>NW_022196905.1:171463008-171494590 GCF_008632895.1 Mastomys coucha | reverse complement strand
TGTGAAGGTTCTGTGCCCCAGTGTAGGGGAATGCCAAGGCCAGAAAGTGGGAGAGGGTGGGGTGGCAGACCTGGGGAAGTGGGAGGCAACAGGGGTTTGTTTTGGTTGTTTTTGTTTGTTTCTTTGTTTTTTGGAGGGGAAACTGGGAATGGAGAAATTTACATGTAAATAAAGAAAATATCTAAAAGAAAAAAATAAAATAAAATATGGCACAAATTTATAGTGATTGGAACTTTATTGTACTGGTCTTAAATTAGACACATAGGTCAATGGAACATCCTAGGAACTCCAGAATTGAATGCATACATGGACAATCAACTAATGTTCAACAAGTACATCGATACTACATAGTACGTAACACCTCTCAAATAAATGGTGTTGGGGAAAATGAGTATGAACAAACATACTCAGGTAATTGGACTTTTTCTTCCTTATGGTAAACTCCTCCCCCATGCAAAAAAATCAACTCAAAGTAAACCCGTGACTTAAACATGAGAACCAATATTATAAAACTGCTAGAAGAAAATGTAAGGAAAATCTTATTGATATCATTTATTTCAGGAAAATTTCTATGTATAGCTCTTAAAGTACAAACAAATGGACAAAAACACAAACAAGTAAGATCACGGGAGTGGAAGAGTTTTGCAAGTAGTGGGAGAAATCCTTATCAAACATATATGGTTAACATATAAAAAGACAAGAAACTTCTACAATTCAGCCACATTAAAGAGCAAATAGTCCAATTACTATAATAGTGAAGAACCAGAAGAGGAATTTGTAATTAAAAAAAAAAGAAAGAAAAAGAAAAAAAAGGTAAATAAATGAAACAGGTAAATGTTAGCCAGTAGGTATGTGATAGTATGCCTAATATCATTAGGAAGTTTAAATCTGAACAAGAATGACATATCACACTGACACTTGATAAAATACCTATTATTTTAAAAACAAAACTCACAAACCCCTGTTCCCCCCCCCGTAAGAAAAAAAAAAACAAAAAACAAAACTCAGTAATTGTTTACAAGTGTGTTGGGGTAAGGGAAGGGTTCCATATTGGTTGTTGAATATAAACTGTCATAGCATTATGAAAAGGAATCAAGAGCTTTCTTAAGAACTTAAAACTATAACTACTTTATAATCCAGAAATCTTGCTTCTTTGGGTTTTTTTTTTTACCTTTTTTTATTAGATATTTTCTTTATTTACATGTCATATGATTTCTCCTTTCCCAGTTTCCCCTCCAAAAAACAAACAAACAAACAGACAAAAACAACAAGAACAAACCTCTGTTGTCTCCCCCCTCCCCATGCTTGCCACCCCACCCTCTCCCACTTATTGGCCCTGGCATTCCCCTACACTGGGCACAGAATCTTCACAGAGCCAAGGACCTCTCCTCCCATTGATGATCGGCTTTGCAATCCTCTACTATACCCATGCTGCCAGAACAATCAGTCCCACCTATATAACCAAAATGAATGAATCAGGATAGCTGCCCTCCAATGTTCCTTGCAACACTATTGATAGAAGTTAGCTTATAATTGACATGTTTGATGAGATTTAGAATCACCTGCAAGAAAGGTGTTTGAGCATGCTTGCAGGGCTTATTCAGACTAGGTTAATCGAGGTGAGTCAGCCTGAACATGGTGGGTGATATCATTCCAGAAGCTAGGATGCTAGACTTTACGAGAATGTGAGCTGAGCACCAGTGTTCTCTGCTACTTTACTAGGGATGCAATGTGATCAAGTCTTTCAAGATCCTCCTACTGTGACTTCCCTGCCCTACTGGACGGTAACATAGAACTTTGTGCTTTCTCCTTGAATTGCCTTTGTCAGATTTCGTTTTTCCATCCCATGAACAGGAAAAGTTGTCTGGATACCAACATAAGGAAACAATGTTAGTTTTAGATGTATGGTTGGGTGGGTGGATGGATGGATAGATGGATGGTTGGATGGGCAAACATATTGTATTGCATTAAAACAAAGTGCTTTTCAATTTATTCAACACTAAAGTATTATTCAATACTAAAAAGAAGGAAACCCTGCCATTTAAATGCCTGGATCTAGAGGCCATAATACAAAGTAAAATGAGCCCTGTACAAAATCTCAAATAATCACTGGACCTCACATACAGATTCTAAAATAGTAAAAGTTGTAGAAATAAGAGCAGTGCAAGGTGCCATGGTTGGCAGAATGGCAAATGTAGGGGAGGGATGAACAAAGGGCACGCTGAATACACATGGTAAGTAACTTATAAAGCTCTACTGTTCAGCAGAATAGCAATGCTAACAAAGAATATCATGCATGGTATGTTTAGAACTGCTGGCTACATTTATATTGAACAACAACTACAAAATGGGCCTGAGATATAACGGGGAACTAACATGTTTCTGGCCATCGTGGGTGATGGCATCATAGATTATACATGTCTCTTATGTTAGAGTGATGCATATTATTAAGAATGAACAGCCCCGTGTGTGCATGTGTAGAAGTGAGCATGCCATGGCATAGATGTGGAGATCAGATGACCACTTGAAGAGATAGGTTTTCTCCAACTACGGGCAATGGCTTGTAGGTGATAACCAAACCTCAGTAAAGTGTTTGCTGCTTTTTTAAAAAATTATTTTTATTCTTTAGAGATTTCTCCATTAATCTTAAAGTTTAGTTTCTTAACTAAACTATATTTGGCCGGATTAACTACATGCAGCCATGGGCCGCCCATATTGGGTAGTATAAACAGAGAATGTTATCATTGCTACAGTAATTTCTTCCAGACAGCTCTGTTATGGCTCATGCACTCCACGTGTTAGTGCAAATGAAGATAAAATTAAGATTAAATTATTCTAAATAATGAATCATCTAGAAAGAAGCAGTATTTCTCAGTACACAGACGCTCTCATATAGGCTATCATCTCTCTCCCCTATAACAATCTTGTAAGGATGATAATATCTTCATCGTACACATGAAGGCACCATGGCAGACACAGATTGAGGTCAGCTCTAAATTGGCCATCCCTGTGTTGCAAACTCTGATCCTGACATTCTTGATGAACTCTATCATGTCCCTTAGCCTTCCATCCTGGTACTTTATCCTCTGCCATCTCTGGACAGTATAATTGTAGGCTTTCTACTATCAAAGCTCTCACATGAACTTGTTATGCATAGAGCATCTTTATGAGTCAAGTAATAGTGTTTATATCTACAGCAATGGAATGACTTTCCCAATGATCTCTAAAGTAGGATAACTAAAGTGCACTTACTCTGAGAAACAGAGCCAGGGCCCAGCATGGATCTCTCTTATGCCATCTACCCATAGAACATCAATCACTTTACTCTCTCTCTCCTAAGCCACTGTTTGAAACTTGAAATGAAATTGCAGAATATTTCAGAGAAAAATTGATGCCACAAAGCCTCTATTATAATCATCAGGTGGCATAAGATTAGCTTTAGAATATTATCTATACTTGGGACTCTCATCAAAGGGAGACCATCAGTAAGGTTCATAATACCTGGGCTGGCAGGCTAGCCATTGCCTGTGATGCCATCAACCCTAGATCCAATCTCCAGTGCTATAACATGTAACAGACAAATGCCCTTATAGAAAATTCAAGCCTGGTTCTGTTTCTAAAAATTATCCACTGACAAATTAAAATAGTAATATACAAATAAGGCTATACTGCATCAGTCACAAGCCTGGAGCCTTCCCCTCCAGGGGAGGGCTAACTCAGCAGCTGCTTAGTCATTCATAGCATGGATCTGGACGAGTTGCTTTTTACCATCTGCCTAGAGACACCGCCTTCAGCGTGCCAGGCCATGCTCCCATGGGACCCTTGCCATTCAGAAGCTCTCTACACAGAAGAGACAAAAGCTTTATTGATTTGCTTAAGTGTATCCTACATAGAAACATAGTAAAAAAATTTTTGAGCGACACTTTATCAAATTTACTAACTTAAAGGACATAAAGCAGGCAAGATTGAAACTCACTAGAGAATTTAAATGGCACAGTAAATGCTGTAGTATTAAAGAACATTTTGAATGCCGATGGTCTATAAGAGAAATAAAAAAGTAAAATAAATTCCAGGAGAGAACTCTAGATCAATTTATCTGTTTATTCAATAATTCATTTTGATGAAAGGCAACTGTACAATGTCAGGACTTTCCAAACTGTGGCCTACAGAGTTTTTTTTTTGGGGGGGGGGGTTTACTGAGGTAAATATAAGTTTGGAGGTTTCAATGCCCCTATTCTGTGGCAAAGAGCAGCACAGCTCAGAATACTTCTTTGTTATATAAGGAGGTTTGGATGTGGATGACTTAGGTAAATTTGTAAATAATTGTCTCGGAGATTTGGTGATGACTTTGGTCATCGTGTATTCACCCTATAACATTACAGGTATCACTGATTTAATCTTTACAATAGTGGTAGTGAGTCGGATTTTTTTTTCATTTTTTATTGGTTATTTATTTATTTACATATCAAATGTTATCCCCCTTCCCAGTTTCCCCTCCACAAGCCCCTGTCCCCTTCTTCCTCCCCACTTCTTCTAAGAGGGTGCTCCCCCAACTGGCCTGGTGAAAGGTTAAGTAACTTCTTTCATCTTGCCCAGTTGGCCAAAGGCAAGGCCAACATTCATTGAGCTCAGGCTTCCTTCTGAAGTGTTAGTAGCAATGAATCTTATATATCAGATAAGTTTGTCGTCTCATTTGTTCTCTGGCTCTGTGATTTAAAACAAACAAACAAAACATTACAACCAAGAACCCCACAGAGAAGGAAAAGGTTTATTTGGCTTTACCCTTCCAAGTCACAATCCATCACAGAAGGAAATTAGGTCAGGAGCCATGTGGAAAAACTGATACTGGCTCAATACTAGGGTGACCCTTAATTTTTCTTTTCTTTTTTTTATATTTTTAAGTTTAACCCAGGTACCTGCCCAAGGAACAGTTCAATGCCCAGTACACTGGGCCTTCCCACATCAATCAATAATCAAAAAGATACCTCACAAGTGTTTCCACAGACAAACCCAACCAAGAAAATCCTCAATTACTTTAGACAATGCCAAGCTGTATCAACTGAACAGACATTTGAAGCTAAGTAGGATAGCTAGGTTGCAAAAAACTACTTCTAAACATACACTAAATATTTATTAAAATAAACAAAACTTGTATTAAAACCAGTTGTTACTACGGGTCCTGATGTTACTGCATAATCTCAAGTTAATAGAAACTCTATACTATTACATGTTAGTTATCAATCTATAGTTGTCCAGCCACTCACTCTGCCACAGGGCTCATGCAATTGGGCCTCCTTTCACATGCGAAAACTGTGAAGCAAGTGTTTTCTTTCACAAGTATACATCTTTGGAGTCTGCTTCCTTCCACAACCTCTCTCTTGTCTCTCCTGGAGAAACCTTATTTATCTTTAAGATTTAATTCCCTTACTCTTCTGGTATCCCATATTTTTTCAGTATTGCTGTCATGGCTGTCATGTTTGAGTTAAAAATACTTATTGTGTTATTATTAATAATGGTACATAATACATTTGACTCCTCATGTACCTTGAAAGGTGAGGATGGCATACAATTTATATCTACTTCAACATATTTTGAAACAGTCTCTGTGCCAGTCCTGTTCTGTATACACATATCAACATGCAAAGCCCCAGAAACGATAGAAGATTGGTTACTTCTGTATGTATCTGCATCTGTCTCAGTAGAAACTGAAGGGGATGGCAACCCCATAGGCAAACCAATAGTGTCAACTAACCGGACCCCTGGGGGCTCTTAGAGAGTAAGGCACAGACCAAAGAGCATGCATGGTCTAGTCTGTGTCTCCGAGCACATACCTAACAGAGGACTGACTGCCTTGTCTGGTCCCAGTGGGAGAGGATGCACCTTATACTGTGTTGACTTGACATTCTAGAGGAGGAGGATTCCCAGAGTTAGTTGAACACCCTCTCGGAGTCAAAGGGGAGGCGCTGGGGTGAAGAACTCTGGGAGAGGGGGACCTGAAGGATGTGCACTATTTGGGATGTGAAAACATATAAAAGTTAATTAAAAAGTAATAGAAAAAAAGATGGTCAGTATTATGTTCAGTCTCATCCATCCCATAGCAAATAAACAGCAAGTTCCCTCATTCTTCGTGCATTGGGGTCCAGAATAGTTTGTCCCTTATACTGCTGGGTAGCTTTCAAATGTAGAGTGGAATTTACACACAAAGAGACATCCAGTAGGGGACCATTGACACCAGACAGGATTTTAAAGCCTCCGAATATTAAAGCCTTCCTCCTCCACACTATTATTCCCTCCTTTACATTGTTTACATTTGTTTGCATTTTCATCTTCTGTATCATGCTTTAAACTTAGTTTGGAGTATAGAAATGGATGTCTCTTTCCTTATTTTCTCACATTCTTCTTTTTTCACTACTACCTTTTACAGTGTTGTACTCAAAAGGTATCCTTGACATCATCTTTACTAGATCTCTATACAAAATGCAACAGAAAGGGAGAGGGAAGAGTGGGTAAGGGGGATATGGGGAGCAATGTGTAAATGTGTATATATTTATACATATAAGTATGTATAAATATATATAAATATATATATATATATATGTTATATGTGTGTCTGCTTTTCAGGTCTTTTTATTTTATTTGTTTTTTTTATTTATTCTGATTTGTTTGTGCTTCATTTGCCTATTGTTTTCTAGAGAGAAAGAGAGAGAGAGAGAGAAGAGAGAGAGAGAGAATGGGTTTGGGTAGATTTGATAGTGAGGAAGATCTGGGAGGAGATGAGGGGAGAAATGTGGTAATATATTATATGAAAAAATTTATTTTTGAATAGGCAAACAAGAAACTAAATGCAAAATGTAGTACCAGTTTTTTACAATCTAAGAATATCATATACAATATAAGAAATAATTTGGAGTCAGTATGTTTACAAAGTTTTCTCTGTATTAATAAGGAGATTTAAAACAAAAATCTTATGAGGTATTTAATTATGTGAGGTATGTTTCATACCTACAGCCTCAATAAATAGATAAATATCCTCACTGCCATTTCCATACGCTTATTGTTTTATGTTCAGTTATGAAGTGACCATTTCTCTGACCATAGCATTTAATTTGGGGAGAAAGGCAGAACTGATGTGTCTAGCACATGTTGGAAGGTTTGATCAGTTATCTATCAAGTGATATGGCCTGAGAATTTTAGCACACTATATTGCTTCATACTTAGCGATGACTTAATTCATCAGGTATTCTTTATTACAATTTTTCTTGCGAGTAGCAGAAACATACAGAAAGAAGACGGCATGCTGAAAGTGGTTGTAGTCACATCAGAGAAGACATATGGGAGAAGAGATAAGGAGCTGCTGACTCCCAAGAAAAAAAGACTGCCTGATAGGAATCCCGAAAGCCATCATGATGGCTGAGATATCCTGCAGAGCCATTCACAGTCATTAGTGCTACTGTTCTTCTCTGGCTGGCCATGACAGGTCTTTCCATTCTCCATGGGATTTGTCCAATTCCTATCAGCACATTTTATTTCTGTTTCTATGGCACATGCACTAAATGTCTAAGGCTCTTCCAGGTCCCTTTGGAAATATGATTCTTTCCATGAGCCTTCAGTGAAGCAAAGAAAGCATCAATTATCTCAGGCTAATTGGGACCTCAGCTTAGAGTCACCTAACTTTGCTTATGGATGAAGTTTGTATTTAAGCCATCAATATGTTTTGGTAGTGTTTACTTATCAATGACTAACACTGAAGACATGGGAAGAGTTTCTCATTTCTACTTCTTCAATGCCCATATCTTATTTGTTGACATTTCTAGCAAATAGAAATAGTGGAGCATATTTTCCAGGACTAAAGGTAATCATGGTATCAATTATAAAACCAGACTAAAGGAGTTGAGGAGGCTCAGTTGTTCTCATAAAGCTGCTTCTATTATGTATCTAGTTATTATAAAGAGATATGATAAAGATTCCTCTCTAACATGGGATGTTTATAGAATCTGAGAAATCAAGAGGAAGGGAAGTTAAAATAAAAAGCGGTAGACTGGATAAAAATGGTTTTTGGTAGATCCTTTTCACAGGTAAAACTCTGGCCATTTATAATTTGTAGATCATAATTTAAAATATGAATAGATGAAGCTTTAAAAATGAAAAATGAGAAGTATTTAATGAATAGTTATAGACTTGTGTTTTAATAGGCTTGTAGTAAGTAGTACTACATTGGAATATCAGAATACAAATGATTCACTGTCATTAGGAATTATAGCATTCACAGAGGTGATTAGGAATGCCCTGTGCCACAGAGGATAATGATATTAATGAACTGTTGTTGCTGTAAATGTTTCATTCTGTTAAGTTGTCCTGATGTTGTAGTGCATTTACAGTTGATTCAAATAATCTGAAACAGGAAACTGGACTGAGGTCAGCTGAGTGAGGGTATGTACAAGGTAGATGCAAAACTGACAAGCAAGATTCACACCAGGTCTAGCCACTCTGGGATTTACCACATGCAGAAGACCTTCTCCCAAACTCACATGAGAATCAACATATTTTGGCAAAGCCTTTAGTGATAGAAACAGTTTACTATCACTGAGATTTTCTGAGCAGAACGAAATAGTAAAGAAAGATTTTCCTATGCACATCTCCATTTCCTAAGCATAAGAAACATATGAATGATCAAGATACCCTGAAGCCTTTGGGCAGTGTGTTGGGGTCACAGTGGTAACACAACCCTTTCAACTAGAGCAGCTATGTTTGTAGGTCAGCAGTCATATTCCTCACCTCCTCCTCACAGTTCATTCACTAATTACTTTGTTCCATCACTGCTCACTGGGTCCACATTAGACCAAAGATTAGACAGCCCAGAATCAAAGAAACCCATGAAAAGAAATGTTTATGGGGACTGCAGAGATGGCTCAGAAGTCAACAGTATTTGCTGTTGCTCTCCTGGAGAATATAGGTTTGATTCTCAGCATTCACGTGGTGTCTTACAACTATCCCGACCTCCAATGCTAGGGATTCTGACACCCTCTTTTGATAGCCACTGGCACCAGGTATCAAATGGTGCAAGGACATGCATGCAAATAATAAAACATGCATACATGTAACATAAAATTAAAAATGCATAAGTGTAAATTATCTTCTGTAGCAAATTGTCTAGAATTAATTATTGTTCATAAACTATTATTAGAGACAAAACTAAAAAGAAAAACCCTAGGAATAAAGAACCCAGAGCTTTATGGACATTTGTAAGGATTTTCCAGGTAGAAGCTTGTATAGTACTGAGACCTATAGTATATATGTGTTGAGCGTTCTAAGAGAACTTTGCCTGGGCTGCTCTGATAAAAAAATAGGATCAGCATAATTTAGATTCTAATGGAGATGCACTGTAGCATCTGTTGACTCTTATAGCAAACTAACCAAGTGCAAGTTCTAAAAGAAATTCCTCGAGACTTTTTCTGCCTTTGTTCCTCTGTGATATAATCCCACAGGATGAGTTTATATTATTAATAGTGCATTTTTGCTCTTGGATTCATACTATGGATCTGTGATGCCTGTGTCTCTAAAAGCTACTTTCTCTACACTTGTACTGTGTTAATAGCTCCCCAGGTTGTAGCTGCAGTTCTGGCCACAGGCACTAACTACCACCCCTTCATCAGAGTCTGACAGATACAAGAAAATGTAGAAACAAACCCCCAAACCTTGTCTGGAGGAGAGAAAGCTTCCCAGAGTCATTAGAACGAAGTAATACTCTCTACCAACAATAAATAACATTTATTAAAAACAAAATCTATACAAGGCTTGCTCTTGGACACTTTGTTCATAGATTATTCCAGCAAATGCCTTCTCTCACTCTATAAGGTAGAAATTATTTCTCTAAGTTTATAAAGGAGACAACAGGCTCGATTGAATGGCTTGTTTTATGTCACCCAGATAGTAATTGGATTGAAATGAAGATTTGTCTGCCCACAAATCTAAGCCCTTACCTGAGACTGAATGACTGCAGTTGGCCAGGTACTCCACCCATGCTACACTGTAAACCCAAGTGCAGAGACTTCCAGTTCTGGATAGAAGTTCCTCATTCCTAAGGATCTAAGGACAGTACCAATCTGAACATTTGCAAGCCTGTATGTTAAACAGCCTTTTACCCTGTGGGTTTCATTTGTAAACTGAGGCTCTAGTTGTACATAGATAGCCTGGGTGTTTTATAGCACTAAAATGACATAATGCACATCTCTAATGCACATCTCGAGTTTCCTATTGGCTTTATGACAAAGTTGCAGATGCACAGCAGGCAAAAGCAGCACAAATCAACCATCTTCCACACTGCCCTTCACAAGTCTGGCATGAGTTTGCCTACCGAGAATCAGAGTTGCTTCTCCATACTGAAGCTTTAGGGAATGTCTAATTCCTTGTTTTTCCCACTTTTTTTTTTTTTCAAGATCTTCATACACCCCCCATCTTCCCGTCTGGTCTGGTCTTTTGAAGGTTTATCATTTTCCATCACTCTGAATGTCATCCCCTCTTTTGCCTTCTGCATTATCTTTTGCACATCCCTTGGGCGCAACCAGAAAGTCTCCAAGAACACACCTAATTTAAAGTGACCTGGCTAGAATGCAGATTTCTCTTTGCCATTAACATAAACTATTCAGATTCTAGTCATTAGGATGTGTGCATCTTTCTAAGGGAGGGGTGGAAATTAGTCCATGTGTCACAAATAAAAAGTGTCCTATTGTTTTCCATTACTCAATACATAATTTTTGATGCAGTAATTAATATTTTATATGAAAATATGTAGTGGTTTAAATAAGAATTGCTCCCCCCTTAGACTCAGGCCTTTGAACACTTGATCCTCAGTTACTGATGATGTTAGGAACGTTTAGGGGATGTAGCTTTGCTGGAGGAAGTGTGCCACTGGAAAAGGGCTTTGAGAGCTTAAGACACTGGCCACTTCCAATTTGCTCTCTTAGCTTTCGGCTTGTGGTTGGTGATGTACTCTTTCAGCTTCCGGCTGGTTGCTGCCAACTACTGTTGCTATAATGGAACTTGGCCTTCTGGAACCATAAGCCAAAATAAAAATCTCTTTTTGTTAAGTTGCCCTTGGTCATGATGTTTTATCACCACAATAGAAATATTACTAGTGTAACATAATACTTGAAACTCTGTCCAGATTTTAATTTTCTTATAAAAGAAGTTTAAGCATATATATGCTATACATATACTTACATAAATATATATTTGTGTCTATGTATATGTGTACTTATATTCCTAAGTATATATTTATATGTATAACTATTAAGTATATACTATGTATTCTTAGAATTCTAAAAATTTATACTAATATATAGCTATAAATTTACAATTACATAATTTTGTCTACTATAAAGTACCATTATACCATGACAATTGTTATAAAATTGTTCATCAAATATTTTTCCCCTTCAATAAGTGTATTTCTAACTTATTCTTTGCTTTGTGATATTTTTCTAGTAGAAATATGTTAATTGTGCATGTGTTTGTGAGTGTGTGTGTGTGCATGTGTTTGTGTGTGTGTGTGCATGTATTTGTGTGTGTGTGTGTGCATGTGTGTGTGTATGTGTTTGTGTGTGTGTGTGCATGTGTTTGTGTGTGTGTGTGTGTGTGTGTGTTGGAACGACCACAGGTGAGCTTGTGGCCCAAGGGCTAATGTTGATGTTAAGTGTTTGCCTCTAACTCTATCCATCTAATTTTCTTTTCCCTTTTCCCTTTTTTTCAGACAAACTCTGTCAGTGAATTTGTAGCTCACTGATTGATTAGACCACCTGGCTAGTGAGCATCTGAGATTCTCCATTCTTTCTTCCGTCCCCAGACCTCAGAGCTGGAAGGAGGGGTACATACTGCCACACCTGGCCGACTTTCACGTTGGATGCCGAGGAGTCTGAATCCCTCATCTTTTGTACCGCAAGCTCTCTGTGTACTAAGCCATTTTCCAGCACAGGTTTATGTTGCTTTTGTCACTATAAATAGCACTATAATGAACCTCTTTGTTCAGTCTTGCAAATGTATCTCTGAGAGGATTTCTCAGAAGAGCATCAATGTAGCTGAAGAGTATCGTGTCAATCCTTGAAAATATATACACACAGTTACCCAAAAATGGACATGGAAAAGCCAGTCTCACACTCCTCAGACTTTTCTCCAGTTATGTCCACATCAACCAGACTCCCAGGCTCCGTTCCCAGCAGCAATGGTAAGTATAGATCCAATTTGTAGTCTTCAGCCAGGCTTATGGTTATATAAAACACATTATCACAAACAAGGAAAAATAAATCATAGCTAAAGCAAGTTATCATTTTTGCTGTAACACAGGCAACTCTCTGTGTGACTATTGGTCACTTACACTTGCCATTTAGTAAATTATTCATATTACTTTCTCATTATTCTATTGGGATGGTTGATTTTTCATTACTAGTACATAAATATTCTTTATTATGTAGACAAACACTGTGTTATCTGCATTACATAAATATTTTCTCAATCTATTAATTTTCTATGGACTTAATTTATGATCTATCTTGCAGTAATTTTTCTCCACTTAGTGAGGTAAACTACTCTCCCGGAGCTTCTGGTTTCTACTCTTCATTAAGGATGTCTTTTATACATATATCATATTGCCTTCTTTCAGATCACTCATAATATTTAGTTTACTTAGTTTTAGATATTTTTTTTTATAGTTTTAAATAGTTTTTTTTCCCTAGGAGCTTTAGAGATGTCTCAGTGGTTAAGACCCCTGCTCCTGCAGAGAGTCCAAGGTCAGAGCCCAAGGACAGTCTCCAGTACCCACATCGCAGAGCATAACTATATGAAACTCCATTTACAACAGATCTGATACTCTCTTATCTTGAGAGTACCAGGCACATATACATACATTCAGGCAAACAATCATGCACATAAAATAAAATTATATAATTTTCTCAGGAATGCATTTTACACATGGCATAGAATAAAATCCAAATATGTTTGTATGATTTTATTGTCAGTAGTATAAGAATAATTTATTAAACCTTATATCAGTGGTTATCTAGACTATACTACCACCCTTTCTTATATTAAATTGTTAACAGCTAAGACATATTTCTGAACTTTTAATTCTTTTCGACTGCATATACCTCCATCAAGACCATAGTCATGTTAATGGATATATAGCATGATTGGTAGACAATAAAATGTCTCCTTCACTCTTTCTTTTATTGTAATATTTCTCTTAAGTATGCTTGAACATTTATTCTTCCATAAAGTCTTTAAGAAAACAATTTTGCTTGTTCAGAGTCAACAAAACAAATAAGAACAGAGGCTCAAAACAACATCCAACAAAAGCCCTTGAGTGGTTCACGTGCAAACAAATTAATGTATTTATTTTAGAAAATATGTATTTTTCTTGCCTACCTTAGCAAGATAGCTCTCAATTTTGATCTGGGTAGGTGGATACCAGCAATAAAGTCTGCATTAATAGCCTTCTCTGCAGATGAATGAGCTGTATGTTTACATTTTGATAATATTCCTCTTTTTCTCTGCTAGCATCTTGACTACAGAGGGTGAAGTTGATGGAGCATTTTTGGCTATAATTAACTTGTGCTCTGTGACTGGTTCTGGAAATGCAGCTCCTTAAATCTGCTTTTGTTTACTGTTTCTATCGACCCATTCTGGTTCTCTCTCCTCTTTCCTCTTTGTCATTCATTTAAGAAATGCAGTCCTTGAACTACCTTATGTTTATGTGACTCTGTGATGACTGAGAAGACTCTTCGTTAATTTCTTAGGTGATGGAGTGAGGTCGGACACTTGGATGCTTCCATTCACATACTATTGGTAGTCCTAATCATGTTCACCTGGTCCTTTCATATCCCATTCCATGTAACAACTATTATGTATTTAGGGGTGGTAAAATAAATTTATTTAACCTTCTTGCTTGATTTACTTTGTGATTGCTATGTATTAGTTTCATATGTGTTTAAATATTCCATACTGGAAGAAAACACATTTATACTGAGAAGTAAACACTTTAGAAGTCTGAAAAAAGTCCCTAAAACTCACTAGATTCACGAAAGCACTGCTCATAAATATAAAAATAAAAATAAAAAAAGGATTTCTGGAGTCCAGAGATGAGGTTCACCAACTAGCTATGGAACCCGTGGAGATTCTCTGCCATATAAAGGTGCCTGCTATATAGAGACTCTAGGATTGCAGTTTATTTAATTTACTATTCCAAATGTAATTTGGGATGGACTTTTGGGTGTTGCTACTACCTTTGAATCATCCTGGTCCTCTTACTACTCTTCAATCATATTTCTATAAGTAACACCCGCAAACTAAGCTAGACTTGGGTGGAAACTGTTGGTTCCATATCATGTAAGAAAGACTTTCATGCTGTTATCAAGCAATTACTGGGGCAAAGAATGTATCTGTGAATGTAGCTTTCAACTTCTGTATATAATAGTAATCCTAGGTCAGCAGTATACAATAGCTATCGTAGGTCAGCAGTATACAATAGTTATCACAGGTCAGCTCTACACAATAACTATCCTAGGTCTGCTATATACAATATCTATCCTGGGTCAGGTCTATAGACTTGCTGTCACATGCTGTCTACATCTTTCTTCTGAGTTGCTCATCTCTGGCTAGAAGCTTTTCCCTACAACCATTCTCAGAACTCCCAGATGTCTCCCTTACTTCTGCCCATTCTGTACTAACAGTTGTAAAGATTATACAGCTGACATCCTTAACTACTACCTCATCCATACACACTTTCCTGATGTCCACAAAACTTACCCAGACATCTCAAGATATTGTGTATTCAGTTTGAGTGTGGTGTTTTCCATTACCTGGTCCCACACAATACAGTCAGTCTATTAGATTCCATTTCTAATAACTTTGATGTTACAGTTCCCTGTAAGTAGTTAAACTGATCCTGACATGCTGCTTTGGGTAAATAATTAGTTTTCTGTGGATAATAACTTGATTCAGTCATTATAGAACAGCTCTCCACAAAACTGGTCTGGTTCTCCTCTTCCTTTTCTTTAGTCTTCTAGCACAAGCCCAGAGTGTGTTGAAGATAGAGCTCCTTGAGCTATGGAAGACCTGGCTAGAGCAAATCAGTATGTTTTCTACTTCCTCACCCCAAATAAGATGCCCTCCCATTGCAAAGGCCAGCAAAGTCTATGACACCGGGGGTAAAAAATTGGGATGAAGTAGTATTCAAGCTGCAAATGGGGATTTTGCAGGTGATAGATATTATGTTCATCCTGAAGAGCTTTGCTGCATCCTTATATGCACTGTGCTTGGCATTCTTTGTAATTTGCTACTCATCTGGCAGTTTTCACCTGACTCCAACAGGTTGTATTGTGTTTTCTCCCTCACCCCTTGTTCAGATTTGTAACTTACTTCAGCTAAGTTATAATCCACTGAACAACAGAGAACGTGCTTCAAAAATCACAGAAGTATAAAATTCATAGATAGAAGTTTGGAGTCAGCATAATTATGTCTCCTGTGATCTTATAAGAATGAAATCAAGGAAATTACAGGGTCATTTGGCTGTAATTTATTCTTTTTTCTATTTTTCTTTATTGTTGTTTTCATGGTTGGAATCAAATTCAGGACCTTGTACATGTGAGGCAAATACTGTACCATTGATCCAGACTCCTGGCCCTGGCCCTGGCTGTGCTCTCATTTGTGTTCTGAATTCTTTTAAAACTTCATTCAGCTTTTGGAAGAACTTAATTACTTTTTATAGTCTGAGGTTCTTGTTTTAGTTTTTTGGCTTTTTTTAAAGTGAGATTTCTGGGAATATGGTTCTTTCATAACATGTCAACTATTTCTTTAAAGTCAGTAGGTGAGTCTATAAAGCTGTTCGATAAAGGACTTATAATGAAGGAGTTATATAATATCATCAATTATAAGAGCAATAGTTTCAGCACCTTTCACATATAAAGTAAACAAATATGAGTAGCAATGACTTATTAATCCACCAAATCCTTCCTACATTCAAGGTAAGGAATCATATATATTGTATGAATTCCAATACAGGGAATACTATCAGCAGAAATTTGAAGTGACTGAGAATCTTAGCAGTCATTCAAGAATTCTGTTCAACAAATAATGAGGAAGCTTTGAGGAAATCTAACTGCTTTGGATATTTCTTTAAATGACTTTGCTATTTTCTTGGTTGCTGTATCCTACCTTTGTGAGGGGCTAAGTCTTATTGTATTCTTTTTTATTGGATATTTTCCTTATTTACATTTCAAATGTTATCCCCTTTCCTGGTTCCACCCCCCTCAAAACCCCCTATCATATCCTCCATCACTCTGCTTCTATGAGGGTGTTCCTCCACCCATCCCCACCTACTCTCACCTCCCTACCCACAATTCCCATCCACTGGGGCATCTCTCAAGCCTTCATAGGACCAAGGACCTCTCCTCCCATTGATGCATGACAAGGCCATCCTATGTAACATATACAGCTGGAGCCATGTGTCCTCCTTTGTTGATGGCTTAGTCCTGGGAGCTCTGGGGAGACTGGTTGGTTGATATTGTTGTTTTTCCTGTGGGGTTCCAACCCCTTTCAACTCCTTCTGCCTTTTCTCTAACTCTTCTATTGGGGACCCCCATGCTCGGTCCAATGGTTGGTTGTGAGCCTCTGTCTCTGTATTTGTAAGGCTCTGGCAGGGCCTCTCAGGAGACAGCCATATAAGACTCCTTTCAACATGTACTTCTTGGCATCCACAATAGTGTCTGAGTTTTGTAACTGTATATAGAATGAATCTTCAGGTGGGACAGTTTCTGGATGGCCTTTCCTTCAGTCTCTGCTCTACACTTTATCTCCATATTTGCTCCTGTGAGTATTTTGTTCTCCTTCTAAGAAGGACCGAAGCATGACCCATTGCCTTACATTCATCTGATATGACAGAATGACTTAATTTCCCCAGAGACATTTCACTGATCCTCCTGCATGGGGTTAGCATGTGAAGAGGGAGGGTTTAAAGCAGATTGTGGCTCTTATGCAGCTGGTTGGGGAATGAGAAATGAAGATCTTACCATAGGACATGAGGAGATAGAAAAAGCGCTGGGCTGTTCTGGCCAAGTTTTCTTTACCTTGCAATGTTCCACTCCCTATACACTCTGACCTTATGCTTAAAGAGTAAGCATTTCCTAGGAAGGTCCTTGCATGGTGGTTTCCTGTCTATTCCAAAAATTACTGGGAATCTTGGCTTTTGAGTATTTCTCAGGGTCTTCTAAACCAGATAACCAAGTATACATTCTTATTTTTATTTTTCCCTTCAGTGTTCCCAACAACTCTAGTTTCTCAATTATCTGGGAGAGGGACACTTGAAGAAAAATCACTTCTTAATCTTCTAATTTGAACTTACTTGCTCTGATAACTCACTTGCCATTCCTAACAGCTTTTCATTTTCATTCATCATGCTTTGGAGGTGCACATGGATTCTCTGATTATAATTTTGCTTTTGTGTCTACTATTATTATTTAGAAAGATTGATGATTATTGGGTAAAGAACAGGAAGACACGGGTCTTCATTCTCTCATGGAAACAAAGGTCACTGTTCAGATAATTATTACTGTTGTTATTTTATAATGAAATTTATCAAGTATAGCATTAGCTCAAGGAATTTGATTTGTTTGGATGTTAAAAAAAAAAGCTTAAACCCCTTTAAAGCCCTTGTCTCTGAAGAAATGTATGGCTGATGAAGACAAGGGGAACAGAATTTTCATGTACCATCAGTATCAAGTTGACAGTATTTCTGCACTTTACATTACTTAATGCCCACACCTTTTAAATGTTCTCCAACAAAAAAAATCTCTATCTAGATATAAAGAATGCTACCTCTAAAAATCTGCCACTATCATCTATTTTAATCCGAAACCATCTTTGTCTTTAAAAATTGGGTAATATATACAAAGATCAGTGATTTAAGTGAGACACACAAATAATATGCTACTTTAGGGAAAACATGCCCAGTAAAATATCCAAAATGAGAGAGATGGTTTTAATAGTTTAATAGACACCCAGTATCATGTAACTATTTGGCTAACTGAAAGAATGATGACACATTCCTATTTAAATGAACCAATATTCAAGCTTGTGGCTATTACCCTGTGGGAAATACTGTGAGTAAAAGACATGGGGAGCTGGAAGAACTCACAGACAGCAGCATTAACCATGACACATACACATTATCATTATTTTAGGACATTGGTAGATTAAATTGTATAGAGGGCTTGAAATAAGCATACTTTGTCCCATTGATTTTGCTATGTATTGTGAATAAGTAAACAAAGAAATAAATATACTGAGTTAGGATGTCCTACTCAGATTTACATATAAGTAAGCCTCCAATCACCTAAGGAGCATTTGAAGACAAGTAGTTTGAGGTCTGGCATCTTATGGCTTCTTAAATATGTAAATAACACTGAGAATCAATGAGCTAAGGTCACAGGTAACTTTGGAGGAAGTCATGAAGTAGACAGAACTTAATTTTTGGTACTGATGGCTTGCTTCATACACTGGAAGAAAGCTATTAAGGAAAACCCTAAAAGCTCTCACTTAGGAATGACGGAGGAAAGTGCTTTTCTGTGAATGTCATCCTACAAAGAAAATAAAGTTGTAGACCATAAGAGCAAAGACACAGTCAATTAGCATCAAAGAAATGTTTCCTATTTCTAGAAGTAGATTTTCCACCATCCTTCCACTATAATCAAGCCACCAATTGGCATTCTATCATCTTAATCACAGGCTTCCCTTTGAAGGGTCTGCTGCTGAAGAATTAGTTTCCAGGGTCAGGGAACCTCTGTGAGCACTTCACCTCTAAGGCCGCAGGTGCTCATTTCAATTCAAAGGCTTGTCTGCTCAGATCTCTGCTGCAAACCGTGGGATGTAGTCAGCCTGCACAAACATTGCTTGGAAAGGAAGTTATGAGGGCTTGACTAGCCCATGTGAAGGGACTGAGCTCTGCTCTTATTTTTTTCATCATGTTTAAAGATGAGATCCCTTTTATATTTCTTGTAATAAAACCTGCCTTTCATTTTAAAAGCAAGCAAAGGGAAGAACCAAACACTGTGCCACAAATACCTATGGCAGGTCACATGCATTGCGGACATATTTTAGAATTATGGATGAGAAAGTGAGCATCCTTCTTTTATTTGTTTGATTCAATCTCCAAGAAAAAAAAATCCCTCGTCTATTATCAGAGTCAAGAAATGAGTTGCAACGATACTCTCCCCTTCAGAAAGAGCTTCTCTATCTTTCTTTTTCCTGAAACAATGGCTTTAATCTGTGTGTTTTAACCTGCAAAGTCTCTCAGAGTTGGGCATAAAAGTGATCTAGATCTGTTCTATGTCACATATCAGTGAACAAAACCATCCTCTGAAAAAAATGGTTGCTAATTCTTCATTACCTATGACAATGACAGAACTGGAGGAGCCAGATGGAGGTCTGAATCCCATGTGGATTCTTCAGCCTCAGAAAAAGCATGTGGTTGAAGGTGAGAAATGATGTTTGACTTGCAAATTTGTTATGAGACACATAACAGAATGCCTGTGTTGGTTTAACCAACCCATAGGATCTGAAATAATACTGTGACTTTATTTGACTTCTTTCCTCTCTGTAGATTCTGTAGGGTGTGGGTAGAGATATTCTCTAGAGAAACGTGGAAAAAGACAGCAGAAAGGGACAAAAAAAAAAGATTGTTGTTTCTTCAGTGGTGCAATATGAATTCAGAATCATAGTTTCCTCCAGTGTGTTGCTTATTCATTCAGTTTCCCAGATTTTATAGTTTAGTAGTTATCTGGATGTGAACATACTATTTTTTAATAAAAGAAGGGAAAACAAATCTTTAAAATTGTGTTCAATTATTGAAACACTTTCTTTAAAAATAATTACTAGTTCATGTTTTTTCATTTTTCTCAGGCCCTTTAAAGGCACTCTGGCTTATTTTAACACTTTGAGGGGGTTAGACAGCTATTGCTTATTATAAACGCTGCCCAGATAATAAAGACTTTCCTTTCGTTTGGCTTTTCTGTTCACTAGAAATGCAAGGAAACAATACATTTCCCCCTATAACCTTCTCTGGTAAAAATGTACAAATCTCCAGTCTCTGAGAATCGGCACTGAGTTTGTACTTTGTTCAAGTTGCATTGCAGTAAGTTGTTCCAGAGTAGTTGTCACTTTATCTCTGTGCTGAACTTGAAGACATCAGTATGCTTTCTTAGATGCCTCTCAGCTCATGCTGATCTAATAAATTGTGGATATAATTTTGGTACTTCCACTGCCTGCAGTACTCTCTGACAAAATGGAATTAGTTTTCTTTTTTTTAATTTCATAATTTACCAACTTTTACAGCATAGGCATATCATCAACATCATCTTCATCATCTAAGTATCCACTTGCTTCAGTATGTTTGTGTATGCTATGTAAAAATATAGCAAATGATTTAGATAAAATAGTTTAAAAGAATCCATAAGGTGGTCCTAAGCAAGATAATATACATATGTATAGTGAAAGCTTCTTTTAGTCTAGAAAATGGCAGTCTGCATTTCAGCTGGGCAGGTGAGCCACTTTTCAGATGGATGACCCCACAGTTCCTGGGGACTCTTCTTATGAGTAGATTAATGATTGGTAGAAACTCCAAGCTTCCCATACTTTTTATTGTCTTCCATGAATTCCTGAGAGTTCCAGGAGGAAATTGCTTCATTCTTACATTTTGAAACCTTCTGAATACACAAATGACCACACATCAAGTAAAGGAATGTGAGCACCACAAGCATTCCATAGGATATAATCAGGTCAATCACCCCACGTGAACAAGAGACTGTAGGCACTCCTTGCATGCAGATACTTCCAGTCTTATCTGGAGGGTGCAGTTTAGCAAGCAGGTGTATGTGGTCCAACCTTTAAAGGCCTTCTCATCCCTGAAGATCTACCACCCCATTACTTATCACTTACATGCTGAGAGAAGGCTATAGTCTTGCTGCCCCCTAGCATGACTACTACACGTCAACACTGACTTTCTCATGGATGTAAGGAGTTTACCAGACACAAATCTTTTCCTTTCTTTCATGCTTTGCATCCAATCTTTTATGTCTGAAATTAATTACACTGTAAAATAAGAATTAATTTATAAAAATTCACCACAGGTTGATAGGCATTTATCTCTAAAAGGTACCCCATAAAAGTGTAATCATTTATTTATACTTCAGTGTGATATAGCGTAGGCATATATTTCACTCAGAGCAAAGTTTAAAGTGAAGAAAAGAAAAGACAGAAGTAGCTACTTTTTAGGATTAAGCAATTAATTACATTTCTTTAGATAATCTGAAACCCTGACGAATTATACATAATTCCTCTAAAGGATTTTGCAGAATAAAAGGCTAAATTGATTGTTCCAGTTAGCCCAGGCAGTAACACAGACAATAAATATATTAGTTCAATGTGAATATAAATTTGTATTTATGGTCTGTGTATTTATGTACTATGTTCTATGCTATGGGTATTACAGACATGTGCAATGATCACAAAGCCTACTTACAATAATTGTTGTTTACCCCTTGACTGTTAGGGCTGGCCCCAAAAAAATTAAGGTTCTGATAGATTAATCATGAGAACAGAAATTTTGTCACTCTTCTCACTGGGAGATGGACTTCATCCCTTCATCTAGAGGCAGGACCTGCATTAACTCCAATTTCCTCCACATTCTCTTCTAGGTAAAAGAGTCCACCAGCCTTGCCTCTTTCTTCTATGATTAAGAATACACTATAAGACCTGAGACAGCCTGCGAACAACACTCTCAAGTCCTTGATAATTGTCATCTTGGTCAGGCCATTGATAAACACCTTGATAGCTGTCATAGCTGAGCCTAGCTTCCCAACAGTCCCTACGAAGACGCCACAGGACAATGAAGTTGTCTTGGAGCTTCCAGATCAGGCTCTGGGCCAGGCCTGTGAAAGATCTCATTAACAACATAGGTGACTGAAGAGCTCTGAAGCCCTTCTCGATTCCACACACAAAACTAGGAAATACAGTGAGTGAGTTGTTTTACCAAGTACTGGAGTCGTTTTAACACAGTAGTGAGTAACTGGTATACTCAGCTCTGAATCTGTGATGCTCTCTGTATTTCAACCAGTTACATTTCCTTGTAATTAATGCATTAAAATTTTCATTTATTATTCTATTTTTTTCTAATCATACCTTTCCTATTCATTGACTCATACAAATCAATCAGTATATTTGGAGTATATTAAGATAGTAAAACAGTATTTTTAATGGAAAATGACAGCTCTGAAATATCACTGGGACATACAGTGAAGAAAATTCCAGGATAGACACAATAAATCATTTTTATATATTAAAATAAATGAGTCTTTGAGCATTACATAGTGCATGAAAAAATAAGAGAAACTGAAAGTCTATAAGCAAATTTTTACAGAATTAGTCTGGTAGGTTTGGTGTTAAATTTCGTCATCTGGTAGCATCAGATTTACTGAATCTGTCATGTTACTTACAAAGAGAGCCACGCTACCTCTTCAAAAATCCAAATGAGTTTTTCTTTTAACAGGTCCAAAACACTACTTTCAAGTAAAAATTGATACCCCTAAGGCATCATTCATAATTGTCCATTGTTGAAGTAAAATGCAATTTGTCACACGCTGAAATAAAGAAGATTATAATAGTCAAGTATGACCTACAAATATTATGCCCTGAACGTCATCTGAAGAATGCCATTCAAGTGACTATAGTGGAACATAGGCAGTACAATGTCAAGAAGCACATTACCAAAGCCTGTTTTTCTATCAACAGAAGAGAAAGATAAATTCACCACAGTGCTCTGAGTGGTACATATATAATGGAGAGGCTCAACAGCTCAGGTAATTTTAATCATTGGCAGCATAAGCTACAAGGGAAAATAATTTTGGTTTATTATATGACTGCTTTTCAAAAACATGATCTGTCCCACTGCCCATTATTCAGGGCGCTCTCACTGTATATGTGGTAGGTTTTGCTTAAGACTAAACCTTTCTTTACACACAGAGAAACCTGTTGGCCGTGATATGCTTTCTGATGTATATTCATTCAGTGTGGCCAAAAATACCAAGCAGTAGTTAGAGGGCTTAGTCTTATTCGTGAATTAAGACTGAGAGTGTGCCTCCAGGAAACATTCCACAATTTTGTCCCAGTGAGCATGCAGAGAAAATGGTTGCATGTGAGATTTTACATTAAGAAGAAAAGGAAGTATGCATTAACAATTTTGGTGTATTCATCACCATTCTTGTCACTCTGACAAGAGAGTGGGCTAAATCAATTAAAAGAAGTAAAGGTCCCTTTTGATTCAGTGTGGGAGTACAGCCCCCAGTAGCATGGAGAGCGTCATGGAGGGACCGGCCACAAGCAGCTGGTGACACTGACTCTTCATTCAGGACAACAAAGAGACAAATGCTGATGTTCAGATGGGCTGACTCATCTTTAACCTCCTTATTATTCAGTCTAATAAAATATTTTATTCAGTCCAAGAATTAGGCTCAAGATGATGTCACTCTTATTGAAGTTATGTCTTTCTCCTTAGTTAAGCATTCTAGAATGTCCCTGAAAGAACCACCCAGAGCTATGTCTTCTAGGCTCCTAGGTGATTCCAAATCTAGTCAATTTGATATGACAACTAAGATTAACCAACATGCATAGTAGAATGGGTGTCAGGATTTCAGTGACTGCACAGGCGGCAACATATTCAGATCTTGAATGGTCTGAATATATTACTTCATATGGAAAACAGGGCAAAGTTTTATCATTGAGGCAATGTAAGAACTGAAGAATATGGAAGCAAAGGAAACAAGTTCGTTTTACTTAACAACTAGAGGTAAACTGGTTATTCATGATATAGTTAAGATATACTGCCTTATAGCTTATTTCCAAGCTGGACCACTCAAACTTGTAACTTTAGTGAGGAAATGCTTGCAATTTAGCCTCCATGCAGGGCATGACAAATAGGCTACATATGTACTTGAAAACCCAAGACCTCTTTCCAACTGAGTATTCAGAATTTTCTGTCCATGACATTGAAAACCCCTTTCCAACTCAAGGTCTATAATTATATTTGTCTCTTTGTCTATTTAGTATTCATGCAGAAAGAAGAGAAACTACATTTAGTATCTGACCCACATAAGCACTATCTATTTATTGAGTCAGCTGTGTTATAGCTCCTTTGGTGAAAGTTTGTGACCATAATGAAATAATTTTGTATAACTTGAAAACATTGAATTCTTCGTATAAATCGCCTGCACTTTCAAAAAGTATGAGCAGAGATAGCAAGTTAATGGTTTCTAAAAGGAGAAGAATTGAGAAAACTCTGAACATGGGACATTTACATGAAGAGTGATGAAATACTGGGAATATTGTGTTTATCCTGTGGGTGGTAGTTACAAATGTACATGATGCATAAAATGTGCATGTCTAAAAACTCATGAGTAAACATGCCCAAAGAAGTGAATATCACTATTTGATCAAACACTTAAGATGAATCTATTGAATTGATATAAAATTAGCACTTCAGATTTGAATTCAACTCCTATTAATTTATTTGAAAGCCTGAGAAACACATTCCTTTGTTCTAGGATAGATTTTTAACATACCTGTTTTTCTTGATTCATAGTACCATGCAACCTACTGTCAGATGGAAAGGGTGAAAAAAGAGATTATAAACAATAAAGATAGAAGTGAAGTCATAGAACACAGGGGAGCTCAGATAGGAATGCCTGCTCTGCTGATGCTAAATCTAGAAGAGATCTCAACATTTATGCATCAGGTGCAAATGAGCACATCTGGATTTAACAGCAGCATGCTCCCAGGGAGGCACAAGAAGCAGTGGATAAAATATTCTGCTGTAATAAACATGTCTGCTTTGAAGTTGTTGAAAGTTTCTTTCTGAAGTCATATTTCTTTCTGTCATAATCTCTATTTAAATGTATTTAACTTCTTAGATTACAACCTTGAGGATAAATGAATAAGCCGTTTCTACCTTTCTAAGTACTCATAACAGAATATTTACTCAAAGAGTCCTCCTGTCCTAAGACAATTGGCCAGGCCTTTTGAATTACTTCTCTAATAAATGAATTTAAAGCAACCTTTGCAAGCAACTTGACAACTGCTAGACAGCAGGAATTCTGGAGGATGCTAGAACTAAGAATCCTATGGTTTGCAGTCTAGGTCCAGCTCATACTTTGATGGGATGGTTTTAGATGATGCTGGTTTTGGTAAGCACCACAATATTAAATACGTCTTCATGCCAAATCTAAGAATAATAATGGGTCTCCGCTTAGCACAATGTACCAGATTGCTGGGAAAAAAATGGGACCTGGAAAGGATGAGTGGTGCTGATTATAAATATTCCTGGCTCACACACTTAAAATGGCTAAAAGGCTAATTTAGCTCATTTTATTACAAGAGGTTTGAAATAACAGCATGGGCAAAGAGCAGATGTCTTCTATGCTGTCTATTTGTATCTTTATGATGATTTTACTGGCGGTGAAATCAGACTCACTGTCAGCTGTATGCATGAGCTATTTACCACACCTATAAAGTCCTAAAACAAATAAACAAAACATTCCTACTGTGAGGATAAACCTAACAAGGTCTGGGATTTAATCCCAAACACTACAATTAAGTACAAAAGAAACCTGTGATTCATTAATTCTATAGTCCTCAAGCAAATACAAACTCGTAATACAGGCAACAGCATTTCCACTCCTATCCCGTTTGTATGAGACCCTTATTAGTGTCGGAACAATGCCCACTGGGTAAGAAAATAAATCCTCCACTCAGTCAATCTAACTTCCCAATAATCAGGCATGGAAGTTCCTTCTGTACCAATAGTTGCAGTCTTTTATTTGATATCTTGCTTCCTGCTAAGAAACCCCAGGATGGCCTTATCTGGCATTGATGGGAGGGGAGTCCCTTGGTCCTGTTAAGGCTTGATACCCAGTGTAGGGGAATGCTAAGGTTACAGTAAACCAGGAGTTGGTGGGTTGGGGAGCACCCTCATAGAAGCAGGGGGGAGGGAGGTGGAGTAGGGGGGCCTCAGAGGGGACAGTGGGAAAGGGGAAAACATTTGAAATGTAAATAAATAAAATGACAAATAAAAAATTAAAAAAATAAAAATCCTATTTGATGTGTGTCTGTTCTGGAGGACCTTGGGATGTCTATTTCTACATATATTTGTCTATTGTCAGGTACCATAGAAAGCACAGTAAATAATCCAGCCCTACCAAAATGACTTCCTTTCTCTGATGCTTTCTTTGTTGAGGGAGCTTCACTGTTTCTGAGCTGGATGTTCCTCGAGTATTTCTTTCCCAGAGAAGTAACTTACTCAGATCATTGCCTTTGAGGAGATAAATGAGGCATTCAGAGTGCAGGCTCTTACTCATCCCTCCCTCTGGGAAGCAGCTTTGTCCACATAGATTATGCATTGTCTCTTGCTTCTGCCAGAAGCTGAATAAATCTGTACACTTTCAGGCATACTCTCTCGAAGCATTGTGGGATTTTTGTCTTCTTACTCTATGTATCCTTTCTCTTTCTTCCTTGATGTTTAAAGCATAGGTAGATGAGACAGATGCAGTTTATTTAGACTACAGAAACAGTCAACATCTGCTGCATGGATTGCTAAATTTGAAAGAGAGGATGAGTAAGATGCAGAAGCACAGAAAATGTGGGAAATAATTGAAACTTCTTGTTTGCCTAGAGGAAGTATATTGAACAGTGGAATTCATTAGAGACATTTGAGTAGGATGAACAGGGATTATCTTAAACAAAGGTACAGGGATTGCAGAAAAAACTTGGACATTGGCTGGGATGCTCTAAGCAAGAGTAGGAGTCAGAGTAGACAATACACATGTCAGTCAGCTGTGTGTTACTGTAACAAAATATCTGATGCTGTCTGCTACTGTAACAAAGTATCTGATGCTAGCTACAATGAGGAAAGAGGCTGATTTGCTTCAGACTGGGAGGTTCAAAGTTGAATATTGGTCATCTGCATTAACTAGGCCTTTCGTGATGCAAGGTACCATCACATCTTGGAGAAACAAATATAGCACAACCCTTATCTAGGCTTACCACCAAAAAAGAATGTTATAGTCAGATTCAAATAGCTTGCCCAAGTGATCTCATTTTATTGCTATAACTTAAGTATGCATGCATGACTTAAGGTAAGAAACTGGCTACTTACTAGCATCATTTAAATCTATTTTGAGGGTAATTTTAATATTATAGATACTATTGCTTTGACAAATCATGAGATCCTGAAAAGAAGTTGAGATTTGCATATGAGGATAGTAGAAAAGAAATTATCTGAGACAATATCTCCTTTCCAGAGGGCATTTTTGATCACTGCATTTAGATGTAACTGTAGAGTAGTAAATTAAATAGGAATCCCATTTTCATATTTGAGTATGGAATCAATTAATTACATATATTTTGAGGCAAAAACACCCCAATGACTGAGGAGGAAAATAAAGAAATGGTGAATTCATTATGTTTTGGGCAAAGTTTTGTAAACTGAGATGTGAGTGTGTCCTGGGGCGCCCATGTCCCCAGAGTCATGCCAATATACTAGCTAGTAAAACATCTGTGTTCTCTGAGCTTCAGAAGGCTTTTCCTTATCCTTCCAGTACAGAAAAAAAAAATGCTCAGGACAAGAGAGTGATGGAGCATCCCAGAAGGGTCTGTGGGGGAGCTACCTGAAGAAACTGATGTCCAGTTAGATAGGGACAAAATGAGCTAAAAAGAGGAAGGAAAAGAGATTCTTATCTCTTTCTTATTCAGAGCCAGAAACTCAAGTAAGAGAATTTCAAGATTTTTGGCCCTGGTCTTGGTGTTTTATATCAGGTTCCCACAAGTTCTCAGGCTGTAAGTTCTAGACATACTCTGCTAGTGTCTTCCATTGCTGTGAAGAGACACCATAAGCAAGGAAAATCTTTATAAATGGCAACATTTAATTGGGGCAGGATTACAGGTTTAGAGGTTCAGTCCATTATCATCAAGGTGGGAAGCATGGCAGCGTCCAGGCAGGCACAAGAAAAGCTGAGAATTCTGCCTCTTGATCTGACTACAGTCAGAAAAAAAAAGTGACTCTTCTGCACTGGGCAGAGTGTCAAACCCCACCCCCACAGTGACACACTTCCTCCAACCAGGATACACCCCCTAACATTACCACTACTTATGGTCTAAGCATATTGAAACTACCACTGCAAGCTTCTGTAAATAGGAGCTTTTGGAATGGGACTGAAGCAGACTATGAACTTTCCTCATCCCTACATAGGACTTCTAATAATCAAGTGACTAATTCCCCTGAGATATCCCCTTTCACAGAGTTCCTGCTCTTTTTACAGAGTACCTACAAATCACTGAAGTTTGAATAAAAACCAACCACAGACAGAACACATAGTTTAATGCTTTGTGAAAAAGTTTTACTTTCCTTCTCTAGTCCTGGTGCCTCCTTTTACATGTGAGCCTATCCAAGAGCAAGGTACTCTGCTCATCTCCCCATCTATGTTTCACAAGGGGGAGAGACATAATGCTTTCTGATGACAGGAAGAACAACCTGGTCACATAGCAATTAAGGTCATTCTCTGCCATGTGGCAACTTTTAGCTACATTCCCCACTGAAAGAAAGTCAGACTAATGAAAATATCCTCCAGAGCGAAGGACCAGAGAGAGCCTGATCCAGCAGCCTGTATCATTAAATAAAACTGCATTGAGTAGAGCCTGAAGCAACCCTTGATGGATATGGAACACAAATACCATTGTCTGTAAAGATTTGTTATCATGACTATAATGTAGCCAGTCTTTACTGATACAGGAAAGAGTTGCCAGACATGAGATGTTTTCATAACAAAAAAACCCCAAACATCTAAACTTTGCAGCATTGTCCTAATGGTTAGGAATTGGAGAGTTACTAATATTTCAGCCTGGATATATGGTAAGCCATATTATTCAGAGGCATAATATTTGCTAAAAGCACTGAGAGCACTAACCCCAAAGATAGATAATGTACACTGTGAAGACCTCAGAGAAAAGAATGTAGCACCATATGCTGTATTTGCAGCATTGGAGAATGGTCTCAGAAGAGACTGTTAAGAAAAGTAAATATACACGGAATGTGGGATCTGAAGAAAAGGCAAACTTCTTGAGTGATACACACTACAAAACTGACAGAATTTGGCTTGGTTGGGGATAAAATCAAGGATTTTAGTCTTTTCAAATACTGTTAAAACCTGTAAAAACAGGCTAATATAGTAACTAGTAATTACTGTCAGTCACACAATGTGGCTTAGAGATTAGAACTGAATGTACAGTTCTCACCACAGAACTCTATCAGCTCAAAACACTAGTAATTCCAAGGGAAAGTATTCATTTAAGAGAATGTATCCTCAGTTATTGACATGGGATGTAACTATAAGAAACTATTAAAAAATCATTCTTTAGAATCCAAGAAGCTGGGCACCAATAATGGAGAGCAGTCTGACTCTCTGAGACGGAAAAGGCTATACTTGTAAATCTCTCATTTGTGACCAGATAGCAAGTTCAAAGAGATAGATGCTTGTCATTCCAAGAGTGTCTGTTCTATAGTATCCTCCTGATATGTGGTTTTGCAGAGATGACACAAGTTCTTAACAAAAGGCATAGCCCAATGGCCCCAGAGTGTATTGGACCATGGACATTTTCCATGAAGTCAACTTGAAGACTGATTATGTCTCTGCAGGGAAAGTGATTCCACGGAGTCAGCTCAGTGAGACTCAGAATTGCTGTGTAATAGTAAAAGAATACAAGGCATTTATTGTCTCAGACACTAAGCTTCTCTCTCTCTCTCTCTCTCTCTCTCTCTCTCTCTTTCTCTCTCTATCTCTCTTTCTCTTAAGATTTATTTATTATTATAAATATATACATTGTAGCTGTATTCAAATGCACCAGAAGATACCATCTGATCTCATTACGAGTGGTTGTGAGCCACCATGTGGTTGCTGGGATTTGAACTCAGGACCTTCGGAAGAGCAATCAGTGCTCTTACCCACTGAGTCATCTCACCAGCCCCAAGCGTTTTTCAATGCCAATTTTGTCCTGTTTATGTTTAACCACTCTGAGATTTACACATGATGGTGAAGTAAAAAGATGGGAAAAAATTTTTACTTCTTTACTATCTGGACCAAGAAGAATATCCAATTAAAGGGTTATTTCTATCTCTCTGCATAAGAACTATTGTTGTACTCAAAGATTCCAAGTTTTCTTTAATTTGAATCCTTCATTTAGTGGGACTTAGTGTTTCTTTCCTGAGGGGAATGATTAGTCTATTTGGTGCAGGACAGAAAGCAAATCAAATATACAACAAAAAGAATGGGGATTTGGAGAAGTACTAAGGTTGCCCACACGTATCCTGCTTATTCTGCATGCCCTGATCACAGCCTATATTTGTCTTTCATTCCTTTTTCTAGGCAGAAGCCCAACCACTAGGTTAAACCTGCAGCTCTCTCTTTGACTTCTGAAGTTCAATGTTAAATATTTGACGTATTTCTATCAGTAAGTACAAGCAGAATCCGTGTCTTGTACAACAAGTCAGTATATTTGTCACACTCTTGTCACCACTGTCACAGGTTTAAACACAGTTCCAGACATGGTCTGCTTGAATCCTCTGTATGTATGGCACCCCTAAGGCTGACTGTCAGTGGTTCTATCAGATGAGTCAGAAAAGAAGGAAATCTTCATAGCATGCTAACCTCGTTATTTCTCCTTTCTAACCCTTGGAAGCCACCGTGACCTTGACATGTCCAAACTCACTTGTCTTATGTGCTATAAGTTCTACAGGTTTCCTGACATGGAGAGTGTATGTCAGAGAGACAAGTGGCCCAGAGATTATGCCATTTGTTCATTTAAAAATCTATTAGTTCATAGAGTATTTGGTACAATGTCTTTGATCATATCCTCCATCACCCCTTCCCCAGCCATACAACTTTGCTTTTCTATTTTTTTTAGCATCTATTAAATCCAATTTGTGCTATTCATAAGACTGTGGATGTATGGCCTACTATTGGACTTTGGCCAATTTGTGAGGAGAAACAATCAAAGAAAACTGGAAAACTGCATCTACCTCTCCCAGCAGCTATCAACCACCCAAACTCACTGATTAGGGATGGCATCATATCTCTGTTCTCCATGCTGCAACTTTGTCTGTGTTAGGCTTGCACAGGTCTTGTGCCTGATGTCACACCTACTGTGAGTTCTTAAGTGTGGCACCTCTGCAGTGTCTGGAGGACACAGGAGACTTGTCGTTATCCACCATCTCTGACTTTTACATACTTTCTGCTCTCTTCTTCCTCAGTGATCCTGTGCCTTGGGAGAGAGTGGTTTGATATAGATGTCTCATTTAGTACCGAACATTCTACAATCCCTAAATCTTTGTATCATGACCTGTTGTAGGTCACTTCATTTAATGCCATTTACTTCAAAAAGAAGAAGAAGAAGAAGAAGAAGAAGAAGAAGAAGAAGAAGAAGAAGAAGAAGAAGAAGGAGA
>NW_022196905.1:171429069-171462844 GCF_008632895.1 Mastomys coucha | reverse complement strand
AAAGAAGCTTCTCTGATAAGGACTAAGAGTTGTATTCATCTCTGGCTATAACAAGATGCCATTAGGAATGTGTTTAATTAATACTATATCCACTTGCCGGGGAGTGGTGGCATACAACTTTAATCCCAGCACTTGGGAGGCAGAGGCAGGCAGATTTCTGAGTTGAGGCCAGCCTGGTCTACAAAGTGAGTTCCAGGACTGCCAGGACTACACAGAGAAACCCTGTCTCGAAACAAAACAAAACAAAACAAAACAAAACAAAAAATACTCTATCCACTTATCAGAATATTAGTATGCTTTCTTCTAGGGTCTATGACCTGTTTAACTACTGATTCTTGGCTGTTATACTGGTGCCTGTGTGGAGCTAGTCTTAAATCTAATCAGAAAGAACTTAGTCACTCTCATGGCATTCTCATTGTTATTGCTTCTATGGGCATGTCCTGGCAGGCCCGTAGCTATGGTAGCTTGCAGCAGTACATACGGTAAGAGGCATAATGAGTTTTCTTTTTGGGTAGTGTGCACAGCACCTCCCAGCACTATAAGATATATATTGATGTTTACATTTTCTTGTTCTGGCTTTAGTTCTAATAAAAGTGATTTTATCTCTTCCTGGTGACTTTTTTTGTCTCATTCTCCATTATTGGAAAATCCAGGCATAGAAGAAAAGGGTTCATTTGGTTATAACAAATATTATTTTTGCCAGGTGTTTCTGTTCTTGCAGGTGTTTCTCTTCTTGCAGGATGTTAGGAAGTATATAAGTTACTTTTATACTTCTGGAACCACAATACTCCCATTGAACAAATTAAAGAAGGATAAATTTATCTGGTTCACTGTTTCAGAGGACTTTATTCTGTTGTACTAGGAAAAGTATTAGGGAAACAGTGTAGTTCAGCTATGGGCTAATATCCACATCCCCATTTTCCTTTGTACTGAAGCTGTATTTCCCAATATGATGTGAGAGAGGAGCCTTTTGCTGGGCGTAGTGTCCTTAGATATAGATATAGATCAGAAAGTGTTTTTCCCCTGGCTCTGCTCTCTTTGTCTGAGAAAACCACTTTCTATTAGCAAGAAAGAGAGCCATCACCATGTACTGGATCACCAACTAGTACCTTGTTTTTTAGAATTTCTGGCCTTTAAGAACTAAGAAATAACATCTCTTACTTAAGCTATCCACTCTATCTATAATATTCTTCTATAATAACCTGAATTGACCATGCCAATATATCTCTTTTACACATACTAGTTTACTGTGGACAAACAAGATACCAATTATTAGTTAAGAGAGAAATATAAAACACAATCTAATACACTTTTTAAAAGTATAAAGTAGGTGTGTTTCTTATAGTAGAATGAAAATAAACTCTATCACTAGATTGGATGCCATTTCTAAAGACATAAAAATATATTTGATCAGCAGAGTGAATGTTTAATGGAAGGTTACAGTGCAGAAGGATGGGGTGGGAAATTCTTCATTCCCAGTAGCCTCTAACTCATATATGTTGCCTAGCAATGTAACCTCTATTCTAGCTTACATGCACATATAGTTGTTTAAGAATGTTATGAGCACTTTGTCTCTCAATACAACCCCATTGTCACATTGTCCTAAACAACAGCCTCTCCTCCCAATCTCTTTACCAGATAACCTTGTTTTCCATCATAAGTTTACCTTGGGTTGTTCTGGAGCTAGACTTTCTTGCAGGTAGAGCCAGGCCCCTAATAGAGTTACTGCTTCAGCTGCAGCTCCTCAGGAAATAACACCATTAAGTTATACGGAGCAGAGGGAGAGTCTTCAGCATAAAAGGGTTATAAAAAGAAATGCAATTAAGTAGGTGGGTGAAGCACACTATGTTTTAAGAGTACTCGGTGCTAGAAAATTCTACTGTTTATACAATTTTGTCCCAGAGCTTTCTACATAATGTATCGCTGAGTACACTTTTTTTTCATTGTTAATTAGAGGATCTTTGATCTTACCCCTTTTGTAATCAGCATCGGCCTGATGAATCAGACATGAAGATAGGACTGAATAGTTCTTATAATAGGCCATTATATATCTGGTATATCCTCATTAGCATTCACACAAATCTTTTAAAGGACAAGAGGTCTCGTGTGTATTTCAACTCTAAAGTATTGTGTAGTATATATATCAGTAATTTAATCTTCTGAGAACAAAGGTATGGATATTAAGGAATCCTACCATTGAAAAGCACGTTTAAGAGAAAGACTGCTCCTGATCATCCAGGAAACCCTCCACTGGAGATGTCCATCATTTTAATTCAGACTTTTTTGTATTTAAAGCTGTATTAAATTTAGTATTTAGTATTAGCTTCTGAGGAAGATGATTTTTCATCAGCATTCCTAGTTAAGCTCTGGAAAAACCTCTCTCGTTTATCTAATATCTTTATTTAAACAAACACATTTTCTGTACCTGAAGTCATGTGATCCCCGACAGGGAAGTCTGATTTGGCTGTTTCTTCACTTTTCATAGGAATGTGTTAAGACTCAGCTTTACCATTGGAAGTCACTTGTGACAGGATGGAGGAAGAATGAAAGCACTTGACCTCCAACTTCAGGGCTCTTCTTAGGAGCCTAGTACAGATTAGCTGTAAAGAGCATCCACTGAGCTCAAAGTGGAATCAAGTTTGCATACAAGTACTCATGGGGAAATCTAGAAGAACTACCATATACACTTGTCACCTAAGAGTAGCCTGAAACATTCGGATGGAAGGATGGAGTCCCAGTTTACCATATCTAAATGAGATAGAAGACAACATAGGACATCGAGGAGATAAACATTGATGTATCTGATGTAAATGTTCTTTATATGACTACTAGCGACAGAGTAGTTATTTACATTTTTAAGCTTTTTTGCACAAGTATCAGATACTGTTCTTACCACTTATGCCTAGTGTGTATATGTGTGTGTCTGTGTGTGTGTGTTTGAGATAGTCTTTTGATTATCTAGCTCTCACTGTCCTAGAAATTGCTATGTAGATCAGCCTGGCCTCAAACTGACAAGAGACCTACCTATCTCTCTCCCTTGCCTTCTGAATGCTGGGATTAAAGGCATGGGCGGCCACACCTGGCTTTTTTATGTATGTGTACAGGTACATAATATATGCCTTCATGCTTATATAACATATGTTTGCATACAGGGACCTGAAATTGATGTTAGGATTGCATGATCACTCTCCATGTTTTGTTTCTTGAAGCAGCATCTCACTAAAGCCAGAGCTGGTCAATTCTTAGAAGTCTAGGGGAATCTTCTGTCTTTTTTTTCCCAAGTGCTGGGATTCCAGGAAGGCTGCCAGGCCTGTTTATTGCCTATATGGGTTCTGGGAACCCAAACAGGTTCTCACTTGTATACAGTAAGGGATTTCCTGTGGGGCAAGCACTTTATCTGCTGAGATATTGACCCAGCACCAAACTTCTCAGCTCTCATGCTCTCTTCTGTTCATGCTTCATATCCCAAAGTCTGCAGTACTTTGGAAGTCAAAGGGTTTTTGCATCTGTCTGGTTTGTATTATCCTGTAAAGCCACTGGTCACTTAATGAGAGGGATATATTCTGAAAAAAATATATTGGTATGTGATTTTGTTGTGTAAGTATTATGGTATGCATTTATCAAAACTAAGACATAAATAGGTAATGCAAGCTTGTGAGATCCTGACTGTATGTTGCTAGGCACCGACTGAAGTATTCATATGCTTCTCCATACTGTATTCCATACTGGTTTCTTGGGCTCAATCTTAGTTCCCAGTCACCATTAAATTTGATGTCACTAATGCTGGATGCTGTGTAAAAATTCTCTAATCTATGTTCAATTATTTCCCCAGATGTTATGAAATGCCCAAGAAATAAACCAGGCAAAAAAAGTAGAAAATTGCTATATACAAATAAACAATTATGGGTCACAATGACCTGTTTAGGTAATTTTTTTAAGATGTGAAAGATTTCAGGAGCCTAATTCAGCTTATATTAAATGTGCTGTTCAGCTCTGACTCTGACAGAATGGTCACTCCCTGGGTGCTGCATCCCATTTTAGAAATGGCTGCCATGTGGCAAAGGATGCATTAACATTTTCTATGTTGAAGATTGAGATGAAAATGCTTCATGCAAGTTATTAACAACCATTCGCAGGATTAAAGAGTTCCTCAATATAGGCTGATGGCAGATATGCTAATGGTACTGAAGAAGCCATTATAGTTTATGGTATCAGTGATCTGATGAGAGAATATAATAGGAACATCATTGCTCTGACCCAGCAAAATATCATTCATACCTTATGAGATAGAATAAAAGGTATTAAACTTAGGCGATAGCTTAAGCTCTAAAGAATGATAGGGAAATGGGAGGTGACCTTGTGAATCAGTTCGGTCCTGTTTCCAGGCAAAATAATGACCGACAAATGACAGATATGTTTATTTACTTAGGAAACATTTCCACGGTATCAGGAGAGACTCATGTAATAATTAAAATAACATATTCATAAATAATAAAATGGTAGAAATCAACTATAGCATTAATAGACCACACAGAATTTCTTTAAATGCCTGTGATCCAGTTATGATTTCCCTTTGTTCTGAATCATCCTGAAGAAAGTCCATAGTCCCTTACTCTTCCAATTCCTGGTATTAAGTGAACATATATATATATATATATATATATATATATATATATTTAATTTAATTTATATGAACATATACATATATAACTTTACACAACGTGATTTTGTCATTTATTTGTCTATAAGGCTTGTGAATGGTTTTAAACACCCTCTACATACTTCTACTTGAATATGGCTGTTCAGCTTGCAAACAGGATCCTGTGAAAACAGGACTGGTGGGTACTAGTCACTGTATCTCTGCCTCAGTTGTGTTCATGTTTTTCTGTGTCCCAATAGCTCTGTTTATCTATCTATCTATCTATCTATCTATCTATCTATCTATCTATCTATCTATCTATCTATCTATCTATCTACCAATCTATCATTTGTTGCTATGAATCTTTTATGTGTTTTCCTTGTGGAGATTTTTTTTCATTGTTTGTTTTTTGATTTCCCTTGATGTGTCAAAGCTGTACCTGGGAAGATAACAGAGGGGGCTGAATCATTGTGCTTAAGCAGTATCACTGCAGAGTAATTAGACTTTAGTGTAAGTAAGAAATAGCTTGAACACAAATTAAAGAAAAGAAATCAAAGTGGGGAAATCCCACAAAATATGTAGTTATAGGAGGGCCCATAACTACATATTTCGTACTGCATTTGTATTTATTTCAACAGGAAGAGAAAACAAAGCAGTGAAGTCCCCAGAGAGAAAACAGAGTTTCTACAAGGCTCTGCTGTACCTAAAGTCATAAGAATGGGTGAGAATTTATACCTGCTACATGCAAATGCTTTTCCCAGAGATGGGAGTTTACTGGAACTATCCTGTTTGCTTGCTTTAGGCTATCAACTATCTCCCCCTCTTATTTTAGAATCTGAAAGCCTTTGCAAAGGTAAGGTATCATGGATACTTCAAACTCTTACTTCTTTCTTAGGACAGAAAGATGATATACAACCTGCCTTTTTCTTTTTGAGGACAAATTGTCTTTTTTACTATTGCTTCCAAAGTGATACATGACCAAGTGTCGTTCTACAAATCAGATATTTCGTGAAAATGTTGCTCATCATCTAGGACTCTTGGCCTTTTTTTTTTCTTTTTAAATAATACATACTGCAGAAGTTATCACTTTAATTAATAGTCACGTTTTAGAAATATGGAGTTCTGATTTGTGGAAGACATGCCTGGTACAGGGGCTAGGAGTTTATATAGATGATAAAAAGGTGAAACAAGGTCTATTGATCAGTTTGAATGTACATGCCATGATCATAGACTTCCATTTGCATATCATCCTATATTTATGCTGATACAGTTTCTCAGTGGTTTTCAAAAAAAGAGAAAAGCCATATGCTCCCAGGATCATTGTTCTATTGGGAATGCTGATAGAGTCAGAATGGAGATATAACATCAGGGGAAATAATTGATTACAACAGTGCATTAGAGGACTGTTGGTATTCTGTCTGGACTCCACCCCCACAGTTACCTGGCAACAGCCAGGTAGGCCTGGTCCACTGTAAAAGAGCCTGCTTGCGCCCTCCTCTCTTGCTTACTCTTGCCTCTCTCTCTTGCCCTCTTGTTCCTCCTTTCTTCCCATTTCCTTCCCTCCTCTCTCCACATGGTCATGGCCAGCCTCTACTTCTCTATGCTCTCCCTCTCTCTGCCTTTCTCTGCCTCTACTACCCTCTTAACTTCCCTTTCCTGAATAAACTCTATTCTATTTGATACTGTCATGTGGCTGATCCCTCAAGGGGAAGGGATGCTTTGGCATAGGACCACCGAGGCACCTCCTTCCCTCACACCTTACCACACCCCCATAGAATATAGCTTAATATTTCTTTATCTTTTTATAGCCACAATGATCATTCCACCAATGTACACATGCTGGTAGTCCACAGTTAGAATAAAACTTACTTTGAGTCTTCTCCATACTCACCTACCAACTCAGTGTGAACATTCAGTGTTTCTTATATAGCAAGCTGACAAATTTTGTGTAGACATAAAGGATCATAGGAAGTGCTTGGTTGTGAAAGTCTGTCAATCAAAACCAAGAATGGTCCCTGCCAATTGAAATAAAACCAAATTCTAATTCTAGGTGACCCCCAAGCTCATACTACACACCCCTAATAGGCTTAGGGACCTATAGGCAGACCTTTTCCTCTCTATCTCTTGCATTTATTGTAAAGGAAGAAGCCAATATTCTTTCTCTCACACACATACTCTCTCTCACTCTCTCTCTTCCTTCCTCCTCCCTCCATTCCTCCCTCTTTCTCCTTTCTTTCTCTCACCCTCTTCTTTTTACATTCTTTCTCTAAACTTTAAGTTAATCTTATTTTTACAGAATAGCACAAGGTATCTACCAAGCCCTGGCACATCCGTCATTGTGTCCTTAGCTTTGCATTTGGACATGAAAACTACTGATATGGTAAGTTTGTTTCCATAGAAACTCAACCTTGGTACACCAAGGTCAAACTTTGTTCTGCTTTCTTTAGTTTTCCCCAGGGCCACTATTCTGTTTTCCAAAACTCTGAGTGTTTCACACATTCCTTGTTCCTGAATTTCAAGTGTTTTGAGAAGTCACGTAATCTTGACTACTTTGTAGAATATCTATGAATCTGTGGTTGTGGGATGCATTCCTCATGGTTAAACCAGCATTACAGGTTCTTGCAGGAAGCCCTTATGGGGAGAAGGGCTACTGTCATTATACAGAACCAAGGCTGCATGCCACTAATGTGACTTGGCACTGAAAGTGTTAACTATTGTCAACGGACAAAGGTAAGGTTTTCTTAGTTTCTCTTCTAGAAGCTTTCTTACATTTTTTTTTATTCTCTCCTTCCTGTGGGTTAGAATATTCACACCAAAGAATGTTTAAAACTCCTTCAGACTGAATTTTTTTTTTCTTTAAAATTCAACAATGTACAGGTGTGCTGGAATAAATATCCATAACTAAACTAAACAGCCACAACATCTCTCTGTGCTTCATTTAACTTAAAATGAGTTTTCAAAAATGCCTTATTTTTCTAAAGGATATCTTTGTTGAACATAGAATTCTAACACAGTTTGTGTTTCATAAGTTTTTAAATAGTCCACTGCATTCTAGCCTGGCTTAAGTGTTCCTCATGACTGTTAGCAGTTGCCCTTGTTTTAATCCCACATGGGCAATGGCTGCTTTAAGGTTTCCTCTTTTTTATCTTTGGCATTTTAATGTGCTGCCTGGGTATGGCATCCTTTCTATTTAGGTTAGGAGTTCTCCTTCTGAATGTCGCATTGATCATTATAGTCAAATTAGCATTTTTGTTATCATTTCTTCAAGTAAATAAAAAAAATGGAAATTCTGCCCTCTTTCCCGTGGTTAGATATTACAAATGCCATGCATCATTTAATATCACTTCATATCTCTGTATGTGTTTGGGTTATTTGGAAGTGTGTGTGTGTGTGTGTGTGTGTGTGTGTGTGTGTGTGTGTGTGTGTGTATGAATGTTGACAGGAATACTTGTGGGTGTAGGCTACAATTAAATCTTGCTGATTATGCTATATTGCCTGCCTCTCCAATGCTGAAATTAAAAAGCACAAACCACACCATCAAACACTTTTTATATGGGTTCTGGGAACTGAACTCAGTGGAAGGACTTTACATTCTACAGTCCGATATTTCTGACAAAAAGTTTGACTTCTTAATGATAATGTTGTTATTCTTGATTATGAAGTTTTTATGTAAATGTGTAAATGTGTGTTTTATTTTCACTTACCAAGTTTTATTTGATTTGTCTTTAAGTCAATCAATACTTTTTGTTGAGTATTTAGGATGGTTGTGAAGCCAATTCTCTCTCTCTCTCTTTCTCTCTTTCTCTCTCTCTCTCCCTGTCTGTCTGTCTGTCTGTCTGTCTGTCTGTCTCTGTCCTCTCTCTCCCCCCACTCTCTTTATCTCTTCCCTCCTCTCTCTGTTATACATACTTTTCTAATGTCTACATGCATTATCAGAAGCATAAGATTCTGAAGCTTCTATACACTAAGGTGTACGGAAAACCATCTGTAGGAATATATAAGATAAGAAGACTGTAGAAGTGGTTTTTATGTCACAGGAGACAGAAATATTAACATATGTTTGTTGAGCCATTCATTGATATTTGAATCTTCTGAAAGGTTTGAGATGTTGCTTATGACACAAATGGAAAACCAAAAGACAGAATTGGTAACTCTGCTCTGGGGCACTATTCACTCTAGATTTACATGTATATCATATTTATTGTATAGGAGTATGAATGTTTTAACTCTATATGGTTTTCAACAAACCGGTGTGAATGAACAACTTCTGTTCTTAAGTTCTTTTCTAAACACAGCTTGCCTGAGTGTCTTAGCAGAGAGACAGCATTGCTAATTACAGACATACAGGATGAAGATGTGATAAAGTCCACACAGACATTTCTATTTTAAGTAGTTTTAAATATATGAACAACTAATGATCTTTAGTTTTTTCTAGTAACATATATAATGCATAATATGTGTATAAGTATTTGAAATTGCAACATGGCATAATGTAGGTAATTATTTAGTAAAAGAAATTCCCAAAATCATCAACATATTTCTTGCTAGATAACAATCATGCCTGATAATTTCTTTTTCTTTTTCCTTCATATAAGTCATTAACCTCTAAAAGCCCTAATTGGACTTGTATTAAGATTTTCATTGTAGCCAGGCAGTGGTGACACACACCTTTAATCCCAGCACTTGGGAGGCAGAGGCAGGCAGATTTCTGAGTTCAAGGCTAGCCTGGTCTACAGAGTGAGTTCCAGTACAGCCAGGGCTACACAGAGAAACCCTGTCTCGAAAAACAACAACAACAACAACAAAAGATTTACATCGTACAATTAGTTATGTTCATTTAAAATGTGTACAAAAGACACTGGAAAAAAGAAAAGTGAATATATTTTTTTTGAGATTATAATTACATCATTTTTTGCTTTCCTTTTCTTACTCCAGACCATAACTTTCAGAGAACACTGTAGAAGAGAGAGCTGAAAGATTTTAAGAGCCAGGGAAGAGGGAGTTTGCTGTGAGATTGTGTCTCCTAGAAATATCTGATACTACACCCAAAAAGTCTCAACAACATGACTGCCTACCCAGGAGTTGATCAAGGACAGCAACAATAGAGTTACAAAGATGGACAAGCAAAACTCTGCAGAGCCTCTACCCTGCACAAGAGGCAAAAGGCAACTAAGAAACACTGAGAATGGGAGAGATACTTTTCACCACAGAGGAGCATACCAATTGGTTATCTCATATGAAAATGGAAAAGAAAATGTTTAGTGGGAGAAGCCATTAAGGTATTCGATAGCATGGTGTACCATGGCTCAAAGAGCGCAGGGTTGGAGAAACGATATGGGAAGAGAAGAAAAACACAAACTCAAGCTGAGCCTTGTAAGAGGGAAAGAACTTTGAAGATTTTTCTCAATTGAATTTTGGATCAAATCCCACCTTACCTAGAGGCTTTGTACAGGGCTCAGCCTACCAGTCTTCATATCATTTGTACATAAGCGACATGTTTTCAAGCCACTAGAGAAGATTAGAGATAATATACTTTTAGTTTAAAGGTTAATATAGTTTAATATGAACATGTTTTTTCAACTTCTCTGGACAAATTCAAGAAATTATTCATTTTTGACACAGAGCTTGATAGTGCAGAACCCATGCTCCTTTGTTCTTGGATCCTTATTATTTCTGTCTTTTGATGCCACTTTTTATTTTATTTTATTTTATTTCATTTTATTTTTGGTTATTGGCAAAATATAAAGAACATGGCCTGCCTATAACACAGAACTAGTAGTCAAGATTTAAATGCTATTATTTTCAATTGTTTCCAAATCTCACTAAAGATGCTCTGGTAAAGTTTTAGCAAAAATATAGAAACCTATTACTCTCTGAAGACAACAGCCCATACTTGTAGTATAATTCATTGTTGTCTATAATCTCATGCTGGCCATGTAACAACCCAAGATGCTGAACAGATTGAAACATGACCTGGAGCTCTTTCCTGTTCAGAAATAAATATATGCTCCAAGCTGTCTCCTGGTTTGAGTCATTGCCAAGCCTACCAATTTCTAAGATTGCAAGGAGTAGACCTTGCAAGATTGCAGGCTTGGATCTTTACAAGGTTCCGTGTTTAAAGTATGAACCCGTAGTGTGGATGGGTGGGAAACCTGGGGCACAGAGTAGAAAACCAGTAGCTTAGATAAATCTTCTACACACTTCAACCTATGGCAATGTAGACATCACTCACAACTCATCATGGTATGGCTCATGTAAATAAAGTAGCAAAAATTCTGAGCATCCAATTCTGTTTTGCAAATGAGAAAACATAGCTTTAAAGGGTTAAATAGTTGAACTGAGGTCACACAGTCTGAGGCTAAGCTATGCCTCAGGCTAATCAGGCCCAGTGACCAGGTCTCCTACAAACATTGGTGTGATTGCTATGAGAAACCTGTCGGGTGAAGAGATACCATAAAGGACTGAGTTAGTATTTCACTTTTCAAAAAGAATGAAACAACAGAATATTCCATAATAAGCTGTCAAAACATGTGTCTTATACTGGGTATGGCACTCATGATGAGACATATAAACACAAATGTATGCATATACTTCCTCAGAAAGTTATTCTGTTTAAAAAAGTGGGCAAAATTCCCTGAGTTGCTGCCATGTCAGCTTCTGGTATCATCAAATGTTTTTAATCTCTTTTCTGAGCATAACTCTGATACTCAACAGCTGGGAATAAATAAGCAATATAAATCTCTATTTCTCAGGAACAGAAATGAAGTCTATACCTTGCAGATAACTTAATAACCTCCAGCCTCAGTAATAAATAGCCAGCTTTCTGTATAAATTACATGGGGCCTTGGAATATTATGCTCAGTCCTGAGTTATTTGTTTCATATCTCATATCTGTAGGTATACAAATTAAAAAGAAGTGCTTTAGAATGTGCTTATGGTTGGAAGGAGGCGTGTGTTAACAGGCTAACGTTGAGAAGCGTTTCTCTCTACTGCCTCTCTTGTTCTTTGCCATAATTGCCTTTAATGGAATGAATGCACTATAAATTCAAAATAAGGGATGCGAGTGTCAAGAGGAGCCATTCAGCCAGCCTTATGTTCATTCCATCTAATCTGGTTTCGGACAAGGAGGTCTTGACATCTGATAATGGCCACAGACTCTTATTAGTTGTTCCAGCCTTTGTAGAGAGCTAGGGTCATAGACAAATATGGCAGAGTTCTAATAGTTCTATTGCTTGAATGAGGGATGGTGCTTTATGTTCAACTGTGAGAAAATGCTAGCTTGCTGCATGCCCAAATTATTCTTTTACCTGTGTTAAAAGTAAAATTCTCCTGCAGAAGTCCAAGATGACCATAATCAAGCCTATTCCTCCATACCCTAAGCCACATGATTAGAGAGCATAGTTTGCAATAGGAGCCCCCAGGAAGGCTTCGTAACATTGAATTGGGAAGTGTCAAGAAACCAATGCACTTAGACACTGATGGACTAAATAAGTCCCTATATAATAGCAGGAACATGTGCAGATTGTTTTGGCAGTTAATTCATTATCAGCTCAACAGTTCATTTAAGTTGGAGTGTATTCCCAAAGAGCACACATGCGACATGAACAACAGTGATGGATTTATATCTGCTGTAGTGCATAGGCTCATGCATGAAAGGAAAATACCTACAGAAAATGATATATCAGCCAACCGATCTACATGCAAATCATTGAGATCTAAACAGAGATTTCATTATAGAAGAAAATCCAAAATATCATTATGAAGTTTGCTTGCCTCACTGGGTTTTTGATCTTCGTTTTTTAAATTTAAGTCATTAGTATTTTGAAAACAATACTGGAGAGAAAATTAAACCTATATCCATACATACAATTTGAATTGAACATAGCTTTCTTGAAGTTTTAATTAACTAATTAATTAATTTATTTATTTATGATAGGTTTTGGATAAGACTTAGAAGTCTGCAAGTCAAAATGTAAATGTGGTGGGTTTTGCTTTTAACAAGAAGTGATTTGTTTTGTTTTTTGTATATAGGTGAGAGGATAGAGTGAGAGATGAGTTATCATTTCCCATCTTTGTATCATGTTGAGACATAAATGTACTATTTTTTAGATCTTTCACTCATCGTATATTTTTCGTGCATAGAATAATAACAGATCATGTTTTTGCTTTGGCAAGTTTTGCTATGGCTTTAATGTGTAAGCTCATTGGTATAGTTGCCGATGGCATAATAATAGTTATTTTACTATGTGACAGTTCATAACAGGTAAAGATTGGAATGAAGAAAGCAGGAGCACAGTAGGCCAGCATCAGTTACCATTTTCTTAAACCATTAGCCATTTGGAACTTGGATCACACATTTCTCTTGTCACCTGACCAATGAGAATAGAAGAAACTTCCTGAGGTCTTCATGTTCCTCCTTAGTGTGACATATTTATGATTGTTAGCAAACACATGACAGACTGATTAGTAGCATCACTGCAAGTGACCCTGTAGAGTACCTTCTGATTGTAATAGATAAGACAAAATGTCTACATTATACTGTGATTTGCTAAGCATCTCATAACTACATAATGATTCTATCTTTGGAGACAGAGAGCATTGGCTTATAATTAAGCTTCAACTTATTAACAGCATGATTTTAAGCAAGTTAACTCACCCCCATATGGCTCAGTTTTAAAATAAAGTATTTATTAAAATACTTTCATCTTTAAACTTAGTGTGGCATTTGTTGATTAATGCTCATGAAGTAATTAAAATAGTACTTGACATACTGAAACATCTTAATACATATTAAATATATTACCCATAGGGCTTTTCTTAAAGAAAAAGATGGAAATAGAGTTCTGGGCATGATGCTGCCTCTGATGGAAGCTAACATTTCAGCAACATCAAAGCTACATTTCAACATGGATGAAACAAAATATACCTCCATAGTTACTTGCTTAGGATTATTTTTCAATATCTTATTATGTTTATTATTGTCTTTATTTTATCTTAAACCACCATAGTGGGTATGAAGCTTTATCTTAGTCTGGTTTCCCAATTTCACAACTGGATTATGATACTGAACATATTTTTTTGTGTGTACTCATTAGTATGTTCAAAGACATTTCTGTCTCAAACCCTCTCCATTTCTTTTAGCAATTATTATTATGAGAGCTTGAGTCTGTAATTTTCTCACATTTCTCCTTTTACTGTGACTTTCACTCTGGTCTCATAAAATGATTTTGGAAGTATCCCTTTGAATTCTCTTCTTTCTGTTGTCAGAATTTGTAATTTGTAATGCATTGTAGTTAGGTTTCTTTTTTTTAAAAAAAAAAACACATTTTTTTAAAAAGATTCATCAGTCAAACTATTGTTCCAGGTATTTTTCTTTGTGGAGAAGCTTTTGGTATCACATAGACCACCACATTATAGATACTTTTAGGATTCTTCGTGGGATCTTCTAATGTTGGGCATTTTTTTTTAAATTTGGGATGGTTTTAATTACTGGTCATATTTTATAGGATGGTGTGGATCTATTTAAATTATTTATTTTGCTTTCATTTAGCCATTTAGCCCCAAAGGGCCATTTATACCTACAAATCCATTGATTTCTTTTAGATTTTCAATTTTTATAGTTTGATTTTTTTGAAATATTTAAAATATTTCTTCCCTCCCTTTACTCACTCTAAACCCTCCCATATAATCCTTCTTTCTTGATCTCCTTCAAATTCATGGCTTTTTCCCCAAAATTTACACACATGCACACATATATACACATTCCTAAATATACTTGGCCAATCCATAAAGTGCTACTGGTATATGTTTTCAGGGCTGACTGCTTGGTAGTGGACAACCAATTGGTGTTATTTTCCCAGGAGAAAGCCACACTGCTTATTCCCAGCTTTCCTTAGTTGCCTGTAATGGTTTGTTTAAGACTGAGACTTCATGGCCTTTTATTGGTCCAGTTTGATAGGTTCATTAATGTCACCATCATTCAATTCACATCTAGGAAGACTTGTTGGTAATGTGTATGGTTCTAGCTTTTGGAAGACACAATCCTGCATCAAAGTTCCTGACCCTCTGGCTCTTACAATCTTCCTTCCCTTTCTTCTACAATATTCTTTGAACATTAGGTGCTGGGAATTTTTTGTAGATCTATTCCATCCACAACTACATTTTTAGTGATTGTGTTTTTCTATAGTGGTCTCTGTTGCAAAGAGATTTCTTGAAGAGGAGTGAATACTACATTTGACTGCATGTATAAAGTTAAAGATTGATAGATTGCTATGAGGGATTAAGCTGGTTTATCAAATTAGTGCTTTGTATTCTCCTCCAATAACCAGGATTTTCCTACCATTGAATAGTTACCTCAGTTTCCAGTACCAGGCATTGTTTCCCTTTTATGAGTAGGTCTTAAGTCCAGTTAGAGTGTCAGGAGCCATAATAGGAGAAGCTAAAAACTAGTGGGTGATCTTCCTCAAGTGAATCTGTCTTGGATTATAATCTACAATGGATTTGTCCCGGCAGGCAAAGCCCAGACGAAATTCATCTTAGGAAAGATTTCTGCTATCAATATGCTTTTCCTGTTACTATCTAATATATAACAATCACTATATATATATATATATTGACTCACCCATTTGGACCAGATTTCTAGAGACCTACAAAGATGTAGATAAATAGATAATAATTCTATAGAACTTCTGATTTGATTCAAGTAACTTGAAGAAGAAAGATTTAGAGATGGTCTTAGTTGCTAGAAAGAGGTAATAAAGGTAGAATCAAGAATAGAATGTGCCTACTCATTGGAATATTAAATAAAGGTTACATAATAAGAGATACAATAAGCTTTCAAAATTACACCAAAAAGAGAAATAGACGTAGGATAATTTTGTGTTCAAGGAAAAACATTTAGGTTCAAGGTTAAAGTCATAGGTGTGCACGATGATAAGGCAAGGCCATGCATTTATTAAAATGAAACAATGCTTTGAACTTAATATCAACATGCTTCTGTAACTCCCATTCTATGTACCATTTTATCTCTGAGGTAAATTTCTAAAGAACTTTTTGTCTAAGGAGTTATAAAAGAACAGGGAAGGAATAAAGTTGGTAGGTTGAATGGTTTGGCTTCGGGAGCTTTGCCCCATCCACCCACCCACACATCCAAATGTATATGTCTGTTTGTCTATATGTTTGTGTGTAGGCATATATGTATTTTTGTAAGCATGAGTGAACACTTGTGAATAGTTGATTGGGACTATGGTCAGGCCAGGTGAGAGTATGGGTGTGTGAATATTTGAGTGTATATATGTTTGTGCATATTTGCCTGTATACAGCTTCTTATTCCTTTCCTTCCTCTCATTCACAAAAAGTTAACCACCTTAATCAGAGAGGCTTCTGGTTGATTCACCAGATAAGGGAGCACGAGCAATAACTCTTTTCACTCAATCCCCTGGTGTTTTAGGATGAGGTGCTAAACAATTTCTTGCCTCAGAGGAACTCACAGAAGGCAGGTCAGCTATTGAGTCATAGTGACTTAGATTTAAGACAGGTAAATGTTTTATTATTGTACAACAACCCTAAATATCTTGTAAGATGAAGTTGTATCCCCACTGACACTCTTCTTCCTCCACTGCCTCAAGAAGACCCAAACAAGAAAGAACCACCCACTGCCCTAGCTATCCCCCAATACCAGAGAGCAGTTGGTTACTGACAAGGTATATATGCCACTACTACCCTTTTAGCATTAATGTTTCATGCTTGCTGTTGATGTGATTCACAATCCTCATAGCTAGGTAGGACTCTTGTTTTCCTCCTTCCTTTAGAAGCCTACATGGTGCATTCTGGTTCCCTGAAGAAGAATCCTCACAGAAGCGGCATTTTCATCTTAGAGGTCTCCAGATCCTATTTCTGAAATGCTTGCCATCGTCATCAATATGAACGAATGTAATGAAGGGCAACAGTGAAAGGATATGTAGTGGGGGAGTCTTTTGAACATCACTACTCAACAACTCAAAAGACGGCTTCTCGTGTCTGGTATTTGGGTTTTTGTTAAGTGGTCTTTGGCTCTTAGATGAGCACCATAATCTCAGATGAGAAAAGTTCATTAAACTAAATATGTATATATAAAGAATATATATAAATAAATAAATTCTTATATATACATGCATTAACTTAAAAAGAAATTGTGGAAATTTTAGTGTCTTTTGAAGATAGATGATGTTAAAAATAATCACTATCCTTTACTTACTAAACATTTTACCTCAAAACAATCTTGGGAAATATGGCAATTTCTAGATTTAAAAATCAAAGTATGTTTTATTGATTGTTGCAGAAGAAACAGCCAAGAAATGTGGAAAGTAAGACATCAGAATCAGCCAGGAACTACTCTAGAGGGATTGACTATGGCATCATGCCCACGCTGTTCTTTGACCAGAGGTTTTCATCCACAAAGAGCTTTTGTCAGTGTTTGATTTCATTCCACATGAAGTGATGTTCATTTAGGAGCAAATCCAAAATATAAAATATGTGTATATGTACCCATGATTAAAATTTGTACACATGTGAGTAGAAAGGTGGAACTCTTGGGCTACTAATCGAGAAGAAGCTGCAGACTGAACTCTTGGAATCCATATATGAATTGTTATAAGGAACTGACATTACAGAACCCTGACAGCACACTGGTTTTCAGGTAAATATAAAGTCCAGTGCTTCTTTCATTTAAAGGCAAAACTTGTAACTCGAAGAATGAGCTCTGTCCTGGCCATTTCACCAAGGCACTGCTTACTGAGCTTGCCTAGTGAGTGAGCATAAATATTTAAACCTCGCCTTTCTTCAGATGTAGAGTAGCAAAGATGATTTTCCATGGAATTTAGCATTAAACTCAGGCAATCTGTACAGCTGTGCATATAAATGGCTTTTCACATAATCTCCAGAGGCCAGGGTCAATGTTCCTCCTACATTTTAATGCTGTAGATGACACAGCGACATCTTTCCAATTTATGTTCCCTCATAATTGAAAGGGGCTTAATAAAAGCGAGGAAGAGACAGTGTGTACACAGTTACATCGATTTCTGCTGACAGTTGAGCAGAAGTTAATTGTAATTTTAATGTAATTTGTTCTATGGTTAATGTTGATCCCTGGAACATACCTAAATCCATTTTAGAGGAAACTGTGTGTTTGTGTGTATACCATATCAGAATGACCCAATTATATAGCTGTCATAAAGACACCAAATACAAGTTCCCTAGATGAATTCTTTAATTATTTTACTCACATGTATGTTTGTTTAAAGGAGTAGAAAGTTAGACTCTAGTATCAACCCAGAGTGTTGCCCAGTCAGATTTCTAGGTAACGCCAATGTTTATTGTTACTGGAAATAAATGCACACATGAGTTGCTTAAGTAGCAGCACAACACAGTTCTAATTGCTAAATTTAAGCTTATTGGTATGAGCTGTAGTTAATATTTATTCTGGGTGAAATAGTTTTTATGAAGGTATTTTCTTCATTTATTCGAGCTAATCGTTTTGTTGATAATTCAAACATGTCCTGCCATGAGTTAAAAACAAATACAAAGCTACAGAATGGTGGTGTTCTTCAATGCTAAAATTTGCTAATTGCTCAGTTTATTCAATTATAGGTAATATTCTTTTATTGCTAATAGGATTACCATGTGTCAACACAACTGCAATTCTGAAATGGAATTTGCCCTGTTTGTCTTGTGTGGAGTTTAAAACTGTTGTGTAGAGAGGACTCAGGAAAATCACCCCTGACTTGTGGAAGGCAAGGCAAAGAAGTTGGTAGAAGGCCAGTGTGGATGTTTTCCACCAGATGCTCTTTGTGAAGTGTGCTTTTACAGTGGATTTTTTTTTTTTGCCAACCCAAAACAAATAAACAATCCCCAGTATGCAATTGGATCTATTACCATCTACATTTAAAATTCTAAAAGTAATTTAAAAAATTGTGTAATTTAATGTTATCTAAACCTCCACCTCCTAGTCAGTGCGTAGTACTATGTAGGGTAAATTATAAGCCAAAACTGACCACAGAGCCATGCCTTTGTGTGAGACTTGAAGTATCGGGCTCCAATAGTAAAGGAGATAATGGCCTACAAAATGCATTATTACTATGTCTTACCTAAGCAAATTCTTATATTGCCAATTCACAAGAATGTGAATGCTTATAGTGATTTTGTGTTTTTATACCCCTGGATGTAAAGAACTACTAGCCTGATAGGATCATGAGATGTGCAGGTTATGGCTACTGTCCATATCTGATTGGGTGGGTTTTGACCTTGACATTTGACCTTGACTTTAATGTCCTTTGATCTTTTGTTAAGGAGAACACTAGTTATCTATTTACTGGCTAGCAGAGCTAAACAGAAGTGTTTCAATGTGTACTGAAGTTTAGCTCAGGTTAGCTCAGGTGTTACTAGTGGTCCTTTTCTAGCGGGGGCTGCTGCTCAGGCACTTTGGGGTTCAGTCCTTCTCCCTTCTACTTTCATATTACATGTGTTCTATTTCTTCTCAGAGGCTTTCCACTCATGGTGTGTTTCTAGAGTTCTGGATTCTACAGATATTTCTACAGATACACTTTAAGCAGGGATGACATAAGAGCGTGATATATAGGGGAGGGAAGAGAGGAGGGCTAATGAAAATTAAGGAAATGTGAAAATTCCACATAGGAACCTACTAGTGTATAAGATAACTCAAGTATCATATAGCAGACTTTAAACGGGAATACCCAGTGTGGATGGATAATTTCTCTCCCAGAAGCCATTAAAGAAAAATCCCAGTAGCAAGTGTGGGATACTTCCCTATGAGTTGTTGATTTTGGAATCCACAGAGGCTCCCAATACAGGTTATTTCTCCTGGTCGTGGTTGCACCCTTAGAAATAGACGGTAAGATCAGATTACTGAAGATATCACACTACTGTACTGTTTTCTTGACAGAGGAGTCAAGCTGGAACTGAGCTTTCAGAGCTGCCTTCTGCTGGCTAGCTCTCAGTACTGGCAGGTGCTAGGCGGGCTGTCGAATGAGTAAAGACATCTATGGTTTCCCAGAAGGAGACCTGCACGATTCAATAGCAATATACCAAGGGAGACGTGACCGTACCGGTGTTACAGGGATAAGCAAGTACTTTCTGCTTGGATGTGAAGGCTGCTTCACAGGAGAGAATTCATTCTTGTTACTGTAAACAAACATGGCCTCCAAATGTCATGGTGCGGAGGTCATAGACCCCAGGAAAGGGCCTCACACTAGAATTTTCTTACATTGATATATTTCAAACTATCTTATGAATATTTATGTTTACAACCTTAGATAAGTGAGCACTGCTTGCAACCTTGGTCAGAGTAACTTCTTCTGGGTTTGTATGGCAATTAACAGAGAGACTCAGAATAAATTGCTCAAAGTATCATGAATAGGTAGCTATTGAGTATAGTCCGAAATAAGACAGACACATGATCCTCTTCATACCTCATGGAACCTAACAGCAGATGAAGAGTAAAAAATGTAGGAGCAACGATGGAAATAAGTATTAAAATAACTCTGTCCCCTGATTATGACATGGCCGCTGCCTCTGGTATAGATAGCAATTGGTCAATTACCCATGCCTCAGTAAATAATCCCCAAATATATTCATGTCAGCAAACCTAATTAAACTCAATGGAACACACACATGTGCGCGTGCACACACACACACACACACACACACACACACACACGGACACACACACACAAATACATGCACACACGTGCACACATACACACACACGCACACACATGTGCACACATATGCACAGGCACTCACACACACACATGCACAAATGTGCACACATGCGTGCACACACACGTGTGCACACACATACACACACATGCACACACACGCATGTACACACATGCATGTACACACATGCACACGTGTATGCAAACACACAAATGACATGAAAGAAGGAATGGAATTTATTGGGAGGAGAAAGGGTAACTGGGAACTGATAAAGAATAATGGGTGAGAACATAGTCAAAATACATTGTATGCATGTATAAAATTGTCAAAGAATACATTTAAAATTATCTTTGGTACACAACTTTGTAGGAAGGGGGCTATATTTAGCTCATTTATTACTTAAATATTATATCCAACTTCAAATTTGATATTTTATATATTCTTCTGAAATAAAGAAAGATTGGAATTACAGAAAGTATAAAAAGAGTATGAAGTACAGATCACTTGAGAAGTATGATTACTTTTTCTTTGTAAAATGCTATTCATCTAGAAGTGTGATTGGTGGACAATTGATATCATCATAACTTAGAAAGATATTAACAGTGTAACCCATGCAGTTACATCTAAGAGAATGGATCAAACGTGGATTAGCATGATTTTTTGCCACCCAATCCTGGTTACCAGTGGAATCATACACACTAGCTGAATTGTGCTCTTTTCCCTGCTCCTAAACCAGACAAGTGTGACCGGGCCTCTCCTAGCTTGAATTCTGGAAGTTATATGTCCTAGGAAATTCCTCACTCCACAGAACATCAGTATAGTTGTTCTCTAAAACCTAATTTTAAATTCTGGTTTACCAATATGCATGCCCATTATAGGGCTTTGAGTACAGCACTAAACCATGTTAAGATTCAATTTCTTCAACTTTTAGTTCTATAGAGATAGTATGGGTTAGATGGAATTAGATGTGATTACGTATTTGAATTATCTATCAAGCAGACCTTCCACAAACATTTCGTTTTCCCACCATCACATAAAGTATTCTTAGTCCCAAAGAGAGGCTTCTGTTCCAACCGGAAGATGGCTTTCACATAATTTATTTTACTTTCACCCCGCAGAAAAGGAGATACTTCTTTGTCAGTAAATAACAGGTTGTCATAAGCAGCTTTTAGGCAGATGTAGATTTTTTTCCAATTTGCAAGTATGCAAATTAAGTCATGATTCACTTCATTTCCATGTAAAATTAATTAACTATAAAGCTCAGTATATAAACAAAAAGAAGAAAAGGAGACTTTAAAATATGGATATGTATGTCTTAGAAATTATTCAAGATGATTGAAGCCATATTAAGCAGAACCATTATTCCTTTTACAGTTTGACCCAATAGGTGGACAAACCCCTGAGGTCAAGTTATATCCGTACTATTGGCTTCAATAAACAGTATGGATTTAGATAGTTTTCTATTTTTTTTTTAGACTACAGATTCCAATCTTACAAAAGGATGGAGCTGGACAGAACATTAAATTGATTTCAAAGGTTCCTTCAAGTTCCATGATCCTATTTGAGATACATTATTTCGCATCTATTTGAATCCTCTCTGTCAAAGAGATAAAGTAAGGAGATTGATTTTAGATTCTTTTCTTTTCTTTTTAATTGAGATATTTTTCTATAATGGACTTCCACTATATAAGTCTATTCTTAGACAGAGTCACAATCTCTTTTTCTCCCTTTTCCACAGAGCAATCTTTTTAATTATTTGAAATGGACAACCGCATTGATCCATGTTCTTTTACCTGCTGGAAGTAACCATGACACAGCAAGGTTTGACCATGTTAGTCTTCACTGGAGTAGATGAGGATATTCTAATTAAATTTTAACTTACCACCGAAGAGCTTCGTTGCACACTGATAACTAACTTAGATAAACACATACGGACATAAAAGTATGGGGTAGCAAGATGAAAGGCATTACTATTTCTAGGCAGTTCAGTTAGAAAAACAAATGTCAGAGCCTGAAGACAGCATGAAATGGGGAAGGTTGAAGCTTAGGAAAAGCTCAATTCTAGAGAAAACTCTGGGACAGGCAGAGTCAGAAATGCATCTGACAAGGAAACTGGGAGGATGGTGTGAAGTTAATCTCTCACCAGTAACAAGAACCGTAAAAATTAAGGTAGAAAGGGTTTGTTTTGGTACACACTTTTGAAGCACTCACTCCATAAACACTTGGCCCAGTATATTTATGCAGAACATCTTCGTGGTTGGAGCATGTAGTGGAAGCTACTTTTAAGTTCTTGAGAGACAGGAGGCAGAGAAGAGGGATTCAGGAAGAATTTAGGGCAAGATGCTTACAGCCACTACTTCCCCTATCTGTATCCTACCATCTGCCTTTTACTATCCTCCACTGTTGCTGTAATATGGATCAAGGAAAGAAGAAATTAACCCATTGCTTAGATCAGAACTCTCATGATCTCAAGCTTCCTCTGAAAATGCCACCACACACACACACACACACACACACACACACACACACCACACACACACACACACACACACGTGTATAGTTTTTTGATGCAATTCAGTTGACAACCTAAATTAGCCACCACAGAAAGTGTTTAACCAATCCAAACCTGAGTCTGAGTGGACAACAGGCCTCATGTTTAGATGAGAGATAATAATCCCATCATGCATTTAATAGCCAGGTTTTTATGAACTCTCTCCTGCCTATCAATTGCCCAAGTATAAGGATTAGATTTTACTAAAGGTGACTGTGAAAACGATCTAGGAACTGCATTGTTGTTAAGGAGCTACATTTTTATACATTGTAACTAAATCTCCATTGTAGCTAAATCTCCTCGTTGTCTGACATTGTTGCTAAATCTCCATATCTCACAAAAATAAGCTTCTGTTTCCTAAATTCAAGGTATCCTGCAAACCATGTTTTTCAAGCTATGCTGAACTTGTATCCCCATAATGTATGCCCACACTTCTGCCTTGGTAAACTCCCGATTGCCTTTTGGCCTTATGAAAATGTGTCTTCCAGGGTATTTTGATGACTCCCCCTTCCACATGTTGTATTCTTGAACTTATTTACCGCCCAGGCAGCCTTGAGTTCCCTATTCTTCTGTCCAGGTGCTAGTCACCAATACCAATCATATCAACAGTTCTTTTTCTATCAGCCTTTATTGTTCCCTATAAAAGAGGAAAAATTAGTGTTCTCCAATAGAATCTCAGTAGGTATTCAAACTACATTTAAGGGAGGCCCCACACCCAGCAGTAGGTAGCCAATACAAAGTGAACTGAAGGTATTTTTGGAGTTTTTTTTTTAAACCTTACAGATGTTTTGCTTATAAATTATGATTTCTGATTTTGTCTTTATATTCTGTGTGTATGAATAGATTTGTCTCAATGTCTGCACGTTTCTCTTCTTCTTGTTTACTTGTATTATACTATTTCTAATTTGCTTTGATTTTATCTTATTATTACATTTCCTTTCTTTCTTTCTCTTTCTTTCTTTCTTTCTTTCTTTCTTTCTTTATTTCTTTCTTTCTTTATTTATTTATTTATTATATGTAAGTACACTGGAGCTGTCTTCAGACACTCCAGAAGAAGGCATCACATCTCATTACAGATGATTGTGAGCCACCATGTGGTAGGTGGGATTTGAACTCAGAACCTTTGGAAGAACAGTCAGTGCTCTTAACCACTGAGCCATTTCTCCAGCCCTATTATTACATTTTCAATGCTAGTTTGTATTCTAATGAGAGACAGAAAGAAAGGGTGTAGATTTATGTGGGTGGAGAAAGGAGAATCTGGGAGGAGTGGCAGAGGAGAAAATGTAATATATTACATGAAAAATATTATTCCAACACAAAAAATAAAAAAGAGGGTAATGGGGAATAGTAACTGAACCACAGTAATATATATATATTAAAGGTATGTGTATATTTGAAATTATAAAAATAAAATCAAAGCTGTATGTGTTCTCTCAAAACTGGCCCAGAATTAGCCAAGTTTTTCTGATATATTCAACCAGCTTGTTGGTATATTCATCTTTATATTTTTGACAGCAAACATTTACTAGTGAGTTAAAAATGTGCATTTATTCTCATCAATGAAGTTGTGTTTTCACGTTATTGATCTTGCTCTCAGAACATTCAATTCTTTGGTATATATGAAATGAAGTTCTACCATCCAGTCATGTCTGTTTATCTATAAGATCGTTCCTTTACTGAACAATACATCATCCAGGTTTTAATCATTCTAGGTTTTACCAAGTTTACAGTTCTTCCAAGGGCACAAGTTGCCTTTTCCAGACATTTACTGTTTTGACTGCTTTCCATATGGTCTCACCATCCATACATCCTTGGGTGTCTCAACAGATTCCCTGCTTCCAGCACTGTCTCATGTAGGAATGCTGATTATGGTATTTCTTTCTATTTGGTTTCACCATCCATATATCCGTGGGTATCAACAGATACCCAGCTTCCAGCACTGTCTAGTGTATGAGTGCTGATTATGGTATTTCTTTCTATTTGGTTTCACCATTCATACATCCGTGGGTATCAACACATACCCAGCTTCCAGCACTGTCTCATGTAGGAATGATGATTATGGTATTTCTTTCTATTTGGTTTCACCATCCATACATCCATGGGTATCAATAGATACCCTGCTTCCAGCACTGTCTAGTGTACGAGTGCTGATTATGATACTTTGCGTTTTTTGCTTCTGTTTTACATTTTACATGCACGCCTGCATCAATTCTCCTGTTCCTTCTAGAATCGTATCACAAGCACTCTCTATTTTATCCTCATCCAGTTCATTTACTGATACTGTTATCTTCTTGACTAAGTGAAATGTGACTGTGTCAGAGGCATCATGCCTCAATCATCTTCTAAATGAAGACATTTTCAGTTACTACACTCCACACTATTGAGGTATGCTTCCAATCACTGAGGCCATTTGAAGAACATTCATCTTTTCTCTGCAAATGGGAAGTTAGTTTTCTTTCTTAAATTGAACTCATGAGATGTATTTTAGCCCCCACTCTTTCACTACTATCCATGGGATTTCACAATCCCTATAACGACCACAATCCCAGAACCTTGACCTATTTGTTTCCAAAGTTTTATTTCAAACCAAGTGGGCCACACAATTATACGATCTATAACTTTTCATTGACTGTATAATACATAAGACTCTAAAAATGATCATTCAGATATTTCTGTCATGGATTATCAACTCCTTCTCTTCAGTTATTAGTACCAATATTTTCTCCAGTAATTCTTCAGCTTCATGAGATTCTGTAGTCTGTTTATCCTAAAACCATACTCTACTTGTGCCATATCTTCATTTCCTCAAAGGTCTTTATCTTTTAGCTCTATTTCTGAAACTTCCAAACCGTATAATCCCATCCTCATCTCTTGATTCTGTTCAGCTGGAATATCCTCTACCTTTAGAACAACTCAAAAATCTTTTATATCTATGAATGAATGCCTCAGCAATAGCACTCAAGGAAGCGTCATTGATTGGACTGGTTTTAAATTTATGTCCAGAGTATTAAAATAAATCTCCACATTGACAGACAATCTTGCTAAACTCTCCTATTAAATTAGCTTAGCCACTTTGCAAAGTGACAATCCATGTCTTTACCTTAAATTTTCAGTGCCTACTACTCACATACTAATGACCTTGAATAGAGTAAATGAACTTAAATGAGAATTACTTCAGCTTCAGCAAAATACACACCCAATTATAATGGTTCTATTGTTATAGTTTTCTTTATTGTGGCTTCGTATACTATAGTAAAAATAATTGTGCAGCTTAAGTCCAAGTTTATTTCTGCCACAAATTCCATCCATTATTAGCATCTTAAAAGTTTAATTTGTACCATTAAATAATTTATTTTCCAAGTAACCATTCTTTGTTAGTCTTCTCAAAACACATTAAAATATCGTCTCTGATTTTCATGTAAACTTGAAGTTAGAACTTTATTATTCTGCCCAGATTTCATAGGAAAAAAATCATAGTAGCAGTTCCTTAACTTTGTAGGGTTTTTTCATATGTTCACTACACATCTCATTTCCTATTTTTGGTAGTTACAGTTTTAACATCATTGCTCTGAACAAGGTCACCATTATGCACCATATTATGGTCTATAGTTCGATCTTAGCTTTCCACTATTGTGAGATATCATGGTTGAGACAATACATTAAAAAGGAAGAAATATTGACTTTTGCTTATAGCATCAAAAGCTACTGATCATTGTTAGCTGGTTCCTTGATTTGTAGCCTGGACAAGGCAGAACATGGTAGCACTGAGCACGCTCTGAGAAGAGCTGCTCACCTGAGAACATTCTTTTTTTGGGGGGGAGGGGGAGGTTTTCAAGGCAGGGTTTCTCTGTGTAGCCCTGTCTGTCCTGGAACTCACTCTGTAGAACAGGCTGGCCTTGAACTCAGAAATCTGCCTGCCTCTGCCTCCCAAGTGCTGGGATTAAAGACGTGTGCCACCACTGCCTGGCTTGGCTTATTTTATTATTATTATTATTATTATTATTATTATTATTATTATTATTACTATTACTTTAACCTGAGAACATTATTATGGAGCAAAAGAGGAAGGCAAAACCACTACCAAATCACTCTCAGTTGTATCAATGCTCAATGGCCTAACTTCCTCCCACCAAAATTCATGGCATAAAGGTTCTGCCATCTTTTAGCAAAACCCTGATGTCCAAGATTTCACTATAAAGCATTTGGAGGATATTTAGATTCTAGATAATTATAGTTTTCTGTAATGTTACCAAGTGCTACTGGTAATATTTAATGTGATACATTATTTCAGCAATCCTAAGGTACTATTTCTTTTACTTTTACGTAATTATATTATTCTGGGCTTCTTCACATTTTACTAGCTTAATTTTGTAAATACTATTTCATAACTCCATGGTAGTTACACAATACATAAAGTGGATCAGGACTCTGGCCTTTATCCTTTTGCCTGTAATCTTCTTTATTTATGCTCTGTAAGTGGATACGTGCATGTATAGATTGTGACAGTTGCTTCAGATACTATTTTTCTTCCATTATCTTTTAAGATCATCTGAACATTTACTGCATGGAAATTGAATAAGGCAGTTAACAAAGCTGACTGACTGTCTTGGACTGTTTCCTAGGTATGTATCTAAGACTAAATATGGCAGAACAGGTCTATTAATTATAACGCTTGCAGCTTGATCTGTTCTAGCATTTTGTCACCTCAGGAAACAGGACTACAAATTTAAAGAGGGGCTCAGTCTATTAATCTAAGAGTCTATTAATTTTTGGTGCTTCTTTATTTCTTTCTTATTCTAGAGCAAATCTATTAGTTTAGTCTTAATTGTCCTGCCAATGTATAGGCCACATCCAGCCTTCTCCTACTGTCTTGGAGCTCATTACAGTTCCAGAAGCCTTTGTTATTATGGATTCTCTTTTTATATTACCATGTGTCTTAGTTAGGGTTTTACTGTTGTGAACAGACACCATGACTAAGACAACTATTGTAAGGACAACCTTTAATTGGGGATGGCTTACAGATTCAGAGGTTCAATCCATTATCATTAAGGGGGAACATGGCAACACTCAGGCAGGCATGGTGCAGGAGGAGCTGAGAGTTCTATATCTTCATCTGAAGGATGCTAGTAGAATACTGACTTCACAGCAGCTAGGACAAGGGTCTTAAATCCATATACACAGTGACACACCTACTTCAACAAGGCCACACCACCACTCCCTGACTAAGCATATTCAAATCATAACACCTTTCATTTGCTTTTAGATCACTTTTCACAAAACAGATACAGTGATAATTTAAAAAGTATGTTGGTACAGATATATTTAGCATATCACTATGTTATAGTGTTTTGTTATATTTAGAAGAAAATATTATTGACTCCCATGAGCTATCAATAAGTATGTATATACATTCTTATCTTTGATGCAAACATATTGATATGATAAAATACCATTACCAAAGTAAATCATAAAAGACAGTAATCAATTTAGCAATCAGAGGGTTAGAGTCCACTATGGCAGAAGGAAAGAAACAGCTGAGAGCTTATATCTTGATCACAACCATGAGACCGAGATACTGGAAATTGTATGATGTAGATATGTTTGTTCTCCTGGCTTTATGTACTTGTCTGAACAAGTTCATCCTTTCTAGTTCTTTCAGAACTCTGGCTGGCTGGTTCAACTCAGCTGTTCTGGCCAAAACTCCCTTGAAGTTGACTGATTCAATCTGACTTCTCTCAGCTTCTCACTGAATTGCTCTGCTTGGTTTCAAACTAACAAACTTTGGCAATTTGTTCTAATCTCCTGGATCCTTCTTATTCTCTGTCTTCAAATGCCCCTAAATACATGTACTGAATTGTCTAAACTCAAAAAGGAACTTAAGTCCACTATACTGCACTTACAGCACTGACTCCTAACTGACTGAACTGAACCAAACTGAACTGACTGACTACCCTCTAGCTGACACTCTCTTCCTTCACGGGCCTTAAATAACTTCTTGTTCCTGTCTACTCTCATGAGTTGGGCATATAGTGTCTCTGTCTCATTCTGTCAATCTTTTTCTGATTGTCACTTTGTTTCCCTCTCAATTAGATGCCACTTTCAAACATGGCTGTTTCCCTCCACAAACTAACTTCATCTTCATTATTTAAGATTAAAGGGTGTGTCTGTATTCCAGCCAGAGTAGCTATGTCATTGGATTAAAATTCCTCTGCATCTTCTCCCTTTCAGTTTAAGCTAAAATCAGTACACAGTTTAACGTTTACAAGAGAAACAATTATTAATCTCATGAAGTTAATAGTCTGAATTTTCTTATAAAGATCCACTCAGCCATTTATGTAATGAGTCCTTATAACTGAAGTCCTGATCATCTATCCTTCAGCAAATGCCCATTCCTACATGAAGGTTTTTAGTCTTCTAGTCTGTTGAATGATCTGTACTTCTTCAGCTGGTTTGTTAAGCTGTTTCCATGGTAGGAACATCAGCTTTCTGTATCATCTCTTATGCTGTCTTTCTGTGCCTCTGCCTTCCTTGAGTTGTATGGAAGCTTCTCTTACTCAGATCAGATCTTTATTAATATTGATGGAACCCATAGTCTTGTACCCCAATGCAACTCATTCACTGTCTTTCATTCTGATGTTAGAACATTTTTGAAGTAATAGTTGAACTAATTCAGCAGTTTTTCTATAATTCAGTATCTTTCAGCTAATACATAGCTTTTTGAAATCTCAGAGATCATTTCTAATGCTACAAGTCCTCCAAGAGGGCCACACCTTCTAATCCTATTCAAATAGTTACATCAACAGGGGACCAACTATTCAAATATATGAGCATATGAGGCCATTCTCATTTAAGCTACCATGTCTAGCTTTTCATTGACATTATTTCTAATTTTCAAACACAGTAAATTTTCCATCTCTGCCTTAGAATTAAAAAGAATTTTCTGATTATTTTAGACTATTATTTTCATTTTATATGTTTGCATAACTGCCTGTTTAATATTTGGAGTTCAATGTAAATATTACTTCCTCATCAAAGTGTCCTGGTTCCTAGTTACTCCAAGTAAAGGAGACCTTTCAGTCATTTGGCATATGAATACTTTAGTTTTTATTACAATTCATATATTTAGTTCCTAAAATTCACTTCTGTATGTTTATAGCATTTCTCATCTATATGATAAAATACAAGTTCTTATAAACATTAATGACTATACCCCAAGAGCTTAAAATAGCATCTAACAAATAGTACACTTTCAATATTTTGATTGAACAAAGGCCATGGCAGTACTTGTCCGATATTTATAGATCTGCTGAGCAACCACCCAAATGTAGACTTGCAAGATAGTCAATATTTCATTCTGTTGGTTTTGGTCATTTGATCTGACTCACTGAGATTCCCTTATGTCATAAATCTTACACATCTATCTATTACCTTTCTCATTTTCTTTTGCTTTATATAAAATTGTATTCTGTTTTTAGCTTATAGTTATTTAATACACTTTTTTTGAAATATCTATCCATTTTAAGAATTGGAATTTTTAAGTTATTTGAGATGGCACTAAAAGGCTTGTTTTGTAAAGAAATAAAAGTCAAACATGAAAAATTATAGACACACACAGATATGTTTGTGCAGAAATATCTTCAATTGACCAATCTCTACAGCACAACTCCTGCACCTGAGACTCAGGAAACATGTCAAAAGAGGGGTTAGGCAGGCTGTAAGTGTCAGGAGAACCAAAAGTCGACTGTGGATTTGTGTTTTCTCAAAATGCCAGAAAACCTACATACGTGAAGTCTTCATGATACGGTTACCTTAACATGACCTGAGAAAGGATGACACACTAGACATGTGAGTAAAGAAGAAAGAAATCCCACAGGGCTCTAATCCTAGACAAAGAACTATAAGCAGTGAATTAATGCTGAGAGTGGGAGAAAATAATCTTGTCCATGGAGGAGTCTGTCAACTGGTTATCCAATACCAAGTAGTCTTCTCCAAAGTCATGTTTATACAAGTAACACTATATGCACTGAGTATATTTTTAAAATGTATTTGAGTGCACACACACACACACACACACACACACACATTAAAATCTTTTATCAAAAAGAGTCCAGAAGCCATGAATTTGAGAGAGAAAGGAAAATATGTGGAGAGGGCTGGAGGGAGGAATAGGAAAGAAAAAAAAATAATTATATTTTATTTTAAAATTTTAAAAAAATGTATAAATATAGAAAAAGGTCAGAACATGACTATTCTCTGCACATTGTCTTGTTTTATGGAAAGCAATAGGGCTTGCATCTGTATCTCAGTTTCCCTGACGTTAGCTGGAGTTTACAGTATTTTACTTGAAACATAGAATGTAAAAATTGCTTCCTGTGAAGCTCAGCATGGAGAAGTTGCACATAAAAAGAGAGTGAGCTACTTATTGTCTACATTCCTAAATGAGTAGTTAGTTCAGAAAAGGCACAAATCAAAGCAGTCTGTCCTCAAACACTATTTTATACATTTTAGGCTTGCAGTTTCATGCATTGCACAGTTACTGTTTAACCTTCTGCTAATTCCTTTCTTCTAAAATAATAAAGGCCTGAGAAAAGAAATGATTTGTCCTGGGCTTCCCAGAGCACCCACTTTTCTATTTCTACTTTTTAAAGATTTTGAGAGTTTTGTATCTTGCATTTCAACCTCTTGCAGGATTGGGAAGAAGAGAATTAGCAAGCTGGATAAGAAAGTTTCATACTGTGGACTGGAATCTTCCTAAGGAAAGTAGAGTTCTTAGGTGGGAAATTGTAAGTAAATATGTCACCTTACTATGGGACTCCAGAAATCTGTACAAGGATTGAGAACATCAGGACTTATTAGTGTCTCAGTGAGAAGGGAGTTATTTTTGTTCAGTTGCATCAGAGCCTTTATTGTGATTGGCAAACATAAGTCCAGCAGCACAGGATGCAGTTCAACTTTTGGTACAGAAGATCTAAAACCAAAGACAATGCATGCTTTTAAGCTTTCAATCTAAATCCATATTATTGTTATCATTACTATTATTATTATCTAGTTGATTTATGTGATAATTTGATATATGTGTCTAATGTACAATATCAAGTTCAGATAGTTAATATTTCCATATTCTTAGCCATTAAGACATTTCTTGATTAATCTATAATGATACTTTTTAGCTATGTGACCTTCATGAAGACATTACGTGCCTCTAAGTATCAATTGTCTCATTTGTAATAATTGGCATATCATCTCCCTCATAACTCTTACTTTAGATGGTTGCCCAGATAAATATAACATAAAATGAAACAATTAATCAATATTTCCCAGTCTTTGCTGATAATGAGAATCACCTAGGTTTTTTTTCTCCCAAACACAAATTAGAATTACTTACCTCAAGAAAGTCTGACTCAGCAGATTCTGTTTGGTGACCATAATTATGGTTTTATTAGTCCACAAAATTATTTACCTTGAAACAAATATAAAGGTATGATAGTGTTTTGCAATGCTTGTGTTGCCACTTAATAGTTTTGTAAGAGCTAGGCATTCCTTCTGTTAAATAAGCCCGTGCAAAAGCAGGGAATGTCAGATTTCCCTCCATCCAGTTCTCATTGGGTAAAGTATGTGGCACTTTCTGTCCCAAAGAGTTTCTCTAGAGAGTGAGAGGTGATAGGATTTCAAGACATTTTGGTTCTGGTGATTGGAATAGTGTGCTCGTGATCACCTCAAACTCAGCAGTCCTCCTGCCTCAGTCTTCTAACTGTTGATATTATAGGTCTGCAGCACCATTCCCACTAATCAGATTTTAAAATTGAAATCATCACTGTCATATGTAGTTCATCTTCACATGATTCTTCAGGTTCCCTAGTGCACCATTAAAAAAATGAAGGTTTACTCTGATCTTTGTCTCACAGGGTAATAGTTGCATAGGCTAAGCAGGCTGCTTTTCTCTAAGTAGTGGGTTGAACTCAGGCTAAGGTACAGAAACATAGAAAACAAGAGGCAGCAATGGCATGTCACATTACCATGTCACCCACTCACTGGGTTACTAGTTGTTAAAATTATTTGTGATACCTTAGTTGGATGATTTTGGTCTGTGTGACTTGTGGAGCCATGCACGAAACCTCATTTCTAGACTTCCCATGTCATTGTTTTTAGCATCTGTTCCTGCATTATCAGTGGGTGATTAAGCAAAAACAAAACAAACCTACAAAAACTCGATGACTTACATTCACCAGAAGTTTGCCTCCATCATGTCCTAGCATCGTCTAGTGACATCATCTTGGCAATGAGGATTTTTTTTTTTCAGTTTCGGTGGACATCTTTATTGTTTAATAGACCATCAACTTCTCCGAACTTACAGCTGGGATTTCATCGTATTCCCATGCTGAGTCATGAACAGTGACAAAGCTAACCAGAGGCTACAGAGAGCTAAGCTTTTACAGCTCACTTCCGTTCACAGGCAGAATATAAATAGATGCCCTCTACAATGCACAATGGTTTTAGTCACTAAGGAAATTAAATGGGATCTTGAAGAACGTAGACAAATCCCAATGCAGTAAAGACGAGCTGAGATACTGTGCAACTGTTTAAGGGTTCCTGGTGCTGCATCTTGGCCACTAGCTGAATCTTGCGCTAACACCAAATGGAGATGTGGAAAACACTTGTTGACTTAGGGGCTGTGCACAGGAACAAAAGGCAGGAAAGAAAATACTAAACATTGCTGAGAGCATCCACTCCAGGAAGGACATTACCTTCCAGGAGCTCGAGACTAGCACCACCCCAGTGCTCACATGGCTGACTTTATCCTCTGTGTTCCATTTGGCACAGCAAGTGGCAGTGTCTCCACCACCTATGATAGTGATGCAACCCCTAGAAGT
>NW_022196905.1:171401775-171428872 GCF_008632895.1 Mastomys coucha | reverse complement strand
GATCATCTCATTGACTTTATCTAGCATATTATTGATCAGCTGGATCTTGTCTGCGACTTTAGCTCCTCTCAAGATAGCCAGGAAGGTTCTCTCTGGGCTCTCCAAAGCCTTGGCAAAGTAGTTCAGCTCCTTCTTCATCAAAAATCCACCAGCCTTCTGTGGCAGGTTCACACCCACCATGGAGCTGTGGGCTCGGTGTGCAGTCCCAAAAGCATCATTGACATAGACATCTCCTAGTTTGGACATTGAGGCTTGGAAAGCATCAATTTTGGCTGGCTCAGCTTTAACCTTGTTCCCAGAGGCATCTTTTCCTTTCCCTTCTTCCTCTACATGAAAGCGGAGGTTCTCCAGCAGGATGACAGTCCCAGCCGCTGGGTTGGCACAGGCATTCTCGACTTCTGGGCCCACACAATCCTTCAAGAACAGAACATCCTTGCCCAGGAGAGATCTGAGTTCGGCAGCAACTGGCTCTAAGGAGGACTTGTCAGGCATGGGAACACCATCAGGCCGGCCCAGGTGGCTCATAAGGACAACTGACTTGGCTCCATTGTCCAAGCAGAATTTGATGCTTGGAACAGTAGCCTTAATCCTTTGGTTATTTGTTATCTGGTTGTTCTTCATAGGAACGTTGAAGTCCACCCTCATCACGACCCGCTTCCCCTTCATGTCCAGCTTGTTCAAAGTCAGCTTGTTAGAAAGCGACATTTTGGCAACACCATAAGGTCAAGAGGCCCGGAGCTGAGGAAGAGCGGCAATGAGGATTTTTAACTTCTAAATTTAGAGGGACTGTGAAGGTTCCAGCTACTACCCTTTTCCAGTTTCAATTGCAGTTAGTCTACCTATTCTTCAAGGTCTTCATCATGCCATTTCCTGATACAGACTTAAATTGGCCACTCTATATCTGGCAGAGTATTATCAAAATGTTAGTCATGAACTGATTCATTAAATCAACCTATAAATATCTTGATGACCAGAGCTCTTAGTGTTATAACAAGATCATGTGGATGTTACTTACTTCCAGTATAGCTTACAACAGCCTATGTATTTGTTCTTCATAAGTCACCTTAGTGGATTCCAATAACAAATATTAGTATCTTGTAAATTCTGGGGCTGAGACCTTGTAGGTTGCTTAGATAGATTCTGGCATTGTGTTCTCCATGGTATTATCCTGGAGAACTCATCTAGGACACAGCTATCTTTCATATGTAAAATGAAATAGCAAATTGACTTCCTTTCTCAGAAGATTGGACATGTATGAGAGTTAAAATCTGTTTTTCTTTATGAGACATAGTGACACATGCCTGTAATCCCAGTGCTTCAGAGACTGAGGCAGGGGGATCTGATCCAATCTGTGATATATGCTGAGATATTTGTCAGGGTAAATAAATATAAAAGAATAAAGAACAGTGAAAGGATCTTTCCATGTACTTAGGAATTCTCATAACTCTACACCTACTCTTATTCATAAATATATATTTTCATTTCATGACTGATGGAAGCAATTTATCCAGTATTTCTCATGTAATAAGTGGGAAAGCCAGATTCTGAACATAGTCAGGCTAATGCTGGCAGTGTTTGAATTCTATAAAGTAACATGCCCCATAATCCTTGTCTTGACTTTCTTTGTTGATTTGGTGTTCCTAAGTGCAGGCATCTTCATTATACCATCAATGTCCTTTTTGGCTTTTTTCCATGATAAAGTCAAGTCACAAATTAGGTATAATTTCCTCCCATCCAGATGCATTATCTCTCCCCTCCTATGATTTCTTTTCTACTGATCCCTTAGCAGATGAAAGATCAGAAATGAGTCACTACTTTGGAATATCTAATTTCCCAAAGAAAAAGAATCCCCATTTGCCAGCGGTAAAATACAACCTTTAATAACACCATCATGAATGATTGCAGTTCTACTGCTATTCTGGTTAACATCACTCTTGGAAATCACCACTGGACAAGCCTATCTTCAGTCAGAATGTCGTATTTTTGTGTGTGATGTAGATGAAAAAGGATATTTTATCTTCTACTCATGAGTCTCTGTGGCTCCTTCTGCTTTCTCAGATTCATTATCCCTTGGGGAATAAGTGTGTATAATAAGTGCAATTTTTATTCCTACCACACCTCTCATGGTACAGAGCCCTGAGGATATGCTATGTCTTTGCCTTGATTTATGCCAATTTTAATGCCTATGGTTAGCATTTATTGCACAGGTTTCAACTATAAAAACACAGAGATTCCTGCTAACGGGGTAGAATGAAATAGCAAGCTGTTCTTACAAGAGAGGTAACTCAACTTAGTCTCATCAAAAGTCAAAGGTCCCTGGTGTGGTATGTTCATCGACTGAATCATGATGCATTGGACTTCACATGTAAGAGTTAAGTTCATAGATGTTGAATATATAAGCCCTCATTTAATTTTTACAAACTGTTGGTAAATGGTCTTTGTATCTGTTTCATTTATGATTCTTCTGGCCTCAAATAGTGAGACTGATTTCTAATAATTCTTCATCCCTTAACAAATCGGAAAATTTTCATCATCACTCATTGTTTTTTGACATGCCTGGCATGAGAAGGAAAGGCAGACTACATAAGGGTCGCCAGTACTTAAGATTTCACTGAAGATGGGAGGTCATGCCTGTGATCTAATGACTATCCTCTCTCAGGCTGAGCATGCCAATATTTCTAGGACAAATCTGTGAGTCTGGAATTATCCTTCAAAGGAAGTAACGTAATTAATGGAAAATCTGTAAATCATGATCTACAGAAGTTTGATCTTTTAAAATACAAAGAATTAAATGAAAAAAAATCCTGTTTGGTTTCCCACTTTAATATTGTATTTATATGATGATTTTGTATCATTTGATAGAATTTATGATCACATTGTTATACTTAATATATTATAATTATCTTGGGTATAATAATTATTTTGAGTTCTCATAGGAAAATTTCTTCATTTTACACTCCTTCATGTTTGATTGCACAGGATCAGAATGGTCATTTTATATCAAGTAGATAATTATATTATCTATAATTTGCTGTAAGCTTCATCATCAGTAAGGCAGGTGAGGTAAGTGTGCCTGTGACTAATGTAGATCATTAATATTTACAGATGAAATATTTGCTTCTCCTTAATAGCAGGAAACAAAATGAACATGGAATAACATCCAAAATGTTGAAAGCAAACTTCATAGGTCAAGAACAGTAGTAGCTACGATGAGCCTTGAGTAGAGAAAGGAGCCCATCGACTAGCTTTATTGCTTGTTCCTCCTTAAGGCAGCAGTCATATAACTGTGTAAATAAATAATGAGCAAATATTTAAAAATATATTCGAATAAATGTTAGATGATGTGCATGCCTACAAGTTTGGCTTTCAACAATAACTTCCTACATATCTCTAGGTCAGAAACATACCTAGTGGAAAAACACAAGACTTAAGTAATCAAGAAAAGGAGGACATCAGCATCAGGACTGCAGGAGGACCTTACACGGGGTAAAGTTAGGTAAGGATTCTGTTTCTAGAAAGCTCACAGACAGGGGCTCTGGGAGGCAGTCCACAGAGACAATTGTACCATTGTCCCCAAGGCATCATTACTTCAATGATGTTTACAGTGACAATTCAAGGTTAAAAGAAAAAAATGTAAAAGTTATCAGAAAATAAGGTTTATTATAGAATTTTATCAAAATATAAAGTAAGTGAAATAGTGGGATATGGGCAAAGAGGACTTTATGTCAGGAACCACGGAAGGAAAGGTTTTGCTATATTAAAATGTTGTACCTCACTAACAAGGTTATATTCTACCAAATCCAGAAGGCTTTCCTGAGGTCCTTGTAAAATGGTGTACTTCCTTTTTTTTTTTTTTTTTGAAGGGCTTCCTCTTGTGACCTCTTCATTGCCTTTCAATGCAAATGATGTTTCTCCAGATCCTTAAATCTCAGCCAATGAAACTTCAGCCAATGAAAAAGAACCTCTTCCCACTTTCCAAGGTTTATATAGCTGTTGATCCAACCCAAGTATGGTGTTAGTGCACAAGCCATTTTGTTGACTATCATCTACGAGAGCTGTTTACTAAAAGAGCTGTAACATGAAAAACAGAATCACATTAACCCTCATCCCCCTTTCAGCAATGTGACATGTATACTGGTTGTTTGGATCCTCACCCTCCTTAAAGCCCACTGCCACTTTCCTTATGAAGAGGTTAGTTTATCAAATTTATTCTAAGAAGTCTAACCCTGAAATGTGTGGTGATTCATTAAATATTAATCCACACGTGGTAAGAAAAATGGTATCATTGAAAATTCTTTTCTTCTTTTATCTTCAGAGCAGTTTCCAAAAAGCAAACAATATAGCACAAAGATAATGTAGAAAATGGGCTAACACAGTGTACAACAAAGAGGAGAGGTGTTAGAGAGAAACTGAAAATCTCTGTCTAGATGCTTCCTCTAACTTCATACTGTTGATAAGCATGTGCTATTCAGTAGACACTGAGTTAGGGTCAAGGATCAGGGGCAAGGTTTAGGTCTTCATAATTTTGCATTGAATCTTCTTATGTTTTCCAATTTTTATTTTTAAGTAAAACTATTGTATACTTTTCAAATAACTTCTAAGTCAATACTGATAAATCTCAATTGGATATGCTATATACTACAATATATGTGTTATACTTACATGCATGTGTGTATAGGTGTAGAGTAGATTCCACAAGTAGAGATTTTCTTCTATTCTTTTCTCACCTTGTATTTTGAGATGGGTTTTTCATTGATCCAGGAACTCATCGTGTTGGCTGCACTGACTGGGCAGGAGTCCCTCAGATCTCTCTGTCTCTGGCACTAGAGTTATTGGTTCTTACCACCATACTTTGTCTCTTATTTAGGAGTAGGGAATCACACCCAGGACCTCATACTTATTCATCAAATGTTTTAGCCATTGCACTGTCCCCCAAGCCCTAGAGATATTCTTTTCCATAATGTTAGCCTATGTTTCTTTGAGTAGCATTAAAATTGACAAAATTTGAAAAAAAAATTGTGAAATTAGGCATATTTCTTTATGCTATGTTTAAAATACAGTTTTAAACTTGAATCCCTGTAACAAAGAAACAGTATATTGTTTCTCTTATAAATTATAATTTTCAGGCTTTCTTCTTTATGCTTGAAAATGGAATTTAATTAGTGAATATTGTAATTCTATGAAGATAAAAATATAGTCAAAACAAGTCCATTCCTTTGTTCTAATAAAAATATTATTGCGTTTGGGAAGGGGACTCACAACTCATCTTGTTTCCAAAACTCTCTTAGTCATTAGAAATAATCATGAATTTGACAACCAACTGTTTTGAATTAATTTTGCAATAAAATTGAAGAATATTTCTTTTATACCACTGTAGAGTTGAATCAACACTTGACATTGTTTGTACTGAAATATTACTAGAAAAAGACACATATTTGATCATCACTAATAACAAAGATATCATTCAAATCATATGTTAAAAACAAAGGCTTAGGAAAAGAATAGTATTGCTTACTTTTCAATTTGCCCATCTGTCTTCATCTCTATATTTATCTTCCGATATACATAACACAAGAACACTTTTTAAAAACAGTGATATGCAATTAGAAAGAATAGGGAGACTGTAGGAAACAATGTACCATATGGCAGGGAATTGAGAGGAGACAGATTCTCACCTTCCACTGTGAGAGTTTCTTTTTCAATAAAAGCTCAGTACACATGGTTTTGAAAGAAGTACAACACATATATAGACTTCTGAACACGATAAATATGAATTTAATGGAATTAAGTTGAGAGATGGCCATTATCTGTTTGGATTCATCCCTGTTCTCACAAGGGTAAATTCCTTTACTACCATTTTCTTTTCCCATTTTAGATTCTGGCACTAGGGCAAGATATCTGGATTTTAATATCTTAATATATTCTATGAAATATACTAGTGTTCTTTAATATTTTGACCTTTTGGCATATCATATTTTGCTTCTGATGGCCAATTCACTTTTGGCTTTCAAGCACAGGGAGACCATAAAAGAGTGAAAGGAAGAGATTGACTGTAGCTCATCACCATACCGAGTACTGAAAAGGTCACCTTAGCTCATCATCTGTATGGTTATTCCTGTAATATACAGGATCTTAAATGCATGATAGTACAGTATTCTGACGAAGAAATCTAATACAAATGAAATTAAAAAAATCACTTCTTGCATGGCAAAAAATCACCATTATTCAAGGAAGAAAAATATGAGAATGATAGCACAAGAAGAAAACGAAAAGCAGTTCATTTCCATCTTCTCTTTTGTGTTTTAGCTTCTATTTCACCAGAAATGGCTTTAGTGCCTATCCTTTCTTTTTCAATGCTTACAGAATCTTTGTTTCTATATTTTTATATTGAGAGTAATTTTTGTGGTACCTCTTATACCTATACTCATATATTCTCAATCATATGTTAACCCCATTGGCCCTTTGCTTCCACCATTCCTTGTTTTACAACTTAAATATTGGTACCTATATTAGTCAGAGTTTATAAAGAAACAGAATTTATTGAATATGTACATATGTATATGATGTATATGATATATATGATGTATATGAAGTATATGATATATATGTAGTATATTTATATTTATATTTTTAGAGTAGCTTAAAGGCCAATAATGGGTTTTCTACATAGAAAGCCCAAAATTTCAGCGATGTTCAAACCATGTGACTATGAGTCTGTATTTCTCAGCAGTTCAGTCTAGTGCTGGAATCCTGTAAAAGTTCTAGTGAGTTACTAATCTTGAGTATTTATTGGAATTCCAAAGAAGTAAGTTTAAATACCAATGAAGGAATGCCTAAGGAACAGTAAATTAACTTGCCAGTCTGAGTTCAGGCATGTACGTAAAAAGTTAAAACTTCCTTCTTCCATATTCTTCTATGTAGGCCACCACCAGAAAGTGTTCCTAAGCTGTAGGATGGTTCTTCTCACCTCAAATAATCCAATCAAAAAAATCCCTCAGGTGTGCCCAGATGCTTAGGTCCTGGTTAATTACATATATAGTTAGGTTGACAATGAAGATTAGCTATCATAGTATGCTTATACGTATTATGCAGTTCTAAAACTACAAGTCTAATTTCCCTAGACCATTACTCTATGAACCTTACCAGCAACAGTAAAATGCTCAAGTGTCTCTTACTGAAAGTCAATGCTGAATCTACTGTTAAGTCATTACAGATCTGGAGAAGTCTCCACCCCACTCCCAGTAGCAGAAACATAGAAACATAGAAACATTGAACTCTATACAGAAGGCAACACTCCAGGAGGACTAACAAAATAAAAACAACCCCAAAAAATGGAAAAAGAAAGAAAAATTTAAACTGAAAAGTTCATTCATTTGAATAGATCCACAAAGCACAATAACAAAAACAACAAGGAATGTGAGCTACAGGCCTACCATGGCAAATACATAACCTCACAGCCCCACAATAATGCAAACCAAAGGCACTGAGAGATCACTCAACCACGAGAGAGAGAGTTCAAAGTCTTGACTTTACAAAGATTAACGTGTATATGAAGGATTAAAATAAGCAAATGAATGATGAAAGAAAGTCAGTCCATGGCCCATACTCGAGATTCGGTATAGACCCATAAAAGCGATTTAGTAAGCTAAAGGCTATTGTGAGGAGTTAAAAAATAAAACAATTCCGCAAGGAAATTGGGAAATTAGAAAAGAACCAATCAAATTCTGGTAATGAAAAGTTCAATCACTGAAATAAAAATTCACAGTGGATAGTACTAGCAATGAACAAGACTAAGTAAAAGAATAAATTTCAAAGATGGAGGCCAAAGTTGAAACAATAATAGCTTCAGAAACATATAATGAAAACAATTGATATGAACAAAACTTCCAAAAGGTCTCAAGATATACTTGAGATAAAACCAAAGAATCTATAGGGTAAAAAGGGAACTAAGAAAGGTCAAAAGTCATAGATGATTTGTTCAGTAAAATTCATCCAGAAATTTGCCCAAACACAGAACAAGAAATAGACACACAAACACAAAAATGGTCACAATTACTTCACCTGATTAGCTCCTTGCAATATGCCATTGCCATGGTGTCAAAAATACAAAGCAGAGAAACTTTTAAAAACTGAAAGGGGAAAAAATAATCAAATCAAAGAGAAGGCAGAAATATTAAATCTTTTATTAGCAACGCTAAGAGCCCGGAAAGTGTGGAAAGTTATATTCCAAATTCTGAAAGTAAATAACTAATCCAGAACAGAATAGTGGGTAAAATGATCTCATAAAATTGATGAATATATAAAAACCTTTCAAGGAAAAATGAAATTAATATAATTCTTGACAATCATATATAGAGAAGAGGAGAGAGAAGAGAAGAGGGGAGAGAGACAGAGACAGAGAGAAAGAGAGAGACAGAAACTCAACCAAAAGAATAGGTGAAAGAATCATAGCATATAAAAAGAAGATATGAGCAGCAGAAGAGAACAAACATACAACCAATCAGAACATTAACTAAATCATATGAAATAGAAGCCTATAACAATTATATCCTTAAATGCAAATGGCTCCACCTCACTAAAGAATAGATGTAACTATGTCTAATATCCAAGATGCACTTAGCTAACAAACATGTCCAAAAGGTAAAATATCAACCTGCCAAATCAACAGAAGACCCAACTAAGTCCTCATAAAACTGGTTATACCTGAAAAGGAAGACCTCAATCTAAAACTAATTGTAAGTCATAAGGAGGGATACAACAAATTAATGAGAGGAAATGCATTAAGAAATAAATAGTGATAGACTGAAGTTTGAGTACCCCAATAATATAAAACAACCACAAAAAAGCAACCATGAGACTAAATTTCCAGCACTGAAAGAGTGGAAGAGTGTATTTCTACTCTCCTACATAGCTGGGTATTTCAAGCTAAAATTTAGTAAGGAAATTTCAGACTAAAGAATATCACAGATCAATTGTATTTAACATGTATCTACAAAGTATTTCACTGAACAGAAAGGAAACACACATTCTTATCCATAGTATATGGACACATCTCTAAAATTCATCATATTATAAGCCACAAAACAAGCCTTAACAAATATCAAAAAAGAAATAACTGAAATAAATCCGTGTATCTTATTATACCACAGTGGAATAAAACCAGAAATTAGCAGCAAGAAAAGCTTTAGATCATCTACTTCAAAAGTATGTGAAAATGAAATGAAATATATTTGAATAAGGAATACATCAATTGAGTACTTGGAGAGGAATTTTAGAAGTTACTAAGGTTAAAGGAAAATAGTAACATACTGTACCAAAATGTGTAAGATACACACAAGGCAGTCCTAAGTAGGAAGTTTATAGCCAAATGTGCTCACATTCCTGGTATTTCACATAAACAATCAAATGTCATACATCAAGATAAAAATGATGGGACTAATCCAAGTAGATCATGACAAATAATAAACAATGGGGTATAAATTAATGAAATAGAGACAAAAGAAGAACATATGAAATAAATCAGAATTTTTCTTGGAAAAGATGGTGAACCCACAAATCCCTAGATAGTCAACAAAGAGACAGACAGAATAAACAAACGGATAAAACTTCATGTGACATGGGGTTGTTACAACATATACCAATGAAATCCAGATCACTTTAAAATAGCTTGAAAACATGTAATATAAAAAAATAGAAGATATAAAAAATTATATTTACAAATTCATAAGTTTATAAATGCATATGACTTACCCAAATTAAATTCCCAAAGTATAAGCAATTTAAACAGACTCATGAAATGTGATGAGAATAAATCAGTAATTGAGTTTGTAAACAAAGAATAACATGGACAGATTCACAAATGACTTCTACGAAACTTCCAATTAAGATCTAAAGCAAATATCTTTCAAAGTTTTTCACAAAATAAGCAAAGAAGAAATATTTTCACTTTATGAAGACAGTTAACCCTGATGTCACTACATACTTAGTATAGATCAGAAGTTCTCAATAGGTGAACTGCAATCCCTTTGAGGGTTGGGCAACACTTTTGCAGGAGTAGCATATCAGATATTCTGCATATCCGGTCTTTTATTGCTATTTATAATAGTAGCAGAGTTACAGTTATGAAGTAGCAATAAAACAAATTTGTGAGGGGTCACCACGACATATGGAACTATATTAAAAGGTCACAGCATTTGGAATTCTGAGAACCACTACTATAGATCTTTCCCATGATTAAAATAGATACAAATATTCTCAATAAATAAAATTCAAGAACACATTAAGAAGATAATATATCACCCCAAATTTGGGTTTCATCCCAAATATGCACATAGATATCAGTAAAGTAAATATACTATATAAATACACTTAAAAACAAAAACTAGATGATCATCTTAGTAGATTAAAAATGGTATCTGACAACCTTTTGGTTTCATGAATAACTTCTGGATGAATGTAGGAATGGATGAACAGTACTTCAACATAATAAAGGCTTTATTATGAACCTACAGCCAACATTACACTAAGTGGAGAAACTGAGAGCATTGGATTTAAAGTCTACTGATATGTACATACTGACTTTCCATTCTTATATTACCTACTTTTCTGCTGCCAAGGCAATTTACAGAAGTGTGTGTGTGTGTGTGTGTGTGTGTGTGTGTGTGTGCGTGTGTAACTGTAAAACTGCACAAACATCATTACCTAAATGTGAAATTGAAAAGGCTGACACATACCAGCATGCCATACTGGATAGAGAAAGCCCATGAGGTTGCAATCTACATAAATAAGCATAAGAAATTGAGTAAAGGTTGGAGCAGGAGAGGTTGTCCTCCTGAGGGAATAGCCCACCAACTGGTTGTCCAGTGCCAACTGGTTAGCCATTAAAACGTACCTATAAGTAACATTATATTGACTTAACTGGTTGTATTTAGGAAACATATGTATTTACAAATATAAACAAGGACAGTTTTAAAGTGTCAAAATAAGGCATGCATTCCTAGTGTACAGTTAGGTGCTACTGACATCAGGAGTAAACCTTGATAGCTCTCCAGTCTCTGTTGAGCTTCCACTTCTCATTCCTTAAAGGAGCTTTGGGTATGCATTAATTCAACTTTGGCTCTTAAGAGTGCAAAATTTTTTATTTATTACAAAGCCATGAAAGAACAGGTGAACTGTTCTACCTCTTTATAGGTCCCTTTTATTAAATTATGAAATTAGTCCATTGGGGAACCTGACCCTATCATAGTTTTCATTTTTTTTAGAATGCTATTCAACACCAAATATCAAGAGCAATGCACACTACAGATTAGACTTTACAAAAGAAAGCATGCCAGTTTGGTTTTTGTCTCTGTATTTTATCACCCATCAGTTTAGAAGTGAAGCCTCACCCACAACTGCCCACGAATGACCTTTTAAACCTATACAAATTAATGTAGAAACATTATCTTGAGGGTGCCAGGCAACAACAAAGGAAGTTTCTTTGGGTTTTTAGTGTTTATATATTTCTTAGTCAGAAAAAAAGTATGATGCCCATTTTTTCTAGTTGCTCACTGATATTTTAGATAGTCTAGTTTGGCAAAGGTATTTCTGCTCCAAAGAACACAGGATGGTTAGGCTAGAAAGAAGTATAAGATATCTGGGTCTTTTAAGAAAACCAGTTTTTGTCTGCTCATGCAAACCTTCACCCATCCCTAGAGAAATAGATAGGTCAGAATAAGGTTTTCCAATTCCTTCTCTGTCTAGCAGAATGGAAACTGAGAGGTAAATAAGATTTGCTTTAGATGAAAATGAACGTTGTGTGATATCTTAATATATTAAAAGTATGGTTGCAAACATATAGTGGCAATGGAATAGGTCTGGGAAACATATATGTTCTTACTTAAATCCTGAACAAAGTGACTGGTTTCCATAGTTATAATGGCACAGAACCTTTTTAATACTCAGATTCCAAGAACTTTGCTATACCATAATTCCTCTGTAGTTTCTGTATTCATCAGTGGTACTCAACTATGCTGAACTTAGAGTGAAGGGTACATTGTATGCACATTTGAGTGTATGTGCACATGAGAGCAGAGGATAATCTCATGTTATCCTCAGGAATACAAACCTCCTTTAAGAAAGGTCTCTTATTGGCCTTGAGCTCACCAGATAGGCTAGACTGCTTGTGTGTGAATTGCAGGGATCCTCCTGTCTCTGCCTTCCTACAGCTTAGATTATGAATTCACTCCACTATAACCAGCACCTTTGTTTAAAGCTTTTCTGCATTTATTTGTTGGTTTGTTTAGTGTGTGATAGAATGTATGTACCATGGTATACATGTGGCAGTCAGCAGTTAATAACATACAGGGATGGTTCTTTTCTTCCACCATGTTGGTTCTGAGAAATCTGATAATCAGGCCTTTTTTAGCTGAGCCATCCCATAAGCCAACATATTAAGAATTTTCTGGGGACATAATGGGGATTAAACTAAGGTCTTTTTCTTGCTTACAGGACATGTGTTTTATAAGCTGATCTATCCCTCTAGCCCTTTGCTCTTATTTTCTTTGAAAACTGACATGTATTATCAATACATGTACCTAGACAATACTGCATATGGAAGAAAATAAGAAAGGTAGTTTATATACTTTCAAATATTGGATAATAAGTATGGGTTAGAATAAGATATTCCAAGATACCAGTTTCCATTTTGTAGATAAACCAGAGTCACAGAAAACCCTCAAAATTAAGGTAGTGCTTCTCTGATTTGATAAGTAAGCAGTACATTGAATTCCTTGTAACTATAGAGTTCCAGGATCTTCCATCAGTTGCTGGTGCTGAGTCCAGTACCTGAGAATTTGCTTTTGATGGTTCTCATGGGGACCTTGCTGTAGTCACATTTGATGACCAAGCTACTGTAAACACTGTAACACTGTTTTTCTATGTCTGATAAAATTACTTATAATAATTATTCATCATAGCTTTTAGTTAATTGTGAAAATAACATCAACATATGTTAAAAACAACAGTTACTTTTAGGGTTGTAAAATAAAACAAATATCACAATGAAATTGCGGGTAATGAGTGTTCTAAGTTCTTTATTGTTTGAGTCAGAAGAAATTGAATGGCTAGCCTGTCAACATGACATATGAACCTTCTACACTCCTGTCTGACCACGTCCTAATAAGAATTCACTTTCTTTTTAGATATTCTCAAAGTTTCTGCAAACTTCCAGGTTTCTGCCTCCCATCTCACTCCTAGGCTTTTGAGAGCTTTGTGTCTCCCATCACATCACATATAGGGTTTAGAGTACTGTCTGTTTGTCTCCCTCCTCTGGGCTTCAGTGAAGGCCCAGTCAAGATGAAATCATGTCCTAACACTCAACAGAAACCAATATGGGTTTCATATTTCTGTGCACATAAAGGCTGAATGTTGAGATATGATGATTATTCCCTGCCAGGCCATCGAGTACAATCTGGTGGTATTTGATGAATCCAGAGAGTCAAAAAGCAATAATGTTTTAATGCTTACATAATACTGCCCTTTGTTTAATAGGAATAAGTAATGTTCTCATCATAATAATGCCAAATCTGTGCACAAATCTGTGGCCTCTAATGAGATGGGATTTCTAGATGTGGGGTAAGTAGAGTAGACTGCAGAATGCCACAGTGCTAGTCTGATGTTCTACTAAAGGAAATTGCAGAGGAAAACACTATGTGATTAAAAAAATTTTCTTGTGATTCATAAAGTTATAATTGATAGTGCTTTAAATTTGAGACAGGGAATAAAAATTTTCAAAATATAATTAGAGTAATCATCAGAACTCCTGAATACACACACACACACACACACACACACACACACACACACACATATGATGTATATATGTATATATATCCTATAATATATATACACACACACATATATATATATATATTCTACAAAATATATAAAACAAAACAAAAAACCCTACCATCTTCTTGCCTCTATACCTACTCAGCACTTTCCATGTATCTATATGTCTCTCAGATTATAGAGTTTTGTTCCTCTGTGTCAGTCAGAATTCTCTTAATATCAGTCAATAAAGGAAATCCTATCATTCTGAATGATTTTTAGAGATTTCAATCCATAAGTAAGTAGACCCATGGCTTTTATGTTTGTGGTGAAGATATCAAATGGCAATCCATAGAGGCTCATTTCGTGGCAAGGATGCATTTAATGAAAAGAAGGTGATATCTAAGAGCCTCATGATGCTACTTAAAGACACATCTCCAGTGACTATATGCCCCCCACTCAGCTCCATTTTCTAATGGTTGGAGCCATTCACAATAGCAACTTCTGGGACAGAACATCAACATGAACACAGTAGTTCTTGATACCTTATGCTGGTCCATTAAATTTGCTTTTCTGTAAAATGGTGTTAGTCCAACATATATTTGTAGAATTAATATGCTGAAGATTGGTTTTCTCCTGAAATTATCTACAAGAGGTTCTGATTGCCCCTGCCACCCCCATTACTAGATTTGTGCCTCATTTTCCAGGACTTCAGGCACTAAACATTCTGTGGTGTCCATAGGTTTCCCTCATCTTCCATGATATGTCCTGTCAGCATGGGTTGATCCTCCTCATTTATCACACTGTTCCAAGCTCTCCCTTGACATACTCTGTGCTATTGTATCTGCTGGGTATGTTCTTTTGAACTCTCTCTGACCTTTCTATGAATGTATTTTCTGAATAACACAAACTGAATTTAGAATGAAGGAGTGACAATAGACTTGAAACACAATGTATAACCAGAGGGGCATAAGAGAATGCCCTCACTGTAAGAATCAGCAGAAGCCTAAATTACTACTGATAGTAACTAAGTAGGTTACATGTAGACTATTCCTTACCACTAAGTGTTCTACAGCTTATTCAGCAAGTTAAACTGTTTCCATTCAACTGCTTCTTTTTTTTTCCCAAGCATACTTCTTTTATTAATCATTTAGTTTGTTTATATTTCAAATGATATCCTCCTTTCTGATTACCCCTCCACAATCCTCCATCCTCTCCCCCTCTCTCCCTTCCCTTTGCCTCTATGAGGGTGCTCCTCCGCCCATTTACCCACTCCCGCCTCACCCCCTATCAACTCTGGTAGTTGATATTGTTCTTCAATATGGGGTTTCAAACCCCTTCATGTCCTTCACTCCTTCTCCTAGCTCTTCCATTGGAGTACCTGGGCTGAGTCTGATTGTTGGCTCTGAGTATCTGCATCTGTACTGATCAGGTGCTGATCGATCCTTTCAGGGGAAAGCCATACCAGGCTCCTGTCAAGAGCCTCTTGGCATCAGCAATAGTGTGGGGGTTTGCTGTCTGCAGATGGGATGGGCCCCTAGGTGAGGCAAGTCTCTGTATGGTGTTTTCTTCAGTCTCTGTTCCATTTTGCCCCTGTCTTAACTTTAGACAGGAACATTTCTGGGTTAAAAATTTTGAGATGGGTGGGTGGCCCCATCCCTCAACTGTGGGCCATGCCCATCTACTGGAGGTGGTCTCTACAGGTGTTTGAATGGGTAGGAGAGAAGTACAGAGGGTCAGTAAATTGAATAGAAACATGTAACAAAGGATGAAGGGGAACTGGGGATAGCCACTAGAAAGTCCCAGACCCCAGGGAATTGAGAGGCTCCCAGGACTCAATGTTGATGACTTCAGCTGGAATACCCAACTGCTTCTTGTATAAATGAATTCCCTTTTTGTTGATAAGTGTTTGTAAAATCTTAGTCTACATTTATTTTTCAATTTCTGCCTATGTCTGTACTAACCAACATGTTCACCAGCTCTTGGAGTGAGAATTTAACATGGATCCAACCCTCGGGATAAGGTTTCTATGAAAGGTTGTCAAATAGAGGGAGGGAGGGGAGTAACCAGATCTAGGGCTTGTCAGGCCTGCCTGACTTATTATGTGAGCTCATCGAAGTAAGAAAGCTAAAGGGCTGAGCAAGGTGAAAACTCATGCTATATTTCTCAGAGATTTAGAGTGAGAAACAATGAGACAATTGAATACTTAAAAGTTTTTGAAGTGCTATAATTGATGATTGGTTAAAGTAACATGTTTTCCATTTTCCACATAAGAAGTGGAAGGGCTCAGCATTAGCTTTCTAAATCATTGATCAATCCTTTTTGTTCAAATCAGGGTTTCATCACAGTAAATTGGCCACAGTTCACTAATTACTTGATTTGTTTAGATTCACAAAATGCTTAGTTTCTCAACTCTTCCAAATTGCCACCTAGCCCAGCTGTATGTGCAGGAACACATTACTTGTCCTTGTATGAAGACAAATAATGTTGATTATAAAGGGACATTCTTTTCTGAATTGATGATTGACTATCAGGAGCTTCTAAAAGAGCTTTCCACAAGGACAATCCTGATGCACATTCTGGGAGGATTTTCTTTACTATAGAAACCCAGATTTGTCAAGTGTTAAGCTGGTTGAGGGGATGATGCAAACTGACACAGTCACAAAAGACCTGCTGATTTGGGTCCCATGTAAGTTCAGCCAATTGAGCAGAAAAACTGCTCTTTTCTGAATCCCATTCTTGCTTGACATTTTTCATACACCTACCAGATCTTCTTATACTAATTCTCATCTCAGATTCACAGCCTGTGATTGTCTCATTGTCTTAAACTGAAAATAAACACAGCCGCCAGCAAGGCTGTCTATACAATATGCTCTCCCACTGCAAGACTCCCACAGAGCAGATGAGTGTTTACGCATGTGAGAGTTCACTTTCCACAGGGTGTTGTGAGTATTTGCCAAGACTATCAGAACTTGGGAAATTTTCTCATTTGATCATAGGTTTTTTTAATTCACTCACATATAATTTTATTTATTGATATATAGTTTCTATACAATACAATGAACAAATGATAGAACATTTTTGGTAAAACTTGTTAAATACACACACCCATATATATATATATATATATATATATGCATAAAGCATAAGACCATTAAATAATTGTATCAATCAAATCATAGACTATCTTCCAGAAAGGCTCTTTGGGTCCCTTTTAATATTCTTAACATATTTTACCCCAACTGACTTCCCAGACCAGGTCTACCTAGGCAACTCACTATAATTTCACCATTGCTGGTCTGCCTGTTGTTAGTTTTCATCTAAGTAGATCTATGCAATATGCTGTTTTCTCTGTTCTGGGTTGTTCTCTAATCATAACATTTTGATTTGTCCATGTTGAGTGTATAAGAAGTTATGTTCCATTTTATTGCATGGTAGTATTTCATTATATGATAATACCATAGTTTGCCAAGTTCTTCTTTATTGTTGGGTATTCTAATTGTCCACAGTTTGGGGCCATTATGGCTAAAGTTACTATAAATGTTCACATACAAGATGTTGAAATGCAAATCCTGTTTTCATTTTTGTTGCATTTATGGAGCAGGTGAATATTGGGTCATTTGTTATATTTTAATACTTTGCTTTGTGAAACAGCTGAATAAACCTGGGGCAGACTGATTAGAGATGTCCCAGTGTTCTGTCGACAGCAGAATGGCTGCGGACCAGTGTAATAGACATTCAAACATTGGAAGAAAGTTTGTATGTTTCTACCATAAAGAAACGATCTTGGTTTGAGGTGATGAGTATATTTACCCATATATGAATATGAACAACCCCATATTTTGTGTAGAAACACTATAGATTTGAAGGTAACATACATATCAAATGTAATTGTGGGATTTTAAACTTCTAGAAAAAATGAGAATTGATGAGATGTCTTTTTTTACCTGTTCCTGTCATTTTTTACCAGATTTATCATTGTCCTTATAGCCAATTGAGTATATAGAACCATATTTTATTGTGGAACTGATTTGCATTTCCTGTATGACTAACAACACAAGGAATATCCCATCTTTTTCATTTATAATTATTATGCTACTTTTATGAGATGTCTGTTTAAGACTATTTGTACTTTTTGTCCTCAAATTTGTTACCTGTCTTTTGTTGTTTACATATAATGATCTCTATATACTTTGGATATAAATCCTTTGTTAAACTTTACTTTATAAATGAAATAATTTTATGTCTATTTTTTTTCTGTATGAATATCTTGTTCTAGAACAAAGTTCTGTACAGAAAATCTTACTTATGCAATCATACTTGATATTTCTCTTGCAAACAACTGATAAAATAAGTGGATCTATTGAATTATATGTAGTCTCCTGCTAACTTTTTTTTTAAAATTTATTCATATACCATACTGGTTAAGTTACAGTAACTTGTTGGCTACCAGCACCAATGTTAAGGAATGGGTTACCTGGAAATATGGAGTTAGAAATAGATAGGAGGAGATAAAAGAGATAAGAGAGATAAGAAGAGGTAGGCTAGTCATACTGTACCTTACCCACGTGGGAGGATAAAAATTAGACAACAGGAGCTGTGGTCACTCAGTCATCTTGAACCTTTTAATAATCATCCTTTGTTCCCCCAACAGGTATAATACCTGGGGCAAAAACCACTCCCCCCGAGTACATCAGCATCTCAGTCCAATCAGCGACTTCCTTTTTACTCTGCGGAGGTGGAGCTTTCGAATGTAACTGGAACCAGGTTGGAGGCGTGGCAAATAGCAGGAGATGGGCAGAGAGGTGTGGCTATCAGAGGCAGGCCTCAAACCAGGAGGGTTACAGTAACTTTTGAGGATATAGTGAAATTGGGCAATGGAAATGCACTAAAGTTTATGTTCTATTTCAGGGTTATACTGACTTATCTAGAATCTGATTAGAATTGCATTATAACTGATATTTTGAGAACGAATACCTTGACAACAGTGAGCTTTCTAATGCAGGAAATGATATTTTTTATTAGATTGTATTTTATAGTTTTCTCATCTAAGTTACAAATATTTGTATTTAATATAATCACATAATGCACCTTCGTATTCTATGTATTTTTGAATACATTATCAGCCACCAGGTGTACCTTCCTCTGAAATCCTTGAAGGCAGAACTCAGTATAGTGGGCCTTTGTTTTAGGCACAGCAGGCATGAGCTGACTGACAGTCTCAGGTTGTAAGCTCTGATGTTGCAGAGTTGAGGCAGGAGGGAGGGACCCAAGAGTTTGTTGTTGTTGAAACTCCTTCCAATAACAACAACAGCAACAACAACAACAACAACACACACACACACACACACACACACACACACACATATAAATTAATCAGAAACAGAAGTCCATGAAGAAGGCAAAATACAACATCCATCCTTTATGTTGCTTTGCTAGGCTATTTGAAATTAACCCCAGAGAAGGGGGATGATGGGTTATGAGACTATCTAACCACATAGTTCAGAGCTTTTGGGAAATGTGTTGTTAGTGTAATTTGGAAAAGTTTGGACACGTGCACTAGAAAAATCTCAGGGAAAGCTTATGGGTGATTCTACTAGGATTTCAAGAGAGAAGATTGACATCTGTCAGGACTGTCAACAAAACAGATAATGCTTATGATGCTTCAGATAAGAACAAGGATTTCACATAAAATTTAACTGGAGGCCATTCATGTTCTAGTCTAGTAACAAACTGATCTATATTCTGTCTGTTCTCTATTAGAGACAGGGTAGGGGAGTTTAAAGTGATGGACTAACATCTGCCAGAGAAATTGCTGAAGCAATGCAGCATTCAGGCTACAATAAGGATATGGTAACTGCCTGCATATATAGGTTTACAGTGACAATTTGGAATAAGAATCACAATGTAAAGAGTTGGAAAGCTTACAGTTTACTAATATACAAAGCCTCTGAAAGTTTTGGCATAAGCAAAGCATAACTCTTATGGCTACTGAGAAAAAAACAAAAACAAACAAACAAAACCAGACAGAAAACCCAACTGCCTCCAATAGGGATAGAAGGGCACCTTAAATTCATCTCAGGAATTGACTAGATTCTGACCATTACAGGCTCAAGGATATAACTAATATAGAAGCTGTTGCTTTGGCAAGGAGTTCTCTATGATACAAGACCAGTGAAAGAAGTATTCCCTTTTATTCCGCCACGCAGGTACTCCGAGCCCATCAAAGCTCTGTCCAGGACAACATGGCTACTGCTTCAGCTGGTAGCATCACCTATATGATGGTGCCTTAAAAAAGTTGTAGAAGGTAAGAATTATAGTCACAGAGATCTTTAACCAGATTTCAAAAAAAAAAAAAAAAAGCCTGGAAGGGAGGGAATCTTCTCAGGATCAGAGTTACTAAAGACCACCCATAGGAGTAGGGTAGCAAGCAAAGTGATAATTTTGGAGAAAGATGGACAGTCTAGGAAACTGGTGACAGGAGTATCAGACATCTGCTGGGAAAAGTCATAGGGAAGGTGGCAGATCCAGAGAAGTAACACAGGCTGCAACAAGCATGACCACAGGGTAGCTGGGTGGGGTGGGGTTTGCCTAAGGGCTTGAGAATGGTTGGAATATCATCACACATATCCTGATAGGAGACATGTAGACACAAGATTTGCCCTTTGTCATTTACCTTTTGTTGATGTTTTCTTAATGGAAAATATGACTACAGTAGGCCAAGGGACATGTCTATTCTTTTTAACAATTTTGGAAGTATCAGCCATTATTATCTATAAATGTTGCTATTGTTGACTTCTTTTCTAAGTTTCCTTAGATACACCAAATAGCCATGTTATGACATTTGATAGTGTCTCACACCTTTTCATGCTTTATTTTAGTTCGTTTCTTTCTTCCTTCCTTCTTCTTTCTCTCTCTCTCTTTCTTTCTTTCTTTCTTTCTCTCTCTTTCTCTCTCTTTTTCTTTCTTTCTTTCCTTCTTTCCTTCTTGTCTTATATAAGACGGACTAAAATAATCTGCCAGAGAAATTTCTGAAGCAATACAGCATTCTGGCTATAATACAGATATGATAACTGCCTGTATATAGGTATACAGTGACAATTTGAACCCTTACCAGCTCCCCCCATCTCCTCTCTCTCCCAGATCCCTCCATCCAGAAGAGAGTATGCCTCTCAGAGATATGACAACACATTCAGACATTCAATAAGACCAGGAACAAACCCACATATCAAGGCTGAGTAAGGAAACCCAGTGGGAGGAAAGGGGTCCCAAGTGCAGACAAAATAGTCAGAGACATCCGCCATTACCACTGTGAGGAGTCTCACGAAAACTCTAATACAACAGCCATAACATATGCAGAGGACCTAGTCTGGACCATCCACAGGCTCTGCAATTGCCACTTCAATCTCTATGAGTGAGTCCTCATAGCCCCTGCTCAGTTGGTTGTGGGACCTTGCTCCCTCTGGCTTTCTCAGTTCCCTTTAGTGTTTTATTTTGCTTACTTCATTCTTTATTTTTTTTATTTGTTGGCTTGTTATTCTACTGAGGCTCCTTTGATTCATTAATCTTTCACTCTACTTTGTTCAGTGACTTGAAGCCTATTTGGAGAGTCTTTTTTTTTTTTAAATAATTTTCATGAGGTTTTGCTTATTGCATTTCTTGGCACACTTTAGCAACTTAAGTTTTTTCTGCAGTATTTTACACTCACACCTGCTGCTCCCAGTTACTCAGTTGCAGCAAACAGTATTATGTTAACTGTGAACCCAGTTGATAATCCTTGTAGTCAATTCTGAATCTGCTTCTACTAATCATATCTCACTTAACCATGTGCCACAAAGTCTTGCTTCTTCATTTATGTTTTGATTCTTGTGCTGTGTCTCAATCTGCTTAGGTATGTGAAAGGAGCATGCATTTCCCATTGGTTAGCTCTCTGCACAAAACGATAACCTACTTGTGTCAGTGACAGCATACCTAATAGCTGGGCTGGATTTGGATTTGGGAAAGTTTGGATAGATTGATTTTTTTTTTTTTACCAATAATTCACAGTTCTATGAATGAGACTGTTCTATTAGAGATTGAGAGCATCATTATAAGGTCACTCATTTAGGGCAGAGTTACAACTTTTGAGTCACTTGGGATTCTGATTGCTTTTAAGGCCCCCATCACATGGCTCTTTGCTCAAGGAGCCACCAGTTATGTAACCATGCACCCAGTTTTCTCCTGGATGCTATTTTGTTTGTTATCAAGAAGTGAAGTCCCAAGGTATTTTCTGAAGCACTCCTGGTAACCTTCAAACTTATTCTATAAAATCTGCTTGATTATTTAAACCATCTCCTAATGTACTTGTGTTTGTAATGATTGATAGATTCATCAATTATCTGGCTTGCAGTAGGGTTTTGCTTATGTGTATGTGTGTGGTTCAGTTTTCCCATAATATCAGGACATAAGTCTGATGTACAGCACCAACTTGGGAAATATCAGCAGTTCTTTTTACATGATCAGGTGACTTTAACCTGCATTTATTAAGATGATTTAATGTCTATTTTATAAAGATATTTTTAAAACTGTTAATGTATTTATGATGCTCTATATACACATACAAATACACAAATGTAAATTGAAAAAGAAAATATTTATGTGTAGTTTATAAGAGCCAACAGAAGAGGCTGTCTTGCAGTATGTAATTGTTTTAGTGTCGTGGATTAAGTCAAATATCAGGGTTCTTGGGTTGAGGGACAGCATTGAATTTAAAATGCATGGCACTATTTCACCAAGGTAGACAAGGTCCTAATGCTCCGGACTTTCCCATAAAGTCATTTCAGAGTTAACCTTTATGCCTAATAATCCCATTTCTCACAGGACTGAGGTAGGAGGATCACAGGTTCCATGTTTGCCTCTTTTATAGGATGAGATTGAGGCCAGTTTGACAAATGTGTGGGCACCTTCCCTGAAATGAAAGCCACAAAAAGTTTGGAGTTAGAGAACAAAGGTAGAACTCTTCCTCTACTGCTTCTGCAGTACCAGATGAATGAGAAGGCAGGGGAGAAGTGGATACTTGGAGGAGAGCTTGACTCCCTGGGCTGCTGGGAGGCTATGTGTAGTCCCAGAAGCAGCAGGTGTTTCTGCCCAAGATCAACTAGAAGGAACCCATATCAGGATGAGAAAGAAGTCACAGAAGGGGCAGCTACATGGTCTTTGTGCTTGCCTGCGTCATCCAACACTTAATCCACACGTGACAAAACTGCTCACCAACTTTAAAGGTCTCTTGAGGCAACTATGAGCCCCAGTGGTATTTAATAACCTTCAGATCAAGGGTATCTATTATGTTAGACTAACCTTTGAGAGTATTGGCCTCAAGAGCAAGCACAAATAGTAAATGTAACCTGAAGCAAATTACTACTCTGTTACATTTTTAGGCATCTGAAACCAACAATGCTTAATTTTTCTTACTTATGTGCTCAAGTACTCCTAAAATTGGAACTTATTAATATTCATATTAGTATTCCATATAGAAATCAAATCGGTTCTATTTATAATAGAAATATTTAACTTTTGGAAGAATTTTGTTAAATATTTTACAAATATTGTCTCATTTAATATTTATAACATTATAAATATTATCTGATCTTTTCTGTATCAGGAAGCAGAAGCAGAGGTCATGAATAGTATGTTGTAAAAGATATATGCATATATACATATATAGAGAGAAATATATACTTTATGAGCGCATTGTTTTTTCCTATGATACAAGTAATTCCCACTATTTCTGTAATAACCTATTAAAATAAATTGAAGCATAATTTTCCATAGACAAAATGATTTAATTGGTACATATTTTACACTAAAACATCACAATTAATTTCAACAACGTAAATCATTATGATCTGTGAATAAAAATAGTAATATTATATTTTTTTTCAACAGAGTTCATGGCCTTACTAGCCAGGGCTTGGAGAACTAGGCATGAATTCCCTCCTATTGAGTGAGCTTTATATCCAATTAAGTGGCTCTTGGTTGCCCCAAGATATAAGTGTTACTATTGTAATTTTGAGTATCTCTTGACACACTGGTCATGGACTTTAATGCTGGGCAGATCTTTTATTCACTTTTTGTGTTAGCTTGCCTAACTTTTTTTCTTTTTTTTTATTAGATATTTTCTTTATTTACATGTCATATGATTTTTCTTTTCCCAGTTTCTCCTCCCAGGAACAAACAAACAAACAAACAAACAAAAACAACAAGAACAAACCCCTGTTGGCTCCCCCCTCCCCATGCTTGCCACCCCACCCTCTCCCACTTATTGACCCTGGCATTCCCCTACACTGGGGCACAGAACCGTCACAGGACCAAGGACTTCTCCTCCCATTGATGATTGATTTTGCAATCCTCTACTATACACATGCTGCCAGAACAATCAGTCCTACCATGTATACTCCTTGGTTGGTGGTTGAGTCCCTAGGAGCTCTGTAGGACAAACAACAATATGAACTAACTAGCATAACTTTTGAATGATAAGAGAGCGACAAACTAGTCATGGACTTTAATGCTGGGCAGATCTTTTAATCACTCTTTGTGTCAGATTGTATAACTTTTGAATGATAAGAGAGCTACTCTTCAGGGAGGAGGCTTCTCTATCAGTTGTCATTTGACTTTTCCAAGCCCTATAGAATGTGCATTTTCTCCAGCATCAAGGCCTTTTCTTTAAGTTCTGAGAGGCAACCAATGGCAATTGTAGTAACCTATATCATGTAAGAAGTCTCTTGGACTACTGGGAATATCGATTCTCTCTCAGGAGCCATTAATTGCTTTGTAGGTACGGAGGTGAGGCTTGTGAGATTTTCCCCATCCATTTGCAGGACATAGGAGGAGTTGAGGTAGAGAGGGAGGGCCTGATATACTGATATAAAGTAAATATAGTATTGTGCCTGAAATGTGTATAATAATGATGAAAAGTAATATGAATTATTTATTATTAGTTTAATTTAAGGTTATTAATACTGTTGAATTTAGAACCATCTTCAAGTATAAACATTTCTTGAAATTGTCTTGCAAAGAAAATCATGAGTTGAGAATTGTTCAACTATTTTAAATTACTTATTCATGGTTTTAGTTCCTTTCTTGCATAAGAGAAACAAACACTAGAACAGAGATCCGAATTCTGTCCCACATTAGGTTAAGACATGTTACGTAGTTGTCATGTTTTTAAACTTAAAGATTTCATAAACAAAATGGATATTACATGTCTATACCCAGTATCCATGGCAACAAGGGCATGCTGTAAGAAGGGCATGAGTACACCAGGGTTTAGTTGTCAGTGTTTCTTTCTCACTACTTCTTTCCTTACGTTGACTGCCCAGTCCTTATCTATATTGACCTGACAAACCTTTTTAGCATAATTGTTTTAGCCAAAGAACTGAGGAACCATGAGCCAACAGATGATGAAAGCAGAAAGAGCCTTCCCTGAAAGAGCACAGCGGTCATCATGTTCTCTGTTTCCAATCATCTCCCAAATTATTTTAGCTTTGTTGTAAGGCAATTTGGTATTAGGTTAATTTTTGAAATTCATATTTTATTTAATATAACTGTATGTTGCAAGAGATTTGTAATTGCTTTAAAATGCCATTTAATTTCTCAATAAAAGCTAACATTATTGTACTGATGTAGAGTCCTCTCTCTGATCAGGAATTACATAAACACAGTGAATAAGAAATGTGATTGCCAGAAATGATGAGTTGATAGTGGGCAACCATTCTCTAGTTATTTTCTTCTTTTTCTTTTTCTTTTTCTATGTATTGAAAATAGATTCTTCTTTTATATAATATATCTCAAACACAGATCCGCCTGTTTCCATTCCCCATAGCTCTCCCATATCCCCTTTCTCCCCCCAGATCCACTCTCCTTCATTTCCCTCTTCAGAAGAGAGAAGGCCTCCAAACCTGAAAAAACACAATATAATAAGCCATGGCAAAAGTCCTTGTATCAATGCTGGACAAAGCCATCACATAGAAGAAAAAACTCTCAAGAGCAGGCAAAGAGTCAGAGATCTATCTTCTCCCACTGTTAGGAATCCCACAAAAACGCCACGCTAACAGCCAGAACATATACCCAGAGAACCAAACTTGTGCTCTTCTGATATATATATCTTAAACTTTCAACAAAGTTACTTCATCTGTCTTTCCTCAAATTCGGTTTCAGCATTTTTTTTCCTTAAGTAAGAGAACCTTGATTTTTATTCCTTTAAATATATAAGATCATGTTAATCCTATTCTAGTAAATAAAAAACCAGTAACAATACTCAAAAGCATGGTAAGACAAGAATATTGTAATAGAAACATATAGGAAACTATAACACATGTTCCTATTTACATAATCATATATGCATATATTTACATTTACAAATATATTTATTCACATATATACATCACTTGTAATAGTATAAATCTGTAAATATGTACATATACTAGGCAAAATAAATGAATTGGGAAACATGTTTAGAAACAAAAATTTTGAGGCAAGAATGTTGAGATCCATATTGTATGTACCTATGTCCGTGTTACTACTTACTTTGTATATAAAGATTGTACTTGCATATAAGTTACACTCTACATCTACAAACCAATGCACTCAAATATTTATTTTCTTCTTAGAGGCCCTTTTCAAATTGATTATCCCTGACGAATAGCAAAAAGATAGGGAAGGATGATGCAAAGAGAGCAGAAAGTCATAGGAGGAAGAATTGGATATATCCAGGACTCTTACTTCATCCTTCAGGTGATGAGAAGCCATTTATAGCTATAGGCCAAGGACTGACCTAACAAAGAAATTATACAGGACATCAAGTCCACTAAAATTATTTTAAAAAGCTCTAGAAAAATGAATAAAAAGCTTCAGGCTATTGTAAACAATAAAGATTTCTCATATGGACAAATGGATGCTACATACCTAGAGCCGTAAGTGCTACAGTCAACTATATTACAGAACAGTGGATAGGAGAGGCTCAGGGAGAGTGAGGAATCTGGTGACTCCCACCCTAGATGAAGATGCTTGGTATTTCACATGACACAGAGGCATTGTGAAGATGGACTGCTTTTTGTTTATATTCTCTTCCCCTCAGCATAGAAGTCACTCATACAACAGCCCCTCAAGATGTTTGCTAATGAAGTTTCCCTCCTCTCCTTCAGCTGCCAGTGGGATTAAAGTTTACATAGAGAATAATCAATATTCTTTAGTCCTTTCACCAGGGGTTATCAGATGCAATGGTAATCAAATCTTTTTGTTCTTTTTTTTT
>NW_022196905.1:171363490-171401765 GCF_008632895.1 Mastomys coucha | reverse complement strand
GATAATCAGCATTTCTCATTTTCCCACTACTTATGGCTCATCAAATGTTAATGTTGATGCCTATCATTTAGGACCATTTCAACACCAGTGACCTTCTCATAGAGCATATATATCCATCAGGCAGAACCGAGGAGCATGATCGACAGCTCTTGTAACAAAACTCAGTCTCTTTCCCCAGGTCTTTGTTAACATTTGTACACCTCATGAAAGCTAAGCGGCAGTAGTATGCTAGCTCAGAAATAACTACACAGACATGAGCACATATAGTATAGCATATCAGGAAAGCCCCTTGTAAGTGACCTGAGCTGCTCAGAGCCCTGCCTTCAAGCCTTTGCTTGTCAGCAGGGAATCCAACTTGCAAAAACTCAGCCCTTTTGTCTCCTGAAGTTTTTCTCCAGATTCTTCTCCCACAAGCAAAATGGCTCGGCAGCATAACCAAGAATCAAGAGTAATCAGCACTTCATTTAACCACAGGGTGCTGATGGCTCTCCTCTGTTCACTCAGCTTTGGGCAGGGGAGCATATTCTGTCATTTAAGATACCAAGTGCCATGATCTGCTGCGTAAGCGAGCTATAGAGCTCAAATTTCTGGATTTAATTGAAAGCGCATCAATCTCCAGTGGCAGTGCTGCTCATTTCATGCAGATTTCTTCAGGAGTTTTCAGTCTCAGGTATTTTAGGAAAACACAAGGAGTCAAAGCATTTAACATCAATTTTCTTTTTCTTGTAAACTGCATTCTTGTTACACAATACCAGAGTCTGCAATAGTGTGGGAGAGATATAAAACTCCTGATTTGTATTTTCATCTGATACCTAATCAGTTAGCCTTTCTGAATTTGACCTTCTATATCAGGAGTGGGGTAAAACATTTATTAATTAGTTAATATTTTAGTTAGGATTATTACTGCATGGATGAAATACCATGGCAAAAGTAACTTGGAGAGGAAAGAGTTTATTCAGCATATACATTTATATAGCACTGTTTATTATTGAGGAAGTTAGGGTAGGAACTTAAACAGTGCAGGATCCCAGAGGCAGGAACTGATATTGAGACCGGGAATGGATACAACTTACTGGCTTTCTCCATGGCTTTGCTCAGCCAATTTTCTTATAGAAGCAAGGACCAAAGTCCAAGGATAGCCCTAACCATCTGGGCTACTGTCTAGTTACTAGAACTTCTGTTAAGAAATGTTCATTAAGAAAATGCCTTATAGCTGGATGCTATGGAGGGATTTTCTCAGTTGACTCTATCATGCCAACTTGACGTATAAATAGTCAGGAAAGTTAATAAATATTTATTGAGCTCCCACATGGCAAACAATATATGAACTCTAAAAATTGGCTAGGCATAGCTCTTTCCAACAAACATATATGCCTTCAGTCATAATGTTTATAAAGCCTGTGAGTCTATGCCAGAGCTCGTTGCCAATTGAAATATGAATGCTGGGACCTGCCCACAACCACCCGCTTCTTATAAGCCTGCCTACCAACTCTGGTCCCAGCAGAGTCACCATTATCAATGAGCCAGATTATAATGGTGAGCCACCATTTTAAAAGAGACAGATTTATTTACATATAAATATCCTGCTAATCAGTGATGACAAGAGAGAAAACCTAGGCAACTACTAGTTTAGTGGAGTTTGAAGTGGTTTTGAGAACTGATTTTGATTGTGCTTGGCAGAGATTCTTTAATCATAGGAAGTAGTCTTTGGGCATGAGTTGGTCTCAGGTTAAGTTAAAGGGAATAGTTGTCTTCGGAAGTCTGTGTGTGCAAATTTGGCTATTGTTCTTTCTGCAAAGGATAGTCCCAAAGTAAATACAAAATTTTCTCACTGAGTGAGTCCATGCATATATAAAGGATCTCTTGATTAGCAACACAGAAAGGTTCTTTATCAAATGGGTGACTCATGGACTAAGTCTCAAGTGTACTCCTCCCTGCCAATTCAGGGAGGTACTGCCCTACAGTGCTCAATGCTACTTTATGCCTTTGTATTTCATGAGGTACATACTCCATTTTATGGATATGGGTAGCATTTCATTTCTTCAAGTAGGATGTGAAAGCCATCATGAAAACTCCTTATTAGTTTGAGAACAAAAAGTCTTAAGTAGTTTGTCTCTGTTAGCCTGGTTAATATTTCAGGTTGAGAACACCAGATTCCACATAGGGAAATTCTGTAGAATCTGCTAAGGGCAGGGGTAAATGATCTCTCATGACCAAAAGTTGATAAAAATTCCATGCTACCTCCTATATGGTTTTCATCCTGCATATATTCTGTGGGTATAATCCATAATTCCAGAAATGGAATAAAAGAAAACAAACAAAACTGTTAGCCTAAATACCTCACTATCAAATGTTAAAACCCCCAAAGATCAAAATCCCATGAATATAATTCTCCAAAATAGCTTCACATAAAGAGCTTAAATAAGAAAATACATAGAACACAGTAGAATACTTCTTAGGCTACTATACATAGTAAAATAGGTAATAATACTCTATTGTTCTCATTGGTATAACCAGATGAGAAGAATCCACTTCAGGAAGGGAGGATTTATATGGGTTCATAATTTGAGGATTCAGCCCATCAAAGTAAAAGGATGGAGGAAGAACATCTTATAGTTATGGTTGTAGGACACGAGGTGGTTTTCTTCCATCTCAGTAGACCAGGAAACAGAAAGTGGACAGAACAACATGGGATTGGGTTATAACTCTCAAGGCCTGCCCTACAATCACCACCTTTCTCTAGATAAGCTCCAGAACCTCAGGCTCTTCGATCTTCCCAAATAGCACAGCCAGGTAAGGGACAAACATGCAGACATATCTACCTATTGGGGCATTTCACATTCAAGCCATGACCAACATCATATGCCTACTTGCTTGCATATACCTACAGCAGTGGAACAATTATAATAGCTATAAGCAGTTGAAATTTACTTGTAGAGTCTATTCCTGAGACAGTGGCTATGGTTAACTTACAAGGTTTAGAGAACAGGGAGCCAGGAATCCTGATGTCCCACATGTCAGAAGAACAATCTGTCTTCCCTCTTAGACAAGGATAGATCTTCCTCCACTTACATTAGATCCTCCCTGTCAGACTTGTACATCCATCCCTTTTGTAAACACTCCTGATGGCATACTGAAAATAATGTTTTGTGCTACCCCACTTTACATACCAAGCTGCAAGTAGCTTTCATATAACTAAAAGCCACACCCCTGCCTCTCATTTTCACAACAGGAATTATAGTTTAGGGGGTCATGGCTTTCAGTGTTCAAGACTGAAATGTTTTGAAATGGTGACTTCGGAAAAGTTTGGCCCCAGGGAATTTGTTCTTTAGGGACGTTAACATTCAAGCTTATGACATTAGGAATTGCCTTTTGGGACTGTGATTAGAGTTTCAGCTAGGTTACTAAAAGTATCTATCTATGTATCATTTCTCTATGCATTATCTCTATCTATCTATCTATCTATCTATCTATCTATCTATCTATCTATCTATCTATCTATCTATCATTTTCAGCCAAATTCTTATTTATAGGATATCATGAGATGGGACAAGATTCTCCTCACTGGAAAAAAGAGACTATTGTTCAGGATTATAGGCATCTTAATACTCTATGGAAGGGAACATTTTAATGTTAAATGAGGTTTTTGAATGGTATTCTTAAAATCATTTATGCAGCTTCTATACCGACTCAGGCCACCTCTTTATTTGACCCATTCACCATAAACAACAACAACAACCAAATATATTATTTGCTTTAAGCTGCAAAACATTGCTTATAGAATTCACAAGAATAGGATTTTAAGAAGAATTTTTTTACTCACATGTATATGTCTGATCCTTGTGAGTCTATACATGCTGTTAGGATCCCCTCAGCTATTGGATCCCTTGGCATTAGAGTTAGAGGCAGTTGTGAGCTGCCTTATGTGAGTTCTGGGCACAAAACTCTGGTCATTTACATAAACAGTAAATGCTCATTACCATGTTTCCAGCCAAGTTAATCTGCTAGCACTTGCAGGCTGAGTATACATTTAGCTGGCATTATTGGACCTGAGGAGGTAAAGGCATATGGCCCAAAATGAACTTTAACTTGTGATTATCCTGCCTATGCCTCTTAAACATATCCTACACAGTATGTGACACCACACTTACAAGTGACTCTCAAGTACTCTATCAATTATGAATATAGACATGTTATATAACTCATATTAAGCAAGTGATCTGCTGCACATGAAACAAATATTACTGTACTGACCCCTATCCCTATGAAGTGAGGCATTTTTCCTTTTGGATGTTTTTGTTTGTTTTGTTTTTAGCCAGGCTGTTGTTACATGGCTCCAGCTCTTTTTCTTTATCATTTACAAAAACATCACTTCATTGACTAGCCAATAGACCATTACAATGAAGTTAGAAATGTGCATTAGGACTGCCATTTACCACGTGAGGAAATTAAGTTCTCTTAGTGTTCTCAAACCTTTCCTTGTGGTCATACAACTCACAGATTAAAAAAAGTGTCATTTACGTTTGTTTTTGTTATAAATTCCCATCAATCACAGTGCATGTTTGAACTAACAAAATTTAAATCCAAAATGTTACTTTTTATCTCATGATCTTGAATCATGAAAATTCAGATAAAATCGTGTTTTCTAGACTTTCAAATTTTATGTTCTTTACCCACTCTCCTCAGTTCTACCTTTTCTTTTGACCTAAGCATTGACGACTACACTTTAAAACAAACAAACAAACAAACAAACAAACAAACCCATGATTATGGAATTTTTATGTTCTATGATGTGTTTTATGCTCTGTTCCTTTCCCAAAGCTCCTTGAAGAAAGATCATCTTTTGTTGTTTTACTAAGTTTAGTCTAGTGCCTGGAACATGAGTCAGAAGAATGTAGATCACAATTGGGGATTTTGCATGATCATTTGTACAACCCCAAAATTGTTGGTTCTTTAAAGATTTAATTCAGAGTAACAAAATAAGCTTAATGCCAAATATTTGATACAGAATACACGTGGTCCACACAGCTTGCAGTCTTTACTTGTCTGGTCCCTAACAGAAAGCATCTTCAGACATCTGGCTCCATGTAGAGTTGAATGAAAGAGAGCAGCCAGGCATGTAGGTTAAAGTAGTCTTTTGTGGTAGTACCTTTTGCGAGTATGACCCACAGCAAACCTGAGCTCTTCCTTCCATTCTGAGGCACTGGCATCTGGCAAAGAGGATAGTATTCTTCATCCCTTTGTTATTTCCCTCTCCATAGCACAGATGTAGGTTAGACATCTGGAAATCAGGAGCTATTCATCAGCTACTGGAGAATATTCATTGTTATTTGGGCTGTCAGTGTAATTAGCTCATCTTTTAGAAGCCTTTGCACTAAGACTGGCTTGTTATTGGTGACTTTGCCTCATCACTACCATTCACATGCATATTAGAGTCTCAAAGAACATGTTGCTATTTTGATTTTTTTCTTGGAAATTAAGATAAAATATTCAATATTTTCCCCACCCTTTTATAGCCCATCAAGATAAAGCCTCGTGGTCTGTATGCAGCTAATGGCCAATATTCTACAGGAGCCTTTGATAATGGCCCAGATAAGAGTGAAGAGCAGCCAAGCACAAAGTACACTGTAATAAGGTCACTAAAGCTGTAAATTACTGGTTTTCATCCTTAGATATGCCTTACAGTGGCCTGAGAGAGTTTCGCTTCATTAAATGTGTGAAGTCGCAACTCCAGCTAAATCTCCCTAGAGATATTAAATGCTGAACATATGCAATTACACCAAATAATGCTTCCATCTTGAACAGCCCAAACTTGTGTTTAATACTCGTATCTCAATTTCCTCTCCACGTATCCTCTGTCTTCACTGTCCCCTTCCCCTGACCTACCATGCCCTCCCTAATGAGCAACATTGAAAATACCAGACAGAGCCCTGGCAGAGCTGGCTGGCTGGCTAGCTAGCTGGCTAGGTAGCTGGCTCCTCTTCACAGTTCTTTCATGATTGTCACAGGCTTTCTGAATCAAGTCTGCCTTTGCCATTCACAGCAGCCTTTCCTGGTTACCTTTTAATTAATTCCTTGTGGTACAATGATGATAATTTGGCCCCAAATAAAAGTGAGACAGAGTTAATGCTGTTATCATTAGACAGATTTAATATACAGAAGCAATTAGGACATTCTGGAAGTACTATGGAGTGTGAAGGAGATGGTGCCAAAAACTCATTTATCATATTAACAAATGTGAGAACATGAGGTCCTTGGTGGGCTCTCTCCTGAGCCCCTTCCTTGATTGCACCTGCTAGTGAGTTCTACTAAACATCAGTGAAACCTGTGTTTTCATTATCACATGCTTGGTACTAAGATCAGACACGAATTCCATAGGGTCCCAAATCCTTGTATTTCCATATCACCTTGAACATCTCTGTAGATGAGATTTTTCTTAGTAGTCATTTTAAGATGAAGTACAGTTTTACTATGTATTTGTTTCGGTTTTGTTTTTTTAAATAGGATGATCAAAAGCCAAAGAAATGTTATATCATCTGCTTTTAGAGATATTCTGCCCATTTGTTCCTATTGCGTTTGTGGTCCTAGCTTTAGCTGTTGGCCACATTAGCTAGAATATCCTTGTTGTCATTATACTTCCGTATTCTAAGGGAACTGCCTAGAATCTGGGTAGATCCTTACTAAACTCTTTTCATCCACTGTTTCGGCACTGTTCTATTGATGTGAAGAGACCCAATGACCAATAATTATAGTATTAAGTATTAATTGTATTAAGTATTCAATTGGGGCTTGCTTACAGTCTCAGTTTCAGAGGTTTAGTCCACTCTCATCATGTCATGGAATATGGCAGCATGCAGACAAGGCACTAGAGCAGTAGCTGAGGCATACATCCTAATCCACAGCAGAGAGCAAAAGACTTGTCCTGCCGTGGGGTTTTGAAATCTCAAAGTCTACTACTCCCTAGTGACAAACTTCTTCAAAAAGGGCTATATCTACTCCACCCAAATCCATACCTCCTAATCCTAATCATATCAACAGTTCCATTCCCTGGTGATTAACATCCAAAAATATGAACCTTTTAGGAACATTCTTTCCACCACCGGCATTAAAGCTCATCTATCAATACTTTCAGTAATGGGATGTGATTTTAAACTTGTCTGAAATTGGATATAATGTGAACAACTAATCATATCTCTGGTTTATAAAGGGATTAATTTGAAAATGTCAGAACTCAAAAAGTCCATTGGATAATGGGAGCAAAGGTGAGCTTGAGGCCATTTTGAGCTATAAGCAAGATCCTGTCTCAAAAAAGCCAAAACGGGAAAGACAAAAGGAAGGGACAGAGGGAAGTCATTATAGAGGGAAGAAGGGGAGATAGAGAGAAGTACATTTGTTAAATTTAATTTCCATCTCAGTTTAGCTTTGCTACACAGTGCTCTCTAGAATATCAAGTCCTCACATGCGAAGTCACATGGCTGACTCAGGGCTAGGTACAGTTTACTGTCATAAAGGAATAGCTGTTCTAAGAAAAGGTAAAAATTAAACATTCAAAGTGGACTTTTATCTGGGTGTATATTGTCCTACAACATTATACTACTGAAATATTCCAAGTCCAAGCATTGCGTGATGGAGACCTTCAATATCTCTGGTAAATATTCATTGCATTTGGTTGTCTGCTTTATACAAGAGTACTGAAAAGAGTATGAACCAAGTCTTTCTAGATAAGACAATGTTTTCGTTGGTGCTACACTGTTTTGGAATCTCTCTTGTCTTCCTTTGAGTTTGATTTATATGGTCAGACTCCCTTTAGGCATATTGATTGTAATATCATTATATACATATTTTCAATTCACAAGTTCCTTAAGGAAATAATATTTTTTTTTTTCGAGACAGGGTTTTTCAGTATAGCCCTGGCTGCCCTGGAACTCACTCTATAGACCAGGCTGGCCTCGAACTCAGAAATCCATCTGCCTCTGCCTCCCAAGTGTTGAGATTAAAGGCATGTGCCACCAATGTCTGGCTTAATAATTTCTTATTAATTTGAACAATTTTATAGAAAAAACACTATATTTTTCAAATTATTTCAATTCTAACTTTTAAGATTTAAAATGATGAACTATTTTTATTCGTTTTACAAAATATCTATATTCCTTACCATAAATTTTAAAAGGTATGTCAGTGAAATAATTATAATGATATTGAGCAGATGCAGTCTCTGAAGTCACAGGATGTGGGGTAAATATAAGGTATTTATGCAAATTTCAGCTTTATATTTAAAGAACATACATTTAAATGTGTCAGAAAAATGTTTTAAACAGTATAAGCTACTTCTACTAAGAATATTTATTGTTTATCTGAAATTAAAATTTAACTGGGCCTCTTCTTGTCTTTTACATTTGCTAAATCTAGAACTTCTGTCCACAAACCTTGATCACTATCCCCATTAAATCCAAACTAATCTCAGCTGTCTTAATTATGACTCCTAGACAGACCCTGGTCCCTTCCCTGCTCATCTTCTTGGGATTCTCCAGGGCATCACCAAACTGCATACTCTTCTCAGTTCCTCACCTCTCCACCTTTGCAGTCTTCCTTCTTTACTTGTCTTAGGCAACTACATCCATGTCCCACTGAGTAATCACTCCTGAATATTAGCTGTTTCCATAAGCTTTCTCTTCTTACTGTTATTCCATCTGATGGTATGACCTCAGACAGTAAGGAGATGCTCACACTTCTTGTATCCCCATGGCTTTAATTATCACAGGAATGGTTCATCCCTTACCTAGGTCATTACTATCTGCTCTTATACCTCTCCTTGTAGCCTTATTGCTCGCTATTCATTATTGCAGATTAGGGATGTCCCTAGAGCTTCCCTGTATAATGAGATAGGTATCCCATCTCCTTTCAGGTTTCACAAGATACCTTAAGCTTTGTCCTCTTTCTGTGTCCCCAGACACAAGCTGCTCATTTTTAACTTAAAGGGATTCTCTTGTTTCTCCTTTGTTTGATGCAGTAAATAAATTCTATTTATTGCATTTCCAAGCAAGTGCATTTCCCTGGAGGTACATTCTTAATTCTCCAAATTGTTGCGATGATGTCTTTCTTCATACTACTTCTTACTATTTGAAGCAGTATGCTCTCTGGTGTTTAGAATGGTTTAGTGTAGCATGGCATATTTCTTCCCTAGAAAATGTTAAATACAAAAAGCAACAACAATATTGAAGGTGTTTTCCAATTAATGAAGAAAATGACTCAATCAAACTCACAGGCCAATCTGATCAAGACAATGCTTCAATTGAGTTTCCTTCTTTCTAGGCGTGTCAAGTTTACAATTAAACAAATGGACAAGGGAGGCACATAATATTCTATACCAAATGAGCAAATAAACAGAAATGAAATATTAAATGGCATACACTAGAAAGACATGTGCAAACAGGAACTGGGATGAAAACTGATATAGATCTGTCCTGTGCATTGAGTCATGTTTGGAGAAACACCAGGCAATACAACACACCTCCGACACTTGCACTCTTCAATTCCCAACAGTACCTCAACTTTCCTTAGTTTTAGATCATCTTGTCTCTGAATTTCACAGAGAAATTGATGTAAACAGAAGTTATGGACCAGAAAGTTTTTCTACTTCATCTGTGTATCCCCAGATGCATGCCCTATGCTCACCCTTCCTATTTCAGCAGCACTAAGAAGAATGTGACCCTACCTAGGTCACCATCAGAAAGTGCTTCTTACACTCTATCTTTTTTTTTAATTAGATGTTTTCTTTATTTACATTGCAAATTTTATCCCCTCCAATACTCCCCCTATCCTATCTGCCTTTTCCATGCTCACCCTCTCCTGCTTCCCTATCCTGGCATTCCCCTACACTGGGGCATCAAGCCTTCATGAGACCAAGGGCCTCTCCTCCCATTGACGTCCCACAAGGCCATCCTCTGCTACATATGTGGCTGGAGCCATGGGTCCCTCCATGTGTACTCTTTGGTTGGTGGTTTAGTCCCTGGGAGCTCTGGGGGTATTGGTTGGTTCATATTGTTGTTCCTTCTATGGGGCTACAAACCCCTTTAGCTCCTTGAGTTCTTTCTCTAGCTCCTCCATTCAGGACTTTGTGCTCAGTCCAATGAATGGCTGTGAGCATTCACTTCTGTATTAGTCAGGCACTGTCAGAGCCTCTCTGGAGACAGCTATATCAGGCTCTTGTCAGCAAGCACTTGTTGGCATCCACAAATTTGGTAACTGTATATGGGATGAATCCCTAGGTGGGACAGTCACTGGATGGCCTTTCCTTCAGTTTCTGCCCCAAACTTTTTATCTGTATTTTCTACCATGGGTATTTTGATCTCCCCTTCTAAGAAGGACCAAAGTATCCACACTGTGGTCTTCCTTCTTCTGGGGCTTTAAGTGGTCAGTGAATTTTATCTTGTGTATTCTGAACTCCTGGGCTAATATCCACTTATCACTGAGTATATGCCATGTGTGTTCTTTTGTGATTGGGTTATCTCACTCAGGATGATATTTTCTAGTTCTATCCATTTGCTTGAGAACTTCATGAATTCATCGGTTTTAATTGTGTAAATGTACCTGCATTGTGTAAATGTACCACATTTTCTGTATCCATTCCTCTGTTGAAGGACATGTGGGTTCTTTCCAGCTTCTGGCTTTTATAAATATGGCTGCTATGAACATACTGGAGCATGTGTCCTTATTACATGTTGGAGCATCTTCTGGGTATATGCCAAGAAGTTGTATAGCTGGTTTCTCAGGTAGTACTATGTCAAATTTTCTGAGAAACCTCCAGACTGATTTCTAGAGTAGTTGTACCAGCTTGCAATCCCACCAGCAATGGATGAGTGTTCCTCTCTCTCCACAACCTTGCCATCATCTTGTCTCCTTAGTTTTTGATCTTATCCATTCTAACTGGTATGAGGTGGAATCTCAGGGTTGTTTTGATTTGTATTTCCCTGATGATTAAGTATGTTGAACGTTTCTTTAGGTGCTTCTCAGCCATTTTGTATTCCTCAGTTGAGAATTCTTTGTTTAGTTCTGCACCCCATTTTTAGTAGGGTTATTTGATTCTCTGGAGTCTAACTTCTTGAGATATATATATTGGATATTAGCCCTCTATCAGATATAGGGTTGGTAAGGATCTTTTCCCATTCTGTTGGTTGCTGTTTTGTCATATTGACAGTGTCCTTTGTCTTACAGAAGCTTTGCAATTTTATGAGGTCCCATTTTTGATTCTTGATCTTATGCCACAAGCCATTTGTGTTCTGTTCAGGAAATTTTCCCCTGTGCCCATTGTACTCCTTCCCAGTCTCCCCTCTGCAAACCCCTATCCCATCACCCCTCCCCCTTGCCTCTAAGAGGGTGCTCACTGACACACATACCCAGTTCTACCTCACTCCTCTAGCATCCCCCTATGCTGGGGCAACAAGCCTCCACAGGACCAAGGGCCTCCCCTTCCACTGATGCCAAGTAAGGCCATCCTCTGCTACATAAGTAGCAGGAGGCATGGACCCGTCCATGTATTCTCTCTTGTTATGACTATCTGCCTTCTTCTTGTCCTACCTTCATATGTGTATGTTTGTGTGTTTAATTTTATTTAGTTAGTTAATTTAAATTTTGTTTTTAATTCTCCATATTTATTTTACTGTAACTCACAAGTCATAAAACTCACCCTATTTTAAGCCCAATTGAGTTAAATTTTACATCCATATTTCCATTCATATTATAATTAGAAATTCCAAATACATGTGTTTCCAAACTTAAGAGTCATTGGTCAATTCTCATTTAATTGACTTGTTAGCAACATTTTAGCAATTTCTTAATTTCTTTTTGTATGACATACTCATTTGGTTTGCAAGATGATTTTTCTGACTTTACTGCTTTCTACATAGTGCTTTCTGGATCCATTTTTTTCAACTTTTTAATTTTGTAGGCTTCTCAGACTTGGTCCTTAGTCTTTGCCTAAATACATATTTGTGTCTTTCTTGTCCTTACTTAACCTTATAGCTTTACATCCCCAGCATAGAGATTACTTCACTTGTATTAACAGCTTGCAATTCTCCATCTTTGGTTAGACTACTAAAGAAATATCTCACATTCAATGTGTCTATAATAAACTACTGGTCTTTCTACCAAATATGTGTTTTTTCTGCAATCAACAGCTTTCCTATTTTGCCATTGTTGAGATCAGTTCACATAAAATCTTGGTGTCATTACCACCTGTCCTATTACCTCATCTATGTAGTAGACTACTGTAATAGTTTCCAGAAGAGTCCTGACTGTAATCCTGTTTCCATATAATCTATTCTCAACAAAGCAACTGTAGTGAAAAATTTAGATGTGCATATTTTGTCCTATCTTTTCAATATACCTCAGTGCCTTTCAGTTATTTCAGACAGAATTAAAAAACACAACAGGAAGCCTATATAAATGGGGCCTTTTTATCATTTCCCCTTCCTCTACTCAACACTAGCCTAGCTCACTGTGGATGTATGTGTCTTTGTTTCTGCCTTCAATGTGATTTTTACCCTGAATTCTTTTACCTTTCTTATCCATTTTTTCCTTTAAGTGGCTGTTTTCACTCTCTTAATATCATAGATCTTCACCTTGTTTTACACCTTCTAAGCATTAACTCTTATTTCAGTAAATACCAATGACTGGCACTGAGTTTGTGTGTGTGTTTGTGTGTGAGCACTGAATACAAACACCTGAATTCATTTCAAATTCCATTGTGTCCTACAATACATTAGTGGCTCTAGCCCTACTTGACACTTAGTAATTCCCTACCACTTAGGTGAAAATGTATTAATGACAATGTCTATCATTTAGAGACATTGGATGGACTGAGGTGACAATACAGGTGCATCCGAATTAATTCAAACATATATTAAAAATCAGATGAGGTAAATATATTTTAATCTATGTTTTACAGTGAGAGAAATAAAACTTTAGAAATCTAAACATGTTATAAGAGATATACACTGAGCAACAGATCTGGGAGACAAATTCAGTTCCATTTTACAGCACATTTACTGTTTAGCCTCACCTTCTAGTTCACAATGCTTTTGCAAATGGAATATTACTTTCCTATTGCATTTTCTATCTGTAGAAATATAAGAAGCTATTGATTTTTGCATCTTATCTCTCCTATAATATGAGTTTTGCCCTTTAATTCCTATTTCAAATCTTGTTTCACATTCTTCATTTCAGATGTTTTTATATGGTTAAGGATTTTCAGAAATTATTTAATAACAGATAGTAGAGCCACTGTTATTAATTCAAGCAATTCATTCTCTTTATGAAAATCTTTTAGTGTTCATTATTAGGTCCACAATGGATTTAAAATATGATTTCTCTGTATCACTATAGAGTGATCATCAGAGCTTGTAATTTTTTGATGAGAGCACTGAAATTTATCAACTCTTTCTACCTGCTATTGTAAATAATACTGGAAGAATAAATAAGGAATAATTGTGAATAGCTATTTAGTCTTATGAATAGAAATAGTTGGTGAGCTCCAGCCCCCTACAAACAACACTGATTCCAGGCTTGCCTGTTAGGATCATTAGGATGCTTTAACAGAGACTCTATTTAAACAGTTAATAGTAATTCTCACATGGCATGCACAGCAGCTTCCTCTCAGAAGTTAGCATCCTCCCCACACTGAGAAATCAGAGTTCTGGGGCATGAGGGAAAGGGTGTTGCCTGCAAGACTCATAGCAACCCATTATCACAATCTTCTACTCCCCATGTCAGACCATTTCTCAGACATGGTCTCAAGATCTCCTTCCCTTTCTGAGATGACTGACAATTGTTTGCAAGCGTCTTCAGTACAACTCTGAAACAAAAGGCATCACTGTGGGGACTGATATTAGATGTAGCAACATGCATTGGTCAGTACACTGCAAACAAAATCACCCAGACCATATTAAACTAGAAGGTTTCAAAGCTATAACAGTGTTCTGCCATTATGCTTCCTCCAGCCTCTATTCCAACAGCAGCATACACACCCCACATAGGCGCATCTACTTCAAACTCATCTGTACAACTAAGACACAAGAAAATTACTATGGAAGATGATGTCTACTTTGGAGAGGAGCTCAGTGTACACTGAGAGTACTCTTAGGAAGGAAGTAACCCTTGAGATGGAGAGTAAAGTTTAAGAAATTGTGTCTTTTCCTAAGAACAGTCTCTTTTCAGAAGATTGCATGTCCATTATAATATGACTCACATGGCTAAAAAAAAAAAAAAAAAAAAAAAAAAAAAGACAGCAGAAAGGACTCATGCCATACCCAAAAGAAGCTTGATTTTTATGTTTTAGTCATGATCAGAATTGTGTGAACTGCTTCAGTCAGATTTTTCTGAGTGAAAATGAGTAAGATCGGAAAGGCAGGTGAAGGCATACTGGGTAAGGCATATAGGGTGAGCCTCGACGGTTCTAAGCCATTAGTGCGTGTGCTGTTTATCAGCATGATGGAAGCTGGCAGATATGCCTTCTTTCCCTTCAAGCCTCGTTTTCTAGTTTCTTTTTACCAAGCAAAATGACCAAATGGTTAGAATCTATCTGTAGCAAACAAATAATAGATTAAAAAAAGAATTAGATTCAAGTATGCTATAACCTCACTCTTATTAAAGTAGGTGCACATTTAAAAGTAAAATTATTTTATACTAGTTACATATTGCACGAACACTGCCATTTATGTTAAAAGTGATTAGTTAATGCTGACAACTAATAATAAACAATGCTGTGAATAATTAATGCATATGAAAACACTTTTCTTAATTTTTGTCACCTTGATAGAATGGCTTATTTTTAACTTTTTAGAGACTGATCTAGCTATATAATTCTGCAGGCTATTTGACCTTGTAGTATAAAGTATAAATGTGAGATTCTTAAAGTGGAAAGCATTAATTCGAAAGGATTAATTAAAAGATGCTGCTATATATTTCTTTCTAAGTTATAAGTACTCTTACATTTAATTTTATTTTATTGCTATTTATCCCTAATATTTTACTTTTAAAGTACAGGCATGTTTTGTAAGTGCCATTATTGTTTGGCATGGTTTAAAAATATCATCAGGTATACAGTTTACTGTGAGTTTTAGCTTGGCTTTTAGAAGGCATCATTTGCACTTCAACCTAGTATTAGTCTGTGTCATACTACCAAATCAAATACTTTCTCAGCAAAAACAGCAGAGCGAGGATTTCTTGGGATATTACTTACTAACCATAGTGAGTTTTCAGACCGTAGAATTATTTTACAACACCCCAAAGCTATGGATTTGCTTTTCACAGGCAAACTTGTTCTGGGTAGAAGAGTTGCTTGTCAGTCTTAAGCTTAGCATAAAGGGCATCAGATTCTTTGCCACTGAAGGCTAAGCTGTTTTTGTTTTCTTTGTGTGTTATTGTTGTTGTTTTGTTTTTTGTTTTGTTTTTATCAAAGTAAATAGTTTGAAAGCACGGAGGTCCTATGCACATTTGAAATCAGTTTGATTTTAAATGGTTGTTTTAATGAAGAAATGGAGAAAGGCTTCTGTATTCTGAATACCTCTTTTCTGATGACTTCTTAAAGTGTCTGAAATAGTATTATTTGCAATACAAAGAGTCTTTCCTTGGACTGTGAGCTTTGTCTCAAGCTCCTTAACATTCTATAGAGCATAGGCATCCATTTATTTTTTTAACCTTGCATGACTATTTAAACATCACCAAACAATTTTTTTTTAAAGCCAATAATATCAAAATGATGTTTTTCTTTAAACCTTCCCTCTTTGTTATTGGGATATTTGAGATTCATTCTTCTTCCCATGTGCTTTTTATATAATAATTTTGTGAAGATTCAACATATTAATACTGTTTCTATGACCAGAAACAGCATCCATCTTGTAGTCATAATTTGGCTAGACTATATACTTGTTTAAGTAAAGGAAAATATTGTGAAATGCTCCTCTAGATTTTGAAGAAAGTGAACACTGGCCCCAGAGTTTTCACTACAGGAGCACCATGTCAGAGACAATGAAGTCACATTCCTTTTAGCCATGTCACTCCATAGAAAAGACGCATGATACTTAACTGGGATGATCTTTGCCTTTTAAGAATTAACCCTAGGCTGATTGCAGTTAACCAAAAGAATTTTTGCTTGTGTCTCAAATATCTAGATGTACAGACAGAGTAAGTTTAGGGTAAGACCAAAAGTCTCATGTTTTTTTTTTTTGTAGTTTAACTAAAATCTTCATGGAAATCAAGTGATCTTGAAATTATGTTTTCCAACTCAACTATCTTCAGAGGTAGACAGAACACGTTTGCTGCCAAGACTCAATTTTTCACTTGACATACTGCTGAAAGATCAGATGTGACAATCAGATTCACAGCATAAAGTACAAAAGGCATTAGTTCCCATGTTTTAGGTGAAATAGGCACACCAGGAACTGTAATATTCTTGGTGGAAAATGGTAGCATTATGTATATGCATGCCTCTGCTAATGTAGTATCTATATTTGGGGCTGCACTGGTGGTGGTTAGGTAGATGAGAATAGACTGGCTTACAAGATCTTAGGTAAATTAATTAACTTGTGTAATTAGTTTCTATATGCATTTTCATACTGCATTTTTCTCACTATGCCTAAAGCAAATTCTGTGACAAATTGTTCAGAACACTCCATTTGATTATTTCCATGTTAATCTTTTATTTATTATTAATACAACTATTTTGCCTACTTTGTTTTTGATGTCTGGGGAGCATGATAATCATCCTCATGTTAATTCCCAAATTAGAAGAAACATCATCACAATTACAATGGTGAAATTTAAAACTCCAACCCCACACTCTTGCTCTTCTCTCTCTCTTTCTCTCTGAGTGTGTGTGGGGTATGGATGTGTGTGTGTGTGTGTGTGTGTGTGTGTGTGTGTGTGTGTGTGTGAGAAAGAGAGAGAGAGAGAGAGAGATAGAGAGAGAGAGAGAGAGAGGGAGAGAGAGAGAGAGAGAGAGAGAGAGAAAATATCTTTTGTCTTTTTGTGTTTGTCATGTGAATATAGACACATGAAATAACAATACAAGCACATGGGTCACTTCTTACCTTCCTCCTTGTCTGATTGGAATTTTTGTTGTTGTTTGGTTTTGGTTTGTTTTTTGTTTTGTGTTTTTTAATCTCTGCTCCATACAATGGATAAGCTTGCCCATCAGTATCCCATCTCTACCTTTAATCTTCATATGTCAGTAGAAACACTAAGATCACTAATGCATGTTACAGCATTCAACATTTACATTGATTTTTTGGGGATTCAAATTTAGGTCCTCATGCTGTGATACAAACATTTTGACCACTGAGACATCCTGTAAACCCTAAATTCATGTTCCAAAGATCTTATTTGTAGCTGAAGATTAATTGCTAAAACTTATGTTCATAGTGCACCTAAGTCTGTGCCTCTTAGAGAGAAGAAACAACAGAAGAGTAAGGAACCGCAAGTCATTGATTGTCAGCATCAGAATCTAGAAAATTGCTGCAACAACTATATCACATGCAATTATATGCTTTATTTATTCATCAGTAAAGCCATAGTTGTCTTTAGAGACTGTCGATAGTTTAGAGTGTCTGGAAATGTACCTATTTACTACTAAAATTTTACACTAAAATCACTGAATTCTGGAATTTTTGGAGTCTTCAGTGGGTAGACTGTTTTTCACAAGGCACCTTGTGTAGTGACAGAATATGAAACCCAAGCTTTCTTCTTATTTTGCTAATAACATTATCCTTTACCTTCACTTAGTCCACAGACATTTTGTCCACAGTCACTTTGTATAGTCTAAGTCTGATCAGGCTTCTCCCTTGCCCAAATGCATATCTCCCTTACTTTTATTGCCTCTTTTATTTTGTGGAATCTTTGTATAATTATATCTACTATTAGTGAGCAAAATGAGTCATAGATCAGATGCTATACTAGCTTGAAATTCCTTCTGCCAAATAAATTAATACATTTCTTTCAAATTCACCTTTATTCAGATATTCAGGATTCATGGACAATGTAGACAGATTCTTTGGTAGAATACAACATGAATGACTTGTAATCAAATTCCTAATGAGTGCTTTGGTTCTCTCTAAAACCCCTGAGTACTGTTATCCTTTCTATCCATCTTGGTCTCCTGAACCTCCATGAGAGTTGTATTCTTATTAGGCTTTAGGAGTTTCTCCTGCCTGAACCATCAAAACCTTCTGGATATCCTCCACAAATTAGTTCCAAAGACAGACCATATAATCATGTTTATCACAGGGTCCAGTTTCCTGCATTAGTAAATCTATTGCTATTATAAGGGCCTTACAGAAACGACTTAAAGGAAAAAATATTTATTCTGGATTATAGTTCATGGATTATAGCCCATCTTGGATATAGTGGGGGCCATTGGCTTATGGTTGCATCAGTGGGAAAGTAAACAAATGGAACACATCTCCATGGATCAGGAAATCAAAATCTGAGCCTAGAAGTGAACCAACAAGCTCTGATGTATAACTTTCCAGCTGTTTCTCTATGGTCCTGCATTGGCCTCCCATGTCTAAGTGTTTCTATTGCATCCTCAGGCTATATCACCAGCAGAGAACCAATTTTTAACTTGTGAGCCTGGAAAGGAACATTTTACATAGGAACCAAAAACTGTTGTTCACTCCAGGTCACTCAATCCTAGCCTAGTTAATTTTTTTCGTTGTTGTTGTTTTAATTTTCTAGGAGTTTTTTCAGCCATGAAATATTTTAGGGCTGATTATAAACCTGGAAACCTTTAATAAACAGTCAGAAATTTTTCATGATGGACTTAAAACTTTAGGACTAATTTTAGTGTTTTGTTTTTTCCTTTTCCTGAGACACTGATCAAGGACTGGAAAAGCTGTTATGGCTGTAGAGGGAATAGCTCATTTGCGAAGTGCTTTAGTCCTTTTTGAAGGGGCTTACATCTCATTTCCATCCTGAAATATCCACAGTGATTTAAGGAGTTGTTTCTTTGGTATTATGGATTCTCTAAAAGGAAAAACAGGTGTTTGTGGGGGCTGAGGATGGGATGTTGTTGAGACACTTCTATAAATGTTGTGGGGGAAAAAAACCCAGGAGCGTGTGATTGCTATAGTCAAACCATATGCCTCCTGCACAGAATTTTTCATGGCTCTGAGGAAGGGACTCACTACTACTTACATATATGTGAAATCTACAATGTGCCCAGTAATTCATCCCTGAATGTCCTTAATCATTTATTAAGAGGCAAAGAACATTCTTACTTTCTTGAATATGCTATTAAAATTTGAAGGGAAACATTAACACTATTTCTTAGCACTATAATATCAACTTTAAAGTTACATGATTCTGTTTGCATGTCAACATTAGAAACTAAAGCACATGGACCACCCCAGCTCGCCTATGATTCTCACAATACAAAACATGTTAGAACTATAAATACCCAAGGGATCACCTGAAAATTATAATCTATACAAGCGATGAAGCACTAAAGAATATAAAAGGATATATTCTATCTTATGTATAAGATTTCTGATCAAAAATTCCTTACAGGTTCTGAAGACGTGAGTTAATGGCAAAGAGTACTTGCTGTTTTTGCAGAGCATGTGAGCTCTGTTCCAGCACAGACATGGCAGCTCATACCATTTATGATTCCTGGTCCAAAGGGTCTGGGACTGTCTCCTGATCCCAAATGCCTGCAATGCATTTTCAAAAATAAATTTATGCTGTAAATAAAGTTTATCTTTAAATAGTTATATCCCATAGTAACTCTATAATCCCTTAGTAAACTTTTTCTAGTTTCAGGATTGCTATAGGTATATCCAGTTAGAAATGTAATGATCTATAAGTGGTATAGGAGAGATTCTATACAGTACTTGTCTTTCTGGGTTTTGGTTACCTCAATCAGTCTAACATTTCCAGTTCCATTAAGTTATCTGTACATTTTACCATTTAATTTTTGTTTACAGCCGAGAACAATTCAGTATGCATCTTTATCATATTAACATTATCCCTTCATCTGTGGATGTATATCCAGCTAATTCTAGTCCCTAGTTATTGCTATCAGGCCAATAATGAACATGGAGAAGCTAGTATCTATCTCTATGGTAAGATATGCAGTCCTTTGGATATAAGCCCAAGAGTAGTATAGACCCAATAGCTGGGTGATGGTAGTTCTATTTCTATAATTTTTGATAAACCTCCATATGATTTAATGGTGTCTGGACTACTTTACACACTCCAGGAGTCAACAAGTATTTCTCTCTTTTCATATCCTCACCATTATTTGTTTTCTTGATAATAGTCACTCTGCCTGGGTTAATATAAGATCTCAAAGTAGGCTAATTTGCATTTCCTTGGTATAATGATGTTTAGTACCTCAAAATATTTATTTATTAGCTATGTATGTTTCTTCCTTTGAACTATAGCTCATTTTTGTTCAGGTTAATTATATTCTTACCATGTGAAGAAAGGCTGTGAGGCATAGGTAAGATAATATTCTTAATTGATACCCAAATAATGCGGTTTACACAGAATCCAAATGCTGGTTCCCTTTTACTTCAACTCTCAGAAATCTCTGTGCCACTCTGTGCCTTTTGCCATGGATCAGTTTCCTATCAGACAAAGGTAGATCATTTCTAAGCGATGCCGTTCCATAAAATAAAATAAACTCTTAGAAGCCCTGAGATCCAGTAGCTAATAGTCTTTAAACATTAAAACTCAATTCTCCTGTTAGAGGCTGAGGTATTGTGTTTATCGTGGACCCCAAAATACTATTGCTCCTATAATGGTCTGAGTGAATAATTTCATTTTGGCCAATAAATATAGTAAGTTTCTTTAGCCTAACCCTGGCTTCACTGCTGGGACAGCTTATTGAAAGTGAAAAGTGTATCCTAGATTAGACGCATTGATTCTTTTAGAAGACACTGGCATACCCTAACCTCTAGGGAAATCTCACAGATGAGATTTGGCTGCACTGTATGGCCCATCAGGGAAAGGCTGGTACATATTACACAGCAGGGATGAAAACCTCTGTCTCTTCCAGAAGTCAGTTAAACGCTTCTCCCTGGAAATATTTTGAATGGATTTTTTTCAGTATCTAGCCTGGGAACAAGAGTTTGTTTCTGCAGATAAGTACTGAAGAGATGGCCTGGGACATGAGAAGAAACAAAGAGCTCATGGCTTATAATATTAAGCACGAATATAATATCAAGCCTGCGCTTTGGCACAAAATAAATTCTCTTCTCTTTGCAAAGGCCCTGAAGACAGAAAGTGAGACAAAAATATGTCAAAATTATCACATGATAAAAAATTACCTCACAGAGGAACATTCTGTAAAAAAAAAAAATGGACAGTAAAATTAAATGCGTTCCACCTGGCTTCTCCAGATAAAATGTGAGTATAAACATTCTATCTTCTCTCAATCTATATCCAATGTCTATTTTATTTCTTTTTCTCAGTGAGATTCAAGCCTACTCCCTTGGGTATTCCTTATTAGTTAGTTTCTTTGGGTCTGTAGATTGTAGCATGGTTGTCCTATCTATACTTTATATCCTGTCTATACTTTAATGTCCACTTATAAAGGAGTGCATACCGTGTGTGCCTTTCTAGCTCTGTGTTGTCTCACTCAGGACGATATATTCCAGTACCATCCATTTACCTTTAAATTGCATGATACTCTTGCTTTTAATAGCTTAGTAGTATTCCAGTATATAAATGTTCCACATGTTTCTTTATCCACTCTTCAGATGAGGGACATCTGGGTTGTTTCTAGTTTCTGGCTATTATGAATAAAGCTGCTGTGAGCATGGATGAGCAAGCATCCTTGTGGTATGGTGCAGTTTACCTATGGGAGAGAGACAACCCCTGACACTATTAATGATACTCTGCTATGCTTGCAGACAGGGGTTTAGGATAACTGTCTCCTGAGAGGCTTCGTCCAGCAGCTGATGGAAACAGATGCAGAGACCCATAGTCAAACATTAGAAGGAGCTCAGGGAGTCTTGTAGAAGAGTCAGGGGAAGGACTGATGGAGACAGAGGAGGCAAGGACACCACAAGAAAACGTACAGAGCCAATTAACCTGGGTCCATGGGGCATCACAGAGACTGAACCACCAACCAAAGAACCTGCATATTCTGGACCTAGACCCCTACACATAAGTAGTAAAAGTATAGCCTGGTCTTCATGTGGTCCCCTAACAACTGCAGCTGTGGCTGACTCTGACTCAGATACTGTTGCCTACTTTTGGATCTCTTTCACCTAGCTCAGCTGCCCTGTCTGGACTTACAGTGGGAGGGAGCATTTAGTCCTGATACAACTTGATGTGCCAGGGTGAGGTGTTGTTGTTGGTGGTGGTGGTGGTGGTGGTAGTGGCGGTGGTGGTGGCGAGTGGTGGTGGTTTCCTTCTCTAAGGAGGAGAGTAGGGAGTGTGAAGAAGTGGAGTAGGAGGGAAGGACTGGGAGGAGAGGAGAGAGGGAGAAAGGCTGTGATCAAGATATAAAGTGAGTAAATAAATAAATTAATGAAAAATTTCTATTTCATACTCTTATCCATTGTAAATAATACATAAGAATACATAATAATCACAATAAAATGCTAGATTTACTTCAGTTGTGATGGGTTATGATAAAGGGAACTCTCATAAGACATTATAATAGACAAACCAGAAAGTGACTGTTAGATTTTTTTGTTTTTCACTCCACGATTCATTGAAATCTCTATATGGGTTCATCTTCCAAAGAACTTAAAGCCCTCATTACTTGTTAATTACCAACTATTTCATACTTGAATTTGAGTTCTAAAACAATAATTACGATTAATATATTGCATTCATTTTATTAGAAAATTGATGTATATGTGCACTGATCTACCAGAGTCAACTTATTTGTTTCTTTGTTTCTCTATTTTATTTATTGCCACATAGGTTGGATTACATTGAGGTTTCTCACTTTTGTCTATTGTGATTTATTTGCCTATTGCCTACTCATGTTTTATACAGTACTGTAGTGTAGGTGTGGCATCCCTATCTTATTGGATAAGGTGAATTTTCACAGCATGAAAAAGTAAGCTATGGTTTTGGAAAGTCTTGTTTGTTTTGTCATAAAACCCACTGATAAACCATTTCCTCATGACACCTCAAATTTGCCCTTATATTTTAAAGTTCTTTTTTAATCTCCTTGAATCTCAAATAACATTTCCAAAGGTCAAACAGTTATATCCTTGTTATAATTTCCTATGTCATATTAGTACCTAACAAGACACTGGAAAATAATACTTTTATAATATCAGGAGCTGACAGAAGACACTGGCTTCCATCTGGGAACGATTATGGTAGAATCAGAAATGTGCATACACTCGATGAATTTACTCTTGACATTTATCCAAATTGGCATCATTTCTGACACATTTATCAATGATAGGATCCAAAGACATTTATCTGTCCAGTGGTAACTAAATCACCCGTAGCTCATTGAGGCCAGTTTTCAAAGGTTAAGCATAAGAATTAAATCCTCAAAACTATTTTGGGTTTTTGGATGCTGGAATAGTTTGGGCAATAACTAAAGTTAAAATGTTCCTTTGTCAATGAATATAGCAACTTACACCTGTAACCTTAGCATTCAGGAAGTTGAAACAGAAAGATTGCTAATATAAAATGGTGACGCTACTTTACCCATAAAAATTCCTGAAATATTTTAACAATCTCCAATGTTCTAGGAATCCTTAAAACTTGTGTAGAGCTTCCACTACCTGCTGGAGAGGTATGAGGCCACAGAAGCAGATCTAACCAAAGAATGGCCTTAAGTACAATGAATAGGTGAAGAGGAGAATAATGCTTCTAAAGCAGCAGCAGAAGTATGATGGAAGTGTTACCTATTGGAATCAAGGATGCATAGAACGGATGGTGGCTAAAGCAAGGAAAACCCAAAATGCAATAGCATACGGAATGCCAGGTCCTGGAATTCATCTGACGTAACAGTGTGATCAAACTCTTGCTGAGCTAATCCTCACTGTCCTAGCTGAAACCATGGTTTCCCGAATTCCACAACATTAATCTGTCAGAATGAAAGTAGTTTCTGAATGGCAATCCTGCTTAAATCACTTTATACCTTTCTTCAGGTCCTCTTCCCCTATCCCCCAGGATAAAACCCCCAAATTCTTGAGCTAAGGCCACCGGCCCATGTATGACTTGTCACCTGATTGTTTCCAGGGCTCCCTTCATTTATCCTCACCCAATCTGTCAGCTTCTCAAGGTTTCTTAAATGTGTCGTGCTTCTCACTTGTCAGTAAAGCTGGCTCTGAGCATAAAGGTTGCTGGATTCAATTTTCGTCTATCTCCTTATCTTCCACAGGCAGCTATAGATCATCTCTCCTTAGCACATCTACTCCCGCAGTGACCTTCTCATTTAGATGCTTCTACTGTGCTACTTTAGAAATCAGGGCTTCCCTCTATTTTGATAGCAACATGAGTTTTAAATTGACTACTTATTTAAATGCCTTCCTTAAAACACACTGACTCTCTAGGCAGGCAGGCAGTTTTCATACATCTCTTTATTTAGAAGGCCCACAAAGAATGTTCTGATATCTGTTGAATCGATAGGTGTATCAGGAAATGTGCTACATGATTTGGACTTCAGTGTAGAAAATGTAATCTGGCATCAGTGCAGTTGGGTTAAGAGAGAAGATATACTGAAGGGAGGGACCAAGATGAGCTGAAGAAGACAGGGTCTGAAGTATTTTGTATTGGCTAGTGATCACTAGTATCCCCATGAAAATTCCTCTAAATGGATTAGTATGTGAATGGATGTGGGTATTCGTGCATGTGCAGAGGAGTATGAGATGCCATGTAGAGGCAGAGGCAGGAGGTCATTTCAATTTCAGGTACAGTTCCCTAGGAGTCATCAACTCTGTTTATTCACAGAGAGTTTCTTACTGGCCTGGAACTCTCTGACTCAGCCGGGCTGGCTGGCCCTGAGCCCTAGGATCTGCCTATATCTACTGACTCTGGCTTTCAGTGTTAGGTTTTCCAAAATAATCCTTTAGAAATACAGTTTGAGTTATGAATTCCCAGGCTGAAAGCACTTTAGCAATCTCCTTTGATCTATAGCTGAGTTCAAACATTCACTTCCAGACAAAGTGTTTAAGTCCTGTCTTTTTTCTCAGTGTTCAGCTTAAGTAAAGCTCAGAGGTAGAAAACTTTCATGGTGTGCATGAGGCCTTGGGTTTGATCCCAAATACCATGAAATAGCAAGACTATCATACTCAAGCTACAATCTCTGATACAACCCTGGAAGGAGAAAAACAATGAGCAATACAAGTATCTGCTTTTGTGAAAATATTCTTTTTCATAGAAGCAGTTTTTTCTGCTTTGAATGAACTCTTCATGTTTCAACATAGATCTAAGTATGTTTTGATAGGGAATGATTACTAGATCTTTTATTAAGGGTGTTCATTTTCTCAACGCATGTATGATTATGTGTGTCAAACTCCTCCAAGAGCTTAGTGAGTATTCTAATAAAAAGCATGTGGATTCTCATACACAATTCCCATAATTAGTGAGTATTGGGCACTACAATTTGTTAATATGACATTCATGGTAACCTTTTCCATGTGGGCTATGGTCAACGGATTATGTAATTTATTTTGTATAAGCTTCACAAAGACTTAAGTATTCACTAAACTGAAATTAATGTTGTTATATTTTTGATAAAGTATCAGATTCTAGAAGCAATGGTGATTAGAACAAACACAGTACTCTCCTCCAGAATATCATATTTGATTGACAGAAGAAGGTTTAAGATGGGGAAGTTGACATATAATAGCAATCCCAGCTATATGGGATATGTTTCAGAAGATTTCAAGTTCAATGACTTTGCTGCAGAGTGAAATCAAGGCCAGCCTAGTTACCTCACCAAGACCCAGTGTTAAAATAAAGATCTAAAAGGGCTGAGACTGTATTAGTAACTTAGTAGTAAGTAATTCACCAAGCATATATGAGGCTTTATATTCAATGTCCAATTAGCTGGAAAAAGGTTCAGCTAACCAAACTACTTTTATTTCAAGTGGGTTGCGAAAGCTATAGGTTTGTGTAACATCTTCCATATAGGAAAGCTGAATATTACTTATATTTATTGTATTCCATGATTATAATACATACTATCTAAGGATGCAGATCCTCAAGGTAAAATTGGTATAAATGGAGACCATGTCATATAAGTTTATTTCTTGTGTTACACTTGGGAGTCTGCTCAGAATCTGAATCCCTTCATTGCAGAATATCCGTTTGTATTCATAAGGATTTCTTGAATGTATAAATTGAAACATTGCTCAGTTTTATTTCTAAAGTCTTTTGATAGATATTTAGGACACACACACACACACACACACACAGAGAGAGAGAGAGAGAAAGAGAGAGAGAGAGAGAGAGAGGGAGAGAGAGAGAGAGAGAGGGAAGAAGGAGATAGATAATGGACACACAGAAAGACAAAGGCAGATATATCCAGAAACAAATAGAGACAAACAGAGAAATATGAAGAGGGACTGAGAGAGGAGGAGATAGAAAGAGGAGAAGACTATGTGTGTGTGTGTGTGTTTGTGCCCATGCACACATGCATACATGTGTCAGAAAAGGGGAAGAGGGGAAGAGGAGATAAACGAAGTAAAAGAAATAATAAAAATATATGCAGGAAGAGCGTAAATGAAGACAGGCCACTTCAAATCAACCAAGATGATCCATATTACATAATAGAATAGTAACTTGCACATGTGTATGTGTGTCATGACCAAAAACATGACCATGTGAGAACATGAATGCACAGATGCACAAAATTGAAATTCAAATGAATATTTAAAATATTTTTCTGGATTTTGAGATTTTTTAAAAATTTTATTCATTTTGGAATATGATTTTCTTTGGGACAAGGCCACCAGAACTGATAAGTGCCTTGTAAATATTTTAGAATCCTTGAAAATTAATTGCTGAGGTGGATGAGGGCATTTTCAGTATTTTCCCATGAACAAGCCATTGAAACCACAGTCTCCATTAGGATGAGTGTGGAAATTCTTGCACTTCGGCTTCATTGAGCCAGAATGATAGTGTTTAGGCATAAGAGTCATGAGAAATTCCTTCTCTCTCATCCTTAGGAAAGATATTCTTTACATACTTTGTTATATTTCCCCTGTGTAAATGTTTCTTAGTTAATGGTTACATATTAGAAATTGCTGAGGAGTTTTTAGAAGACATCAATAATTAACTTATACCTCTAGAGAATGTGACCTGATGCTTCGTGGGGTGGACAATCACTGCTCTATATGATCCAGCTACACCTTGTTTGGGCTTTGATGCAGAAGGCATCTGCATCAGCAAAACAGAAACACCTACCTATGAACACATACACACTCACACTCGTACACACACTCACACACTTTTACTGAAAAACTATTGACAATATCCAAGTTATAAAATAATCCTATATTCACATCAGTAGATGAGTGGATAAAGAAAATATAGTATACACACACACACACACACACACACACACACACACACAGTATTTTCAATATCGTTTATAGAAAAATGAGTAGACCCAGTTGCAGTTTAATATGCTGAGCAAAATAAACGAGAATCAGAAGAGTAAACATTGAATGTTTTCTTTAATATATCAAAGCAAGTGTGAACTGAAGATTTCAGGAAACAAAACAAAACAAATAAACGATGACAAAAAACACAACCAAAAACAAACAAACAAAAAACACACTAAAACACCAGTTCAGAGTTGACTGACTAAAATTGGATGTCGCAGATTTACAGTCAGATTTTCTTGGATGATCTCTTGCCTTCTTTGGAGTTATTTATTTCTTATCTCTGGGTGTGATATAGCTTCCCTGTAAGTATTAGGCAAAACTTGTTGTAATGTGGTAACTTAATAAACCAGTAGCTTCCACAGACTGAAAACTAAAAATATTGCCAAATACTATCTAAAGCCTAGAACAGAGATCCCTTGATTTACTTTAACCCACCTCCCTGGTGTTTTTACCAAGATAATTGTTTTTTTTATGTATGACTTTTTCTCAGTATGTGATTATGAAACCTTCACCTGTTCCACACTGAAACATGTATCGGGCACAAACTGAATTTGTGTTCTTGGGTCATATATTCTCTTGGAACTGAGAGCTGTGTTTTGACGTCAACACTAGATTAAGGAGGACTATCTGTGAAAAGTAAGGGATGAAAAGGAGTGGGGGGGTACAAGAAAGGGTAGTATATAGATTGAATGTGATCAAAGTTCATGACAGATATATATGAAAATATTATGATGAGAGGCTAGAGAGATGGCTCAGCAGTTAGGGATAACTGCTGCTCTCTCACAGAGGATGCAGATTTGGTTCTCAATACCCACATGGCAGCCAGCATCCATCTGTAACTCTAGTTCTAGGGAAACCTCTGCCCTCTTCCCCATTCCATACTCACTTGCACTTACGTGGTGTACATAAATACACACACACACACACACACACACACACACACACACATAGAGTGAGGGGGGAGAAAGAGAGAGAGATAAGGGGAAAGATGGAGAGAGAGGGAAAGACAGGGGGAGAGAGAGAGAGAGAGAGAGAGAGAGAGAGAGAGAGAGAGGAAGAGAGGGACAGAGTAAATCAATCCTGTTTTAAAAAAGAAAATGTCATTATATAGGACATTTTCCACTGATAGCCATTCTTGTCTTGCTTCAACACTACTTGAATAGAACCTGCCACTCTACTTCTCCAACCCCAGTAGTTTGTCCCAAGCCAGAGCCTTCCATGACCAGGTCAACCTGCCACTCCAACACCACAACCCAACAGTCCACAACTGCCATGACCACCATATTTCCCCCACAGGGGCGCAAAACCGGCTACCTGGAATTTTGGGGGCTACCATGAGCAGCCAGGTTTACCTGAAGACGATGACTATCTGTCTGTTTATTCTTGCTTCAACTTGGATGATGAGGCTTTGAAGAACATTGCCAAATACTGTCTTAACCAATCAGATTAGGAGTGATAACATGCTGAGAAACTAATTAAGCTGTAGCAGCAGTGAGGAAGCCAAATCTTCACACAAGATGACAATGAAAACGGGCAGCAATGACAGGGAGAGCACACTGAATGCACCTGAGTGTGAGCTACACTTGGAAATGTGCACCATGCGTTTCTGGAACTGCTCAGACTGGCCTCTGACAAAACTGACCCCATTTTTGTGATTTCATTGAGACTCATTACTTGAATAAACAGATGAAATCCATCAAAGAATTGGATGGCCCCCAAACCAAGTCACATAAATGAGAGTCCCCAAATCTGGTATGGGAAACACTGCCCAAATACAATGATAACAAGAGCTAAAGTGACTTCCCTTAAGCCACAGAGTGACTTCATTGGCTACTACATCAGTGCCTAAATGTTGGGATTTTACCTTTTCTTATCAGTTGAACCAAAACATTGTCTTAAGTTCATTAATTCATGTTATTTGTTTAAGTAAATAAAGTTTTGTATCCTACCCCCTGCAAAGGTTATAACAAAACCCATTGACTTGTACAATACCTAGCTACTAAGTTTAAAATGCACATTAAAAAATCACTGCTTTGTGGGACTATTGTCTAAACAGTTTTTCAAGTAAAACTTATTCTATGTATGAAGAATACATTGTGATGGTCAAAGGTCATGTTATGCAACCTATAATTACAAATTAGCATCCCGTGTCTGCTCAGAATTAAATCCTTGGACAAGTCCATCAGTAATTTTCACTTACAGATAGGGGAAAATTGGCATTCACCAGGGAGAACCTCCTTGTGCTTGTGATGCTGATGCTGCTAAAAGTCCAATCTGATTTCTAACCTGAACTTTATCAGTCCAGATTCTTTCTGATCTTGGAACTAATGAACACTGTATCAATCTACTGAGAGTACTGCATGTGCTAAACAAATATATCTATCTTCTTTTGGTGTTATCTCTGAACGATGTTCCAGCTTCCCAACCAGTGAGAGTAGCTGCATTACAGATATAACATTCTTAAAGATGACTGTTTTCCAGTGACATCATTAAGCCATCTTAACCCAATGAATAACCAAAAAAGAAAAGGAACTGTGGATCAAAAATGAGATGAAGGAGAGGATGTAAAGACATGGGATTACAAGTACCCACAAGGTGATAAGAGGCCTCTACATAACCAACACTATAACAAAATGATACCATGATCTTGGCCTCCATAATGACAAAAATATATTTCTATATTTTAAACTGGGCAGTCCAGGGCATTGTTCATTGCAGGTTAGGCAAGACTACTAATCAGTTACTCTGAAATCTGTGGTGATAAACAAACTGATGGAATCCTCCAGAACATTCTCTTATCAGAGAAGTATTTTCCATATCAATTTATCATTTGAGATAAGTTTTTGTTACCTTTCTACTATTTTGAGAAAACATCACAACCTAGGTAACTTGCCATGGGCCGGCCAACCTTGGCCCCTCAACACGCAGGAGAAACAGGGTTCTGGTATAGGTTGGCCAGATGTTGGCTATTGAAAAAATGGCAGACACAACACAAGGAAGTGCAGGATCTGAATGTATATTCTTAAAATTAAGCATCAGACCTTTATGGTCATTACAAATGAAAAAGAAAAGTCAGGAGGCTCCGCAGTCAAAGTAGATCGGAGACCATCTGAAACACAATTCGTCTAAAGCAGCAGCTACCTCCTAGGGATGTACCCCTCAACTCTGAGTGCTTGGGCCAGTGCAGGCTGGTGGAGTCCTGGGGGCTGCTGGTGAGCCAGCCAGGAGGGTAAAGGCTCGAATACCTTGCAGTGCAGCTCTCTCCCAGCACACACCAGGCTCGAGGTCCAGCTCATCCTTAGTAAATGCCTACTATACGAATCTTCTGGGCTAGCAGAGATATGCCCCAGGGGTCCCATTCTTGCTAGTTGTTGGGAGTGATTCAACTGCAATTCTAACGTGGTCTGCCCTACCAGTGACTGAAATGAGGATTCTTAGTTGACCTTGCCCTAGTATTATCAACTTCTATTCAGTAAACTCAATGCTCGACTTCCCTCGTTATCTCCCTAACAATACCGGAGGCAATTAGTCTGAATGTGTAACACTCCCTAAGAAATTCCATGCCAGGGTTCGGGTAAGATCCAAGCCAAGGTTTGGCTAAGATTTCGGAACATTGGTGAAGGTCAGAAAGCAACATCTGACCAACATTTTGTTTAGCTATTATAGTAACTCATATCTTGGGGGGCACCTAGCACATGAGACCTTCCATTGACTAATTCAAGGACAAATCTGGGCCACCTCCAAGTTAAGCAATGCCAACGAATGAATTCCAGGAGAAGGCTATCTTCTTTTGAGGCTATATGTCTCATATCCATGATCAAGCCTACAAGCCTGACAAGCGGATTTCACTGGAGTGGGCATTGGCAGCAACTAATACAAGAGTTTAATTTATTTATGGCTTACAGTTCTAGACGGTTAGAATCCATGAACATCATGGTAGGGAAGATGGTGCCCAATAATCAGTCATGGTACTGGTATAGTAAATTAGAGCATACATCTTGTTCCACAAGGATGAAGAAGAAAGGGCTAACTTGGAATAGAGTAGGTTTTGGAAATAGTTAATATTAATAGTTTCCAAACAATACCACCAAATTTTGACAAAACATTCATATATATGGCTCTATGGAGGTCTTCCTCATTTGACACTGTAGAGACAACGTTTTTTCAGCCCTCAGCTGGATAGCTTGATCGGACTCATCCTAGAAAGAGATTATAGCTTATACAGTAACAGCCCATCCTTTGTCTAATGAAATGAGAATTTTTAAAAAATTGATTATTTATAGAGATGTTTTATAAGGCTTGTAAATTACAACATTTCCTATTCCAACACAATCAAAAGATTACATTTCCGTCTGTTGTAGTTATGATTGCTATTGCTGTGACTAAAACCCCATGACTAAAGCAACTTGAAGAGGGAAGGGTTTATTTGGCTACAGTTTCTACATCACTGACCATCATTGAAAAAAGTCAGGATAAAAACAGGGTAGGAACCTAGATGTCGGAACTGATGCAGATCACACAGAGGGGTGCTGCTTACCTGATTGCCCCTTGGAACTTTTTCAACCTGCTTCCTAATCAAACCCAGGACCACCAGCCCAGGGGTCTTCCCATTCACAGTGGGATGGACCTTCCCACATCAATAACTAGTTAATAAAATGCCCTACAAGCCTGCCTATAGCCAGATCTAACAGAGGCATTCTCTTAACTGAGGTTCCCTCCTCATACTAGTTTGTGTCAAGTTGACATCAAACTAGTCAGCACACCTTCCTGTTGAACATAGCAAGGAATGGCAGAAATATATGTATATGTATATGTATATGTATATGTATATGTATATTAAGCTTTAAAATAGTAACAACAGCCAAATCATACCTGAGATACTGTGAACTGGGTATTCACTTAGTCCTTGAAGCTGAATGCCTCAATAGTTGGAACAGTCTCAGAATAGCTGTCTGCTGCCAGCACATGATAATCTGAATGAAGTTTTTCCTCCTCCACAAGGCGGGATGCTTCCTCTGTATGCTTCTTTAAGTCAAGAGACAGGAAAGTTCCAAGAGAGAGCTGCTGGTCTTTATTCCACAATGAAAGCTTGAAAGTGCTTCCTTTAAAAATTAAAAAAAAAAATGTTGTGGACAGAATCATCAGTAGCAGCAGCAACAGCCGAGCAGCTCTTCAATTTAGCCACAAGAGTGAAGGCCAAGCAAGCAAAAGGCAAGACTAAATTTCCTTCTGAAATACTTTTTCCATCTGGGCTGTTACAAGAAGGTGCCACCCACAATGGCGGCAGGGCTTCCCACATCAATCAAGGCAACCAAGATAGTTTTTCAGGTGCTATTCTGTGCTACTCAGGTGATTTTAGGGTATGGTAATTTGTTATTAATATCAACCATAATAACCATGAACAAGAGACCTCTAAATAGACAATGTCTAGATCTTCTGGTATATGTGCAAATAAACACCTTTAATTGGCTGTGTAGAATTTAATATTTTTTTTATTTTATTACATGTGGAAAGTCACATAGGCTATGACACATTATTTTAATTATGAAAAGCACGAAAAGTTTTCTTATCATTATTATGAGGAAATACGTGTTAGATGTTTTCTGGGAAGAGACATGCTGAGAAGAGACATGACATAAGTCTATGTGTGAGAGTGTGCATGCACATGCATGGGCACACAGACAGCTGACAGGTGTAAATAGTAAGGAACATGGACATTACTTTCTAACTGAGTTTCCTTGAAGACCTCCAAGCAAGTCAGAAGCACAGCTGTCATTAGTTCTGCTGCCAAGAAGCACACGTTAGAGCCTGAAGTACCATAGGAGTTCAAACAATGCCTCATCTGATGAATCTCAGAGCATTTGCCCAATCCATAGTTTGGTATTGCAGTCTTTAGCACCAATGTTCTCCACTTAGACAACAGAGCTTGCTAGACTGAGTTGATCTTATCCTTCAATCGGGCAGCACTATGACTAGATTGCTAACATGGTTTGCAGCAGTATTGGGTTTTTATCATGAAAGAAATTTTCTGGCTTGAGTGTAGTTTTAGCTCACGATGTCAACATTTTAATGCATGGTTTTTCCTCTACCTGTAGATAAAAGGCAATTGCCCCTTGTTCTGTATTCTGTGTGGACGTGCACAGTCATCTACAGCAGCAAATCCTTGATATGCTGGAAGCTTTTTCTTTAATATGTGCTTCCTTCCAGGCAATATTAGTTACAGAAGTAACAATTCTAGCAAGTGTTTGATATATGCCTTAGATCTTCTAATCAAATCCCATTTGTTAAAGACATCTGAGACTTATCTCACTCAAAAGCAAGCAGGTGAGATAATCAGTACCTGATCCTCTGATGGCCTATTTGTTTTAGTTATCCACTCTGTGTGTGTGTGTGTGTGTGTGTGTGTGTGTTTATGTGAGTACACTGGAGTGTATGGGTGGATAAGAGGTTTCAAGAAACTGAAATGTTATTTTTAAACAGAAGAGCTTTCAAAATGGAAATGTGTGCTTATGAGACCTTCTCTGAAGAGGGCACCCAAAGGTCATCACAAAATTAGTTCATATAGGGACCGGTAAGATGGTTCAGCAGGTCAGAGCACTGACTGCTCTTCCGAAGGTCCTGAGTTCAAGTCCCAGCAATCACATGGTGGCTCACAAACACACGTAATGGGACCTGACATCCTCTTCTGGTGTGTCTGAGGACAGCTACAGTGTACTTAGATATAGTAATAAATAAATTTTTTTAAAAAAATTAGTTCATAGTAGATACCATGGCCTCTGCCACACTGTCCATTTTCCATGAGTGATCCAAGAATGCTTGTCCACAAAAATAATAACTTTCCTATGACAAAGTGAAAATAATTTAATTGACTTCCCTTGCTCCAAGAATAAAGACCTGACTATGTGTTCCAAGGTCCTTTTGCTGTACTCTGTGCTTCTAGTTTTCTGGGTGTTGGAGTACTCTTTCCTTTCAACCTTTTCCATTGAGTTCCCTGGAGGCACAGCTTGTATCCATCTATCTTGCTTACTGTTCATTCCGTTTTTACCTTGTTTTCAGCCACTGCATAGGTCAGTCTCCCTTTTCTTAGTTCCCTCCTGCTAGGCTCTGTGATAATGTTTTGGGTCTATGTAATTAGAAGTAATGTCAGATTTTATAGGCTGAAATGAAGTGAAAACCATTTGCCTGCTGTCTGGGTGTTTCCTGTGGAGGGAAATGTCAGGACTCCCGCTTCGGTGGCAATGCTCCCTGTCTATTAATGAGCTTCAAGGCTGGTGAAGGCAGTTAGTTGAGTAAGCAACATTGGACAATTGCCTACCTATCTGACTATGATCAGAATTTTAATTTTGTTTTTAATGTTAGATTTCAGTATTCATAGTTTATTCCCTAGATTCAAAATTATTCTGTTTAGGACAATTTCTGTATTTAATTTTGTTGTTTGTCAAATTTGCTATGGTCATTTGATCTATACTGTTATGTTTATTTATTTATTTATTTATTTATTTATTTATGTGCTGGGAGTGTTTAGTCTCTTTGTATATAAATATTAATGTTGTAAAGTTCCATTATAACATGTCTATATGGGAATTTCTTTTCATAGATCAAACTTGATAAGTGTTCTGATTGTTGGGTGTGTGGATATGTAGAATTACATACCATATTAATTTGTCTAAAACTATATTTATCAATCATATCTAAAATTAATGAGACTTGTCCACTCATTGTCTGGAATTCTGTCTATATGTATATTTGCATTGCCAATCTATCATATGTATTTTAAATATATGTATTTCATACTTAAAATTTATTATTTTATTGGATTTTCCTTCATTTGTCAAATATGATACTCAATTTCCCATATTTTTTCTCATAATTTATTTTTTTATTCACATTACATCCCAACTGTACACACTTTCTTTCTCTATTTCCAGTCTGACCCTTGCAAATTCCATCCTCCATTACCCTTCCCACCCTCTTCTCCTCAGAGACAAAGAAGGCCCCCTTGGCTACTACCCTACCCTTGTACATACAGTCCCAGCAGAACTAAGCGTCTCCTCTCCCTGCTGAGGCTCAACCAGGCAGTCTAGGTAGGAGAAGGGAATCCAATAGCAGGCAAAAGAATCAGAGACAGTCCCTATTCCAACTGTTAAGGGACTCTCATGATGGCCAAGCTGTACATCTGCTACAAATGGTGGGGGGAGGAGGACTAGGCTAGGTCCTAGTCCCTGCATGCTCTTGATTGGTGGTTCAGACTCTGAATCCATGGATCCAGCTTAGTTGTCTCTCTATGTCTTCTTGTGAAGTTGATAACTGCCACACCCACTCATCTACTCCAGTAAAGTCTACAATATCGGGGGTAAAAGCCTGACTAAGGACAAGAGGCATTATGACTTCAAAGGGAATTTGAGCCTCCTGGGTATTCAGTCAGTCATTGGCATCTCCTAACTCAGATGTGTTCCAGAGTAGTCTTTCCAATCATCAACATGTCTTCTTATTCAGGCATAAAGGTACCCCAAGAAATGATTCATAAATGGCTAAAAAAGGGCATTGTTCCTTGGCCAGCACAACGTTCTAATATATCCTAATTTATTACCAAGCTGCCCTTAGCTTGGAATTTCTCACAAGGAAGCTGTCTTATCAGATAATATGTCCTCAGAGTTAGCAACAGAGGTCAGGCACCATTGCTTACTGTTAACATAGTTAGAATTCTCAGGACAGTCCCACAGAAGACAGAACTGTTTTACATACCAGAGAGTAATTGAAGGGCTTCCCTCATTTAAGAGCATTTTCAGGAACTGCTATATTGGAACTTCCTAGTGCTTGCCTCCAGCAGACCCAGAGAATTAGCATGGGATTACTAAAATGGCCCCAGCAGAGAGGGCACCACTGCTCTTGCCAGCTTCGCACCTGTATACCTGATCTTACCAACCTAGATGTAACCATCCCTTGCCTATGTGATCTTACTGACCCTAATGTGACTGTCACCTGCCATCATGACTTTTGTCATTCGCCCTATTTTCTGTATACCATAAAAACATGGTTTTCACTTTGTGCAGGGGCACTGAGTAGAACTAGAACTTAGATGGACTAGGATTTAGATTCATGCAGTCTGCAGACACCCGGGCCCAGAGTGCTTGGGCTGGGGGATGCAGCACTTGTCCAGAAGAGGTGGCTGCTTTAGACCCAGGGTGTTTTAGATGGCCTCAGATGTACCTTGACTACTGAGCTGCTAGATTTTTCATTTCTCTCTTGTAATGACTATAAAAACTCATACCATTTTTAAGAAATACATTCAGATCCTGCACTTCCATGTGTCTCTGTCTGTCATTCGCTGAATTGTTGCCCATCTGACCAGAACTCTCATCCCATGGAACAAAGAGTTCCCCACAATGAACCTGGTCCGTGGCAGATAACCACTTCTGCTCACTCAATTCTATACTCCACTCTTCCTCAAGAATCCACAGAGCATTGCCTGATGTTTGGCTATGGGTCTTTGCATCTACCCCCATCTGCTAAAGATGCACAGATATGCTAGGTTCCTGTCTGCAAGCATAGCAGAGTAATATTAGTAGTGTTTTCTTCCATAGGATGGATCTTACATTGGGCCAGTCATTAGTTGGCCATTTTCTCAGTCTCTGTTCCATCTTGAAGGCAGGACAAATTTGGGGTTCAAGATTTTGTGGGTGGGTTGATGTCCTCCTCCTTCTACTGGAAGTCCTGCCTGGCTATGAGAGGTGGCCACTTCAGTCTCTATATTCCCTGCTGATAGGAATCTCAGCTAGGGGCACCCTCATAGCTTTCCACATCCCAGATCTGCAGTTGATCTCAGAGATGTCCCTGGCCAATTTCCATTCTCATTCCCAGTCCTTTGCCTCCTTCCTCTCCTTATCTGACCTCCATCTCTATACCTTCCCTGACTCCATCACTCACCCAGTTCCCTCTCTTAATCTACCTCTGATGACCAATTAAAAGTTAGTATAAACCATACCATATCTTTCTTAGTCTATATTAGCTCACTTAGGATGATATTCTCAAGTTCCAACCATTTGATACAATTTTCTAAGAAACTGCCAAAGAATTGTCCAAGGTGGTCATTCCAGTTTGCATTCCTACCAGCAGTAGAGGAATGTTCCCTTTGCTCCACATCCTTGCTGGCTTGTGCTGTCACTTGAATTTTTGATCTTAGTCATTCTGATTGGTGTAAGATGGAATCTCGGTCACTTTGATTTGCATTCTACTGATGACTAAGGATGCTGAACATTTCTTTACATGCTTTTTCACCATTAGAGAGTTCTCTGTTGAAAGTTCTGTTTACCTTAGTACCCCATATTTTAATTTTTTTATTTTATTTTTTTACTTATTCACTTTACATCCTGCTGGCTGCCCCCTCCAAGTAATCCCCTCCCATAATGCTTTCTCCATCCTTCCTCCTGTTTTCCTCTGAGCAGGTGGGGCTTCTCTGGGCACTTCAAATCTCTGTGAGGCTAGGTGCTTCCTCTCCCACTGAGGCCAGATAAGGCAAGCCAACTAGAAGAACATATTCCACATAAAAGCAACAGTCTTTAGGATAGTCCCCATTCAAGTTGTTTGGGACCTACATGAAGACCAAGCTACCCTTCTGGCATAAATATATATGTATATATATATATATATATATATATATATATATATATATATATATATATATA
>NW_022196905.1:171318972-171363442 GCF_008632895.1 Mastomys coucha | reverse complement strand
TACACACACACACACACACACACACACACACACACATACACACACACACACACACGGGAAGGCTTAGGTCCAGCTTGTGTATGTTCTTTGTTTGGTGGCTCAGATTCCTGAGGGTCCTAAGGGTCCAGGCTAGTTGACCCTGTTGGTCTTCCTGTGGAGTTCCTATCCCCTATGAGACCTGCAATCTTTCTTCCTATTCTTCCATAAAGTCCCCAAGCTCCATCTACTTGGGCTGTGGATGTCTGAATCTGTCTGAGTCAGCTGCCAGGTGGAGTCTCTCAGAAGACAACTGGCTCCTGTCTACAAGCATAACAGAGTATTATTAATAGTACTAGGGATTGGTGCTTGCTCATGGGATAGGTGTCAAGTTGTGCCAGTTATCGGATGGCTATTCCCTCATTCTCTGTTCCATTCCTCATGTTGGCATTTCTTGTAGACAGGATAAATTTTGGGTTGAAAGTTTTGGGGGTGGGTTGGTGTCTCTATAGCCAGTCACTGGGGTTCATGACTGGCTATTGGAGGTGGCCTCTTCAGGTTCTATAACCCCAATGTAGTGAGGCTGTCCAAGTTTACCACCATTGATCCTTTATCACCTCCCTCTCTTTTTCCAAGTCTCTCTCATCCTAGGGCTGCCTGCCACCTCTTCACCCCCATTAGTTGTAGATTTCATTCATTTTCAAGGCCATCTAGCCATCTCTTCTGTCTTTCCCCACACTTGACTTTGATCTCAAAATTGAGATATCATTTTGATGTATTTTTCATTTGAAAAGTATGAAGACTTTCCCCATTTCTTTTGATTAATTTTGATTGAAAGTCTATTTTATTAGATATTAGAATGACTACTCCAGCTTGCTTCTTGGACAAAATTTCTTGGAAAACATTTTTTCCAGATCTTTACTCTGAAGTAATGTCTATCTTTGTTGCTGACATATATTTCTTCTATACAGAAGAATGATGGTTCCTTTTTTTTTTTGTTCATCTATTCTGTTAGCATGTGTCTTTTTTATTGGGGCATTGAGTTCATTGATTTTGAGAAATATTAATAATCAAGGATTATTAATTCCTGTTATTTTGATGTTGATACAGTAGGTGTGTATGTGTGTGTGTGTGTATGTGTTTATTTGTATGTGCTTCCCTTTATCTTGTTTTCATTTGTGTGGGATTATTTATTTCTTCCAATTTCTCGTGTAAAGTTAAGCTCCATGGGTAGGAATTTTCCTTCAAGTATTTTCTGAAGGGAAGGATTTATGGATAGATATTGCTTAAATTTGGTTTTCCTTTAGAATATTGGTTTTCCATCTATGATGATAAAGAGTTTTGCTGGGTATAATAATTTAGGTTAGCATTTCTGGTTTCTTAGAGGCTGTGAGACATCTGTCCAGACCCTTGTAGCTTTTAGAGTCTCTGTTGAGACGTCTGGTGTAATTCTGATAGATCCGCCTTTGTATGTTACTTGGCCCTTTTCCCTTACAGTTATAATATTCTTTCTCTGTTCTGTAGATTTTGTATTTTGATTATTATGTGGCAGGAGGATTTTCTTTTCTGGTTAATCTAATTGGTGTTCTGTATGCTTCTTTCATGCTTATAAGCATCTATTTCTTTAGGTTGGAGAAATTTTCTTCTATGATTTTGTTGAAGATTTTCTGGTCCTTGAAGCTGGGAGCCTTTTCCTTCTTCTATTTCTATTACTCTTAGGTTAGGTGTTTTCATAGTATTCCACCTTTCTTATATTTTTTGTCTCAGGATTTTTTTTTTATGTATTTAACACTTTATTTGAGTGATATGCCAATTTCTTCTATCCTATCTTCTACTCTTGAGCTTCCATCTCCTGTATTCTGTTGCTGATGCTTGCATCTGTTGTTCTTTTTCTATTTCCTATGTTTTCCATCTCCAGAATTCCCTCAGATTATGTTTTCTTTATTTCTTCTATTTCCATTCTCAGGTCTTCAATAGTTTTATTCATTTCCTTCACTTGCTTAGTTGTATTTTTTTGTATTTTTAAAGGGTTTATTAACGGTTTATTTATCTTTAAACCCCTCTACCTCTTTGATTGTGTTTTCCTGTATTTCTTTGAGGTATTTATTCATTTCCTCTTTAAGGGCATCTATCATCTTTATAAGGTGGGATTTCAGGTGATTTTCTTGTGCTTTGGTTGAGTTAGGACATCCAGGCCTTGCTGTAGTGGAATAGCATGGTTCTGAAGGTGCTATATTGCCCTGGCTCTTGCTGTTTTTATTCTTATCCTGGCCTTTACTTTGTCCCTGGATATTCTTGGTATGGCAGGTATCAGGAACGTAGGCCTAATCTGATGTTCTTGCTGAAGCAGGCCTCCTGTGGGCATCCTTGGACTAGATGTTCTTGGTGTAGCAAGTCTGGATTTTCAGTGGGCCTGACGGAGTCTGGCAGAGCAAGGGCCAGACAGTGGAGCTCCAGGAAGAGCTCTGAGGAAGGAACATCCAGGGTCAGTGTACAAGGAACAGCGAGGTTACATTCCTACACCCTGCCTCCAACTCCCCTGCCCATCCTCCTGGGGCACACCCAGCTTTCTTTCCCATTAAATTTTTTTTTTTTTGGAACAACCATAGTTTGCCTTTAAGGTGTCTTTAATTGCTGTAATTCTAACAATGTTTGATCATTCCTCAATTCAGAGATCTCTTTAGGACTGCATCGCCCATTTATGTGTATGTTTTACATGTTGATAGTATCCAGACTTCTTTAGCTTTAGGTCTATATTTGAAATTTTTGGTATCTGAACAGGCCATATTTTGGTTCAACCAACTTTCTTTCATGATGGCCACTCCTGAAACTTTTGTTATCTTTTAATGTATAAGCAGATTGTTATATTTTCCCTCATTCCACCTTAATTTACAAGGATTTCCTTGGGCAAATTAGTTCTTCTGGTGACTCAGATTATAGGACCCCTCTGGGATAACAACTGGTTGGTGGTCCCATTCATATTGTATGTTGTCAACTCATTTTATATGAACAGCAGCTTCATTTCATTAGAGTTTAACGTCTATATACACAGCCTATGTCACCTTCCCTAGCTACTGTGTTTGCAGCTACCCCCACAATGTAGCCTGGTCATCTCTAAAAAAAAAGTGTGAGTTGTTTTACAGGAAAATTCTTCTATTTCTGACATTGCTTTGAAAATTTCTCGTCTAGAATGCATTTTTAAAATGAAATAATTTCAGAACATATAAAGACCTGTATGCTAAAAAGTACATCCTTTGGTCTATTGTTTAGATCTAGTGATAATATTCATCTTGATATAGAAGGCTTGCAGCTATGAAGAAATTCCTTTATAAGCTGGAGTTGTGGCTCAGATGGTTAAGAGCCCTTGATAATTTCCCAGAGGGCCCACATTCAGTTCCCAGCGCCCATGTCAGTATCTCACAATTACTTATAACTCCAGTTCCAAGGGATCAGATGTCCTCTTCTGGCCTCCACATGTAACTGATCTCATACGACAGACGCATAGATATACACACATACAGATAAATATAGCTTTGAAAATTCTTACTCTGAAATGACTAGCAACATACTGTCTTCTCTTCCCCTCCACTTCTTTTCTCCTTTCCCCCTCCCACCCAGTCTTTTCCACATTGCTTCCCTTTACTTCTCTTCCCCTCTCTTTCCATCTTCTAGTTTTTTTCTTTCTACATACATCTCTTTTCCATTTTTAGTTCTAGGGATGGAATCTGCCACTTAGAAGCAATATAAACGTCAGGCCCTGGTGCTATCTATAGAGAAGGTGGTGATACACACACACACAAACACACACACATACAATGTATTGTGTTATATTTTAATACATTATAATATATTAACATATATCCTGCCTTTTGTATCATTTATACACACATACATACACACTCATACACACACACACACACACACACACACACACACACACATACACACATTTCTGTTTGGAATTACCTGATTGAGAAATGGCTAAATTAGTTCTGGAATGAAATTTGTCAGTCAAATAAATAGTTATGGAGTAAAAGAGGGTACTTTTAACTACTCTACCAGATTGTCATATATTAATCAAGTTTGTCTGGTGTTAAGCAGTGTATGTGTGCATTCTGGTCCTGGCATATGTGTATGCAATTCTAGTTGTTAACACTAAGAGCTTTTACTATGTGATATAACTCTCAGTCCCATTAGCAGTATATAAAATGTCCGATTTACCATCTATTCAGAAATTCTTGGTATTAGAAGTTGTGTGTATGTGTGTGTGTATTTGTGTGTGTGTGTTTGTTTCTGTGTGTGTTATTATCATCTTTTGTTTTTACTTAGTATTTTTGTGAATACAGATGGCAGTAACCAGCTAAAATATGTCATTATGATTTGTACATCTGCTTCAGAGTATAGCTGCTTTATTTCCTTACCCATTTTTTATATTGTACTGCTTGTTTATTTTTCCTTACCAGTTCATTGTTATTATTTTTCTACTATGAAAAGAAAACTCAGAACATATTCGTATCAAATTCCATGTAGATTTTTAAACTGGCTTGCCCAAAGGGGACATCTACATTGGCAATTTTATTTTAATGGAATTGTGTGGAACCTTTGGACCAGGTTGGAGATATGTAAAATATACATATATATATTGCATTTGTGTGAATTATTTATGGCATTTTGATCTCTCTCTCTCTTTTTATTTTTATAAAGATTCCTCTGGAAAAGAAGAGATTGTAAGCAGTCCTAGATGCAGTTGCTTATGTATATAAGCTCTGTTTGGAGCAGAGATGGACTATGAAAGAGCTGAAAGCTCGTAGCCTTTCTCTCACGTCCAGTTGTCCTCACAGCAAGAATGGAGTGCATTGTCAGTACAAATTGCCTCACCCCCTATACAAAGAAGAATAAATGATGCCATTGGCTCACTTTCCCTTTCCTATAGTACATAGAAGTTATTCTAACAGTATGTTCCCCAGATTTAATGAGAAAATCAGAAATCAGTTTGTCATCTGGAAGTAGATGTAACCTATTAACAAAGAGGTAATGTAGCATCCCTCCACTGCCAACTTCTCACTCTGAATCATTCTGTTTAGCATCCTTCAGGAAGAAGAGCCAACTTGAGCCACTTTTGTATTCATAAAATTCTCCCCCTCCCATATTTGTAAATCTCTGCATTTTTATGACCATCTGTTCATTCTCTGTTTCCCAGGATACAGAGTAGAGCTCAATTCCAGATCTTCTCTTTCCCCTCTCATTTATTCAAGTGATTTTACTATATATTATTATTATTTTAACTCCTAGAAGATTCCAGGGCCTGAAAATATCTACTTGGAGTGATACCTGCTTCTTTCTCTTACATGACACCAATATTTCCCATACTGTCTTCCATGTTTCTGTTCTCATTACCACAGCTCCAGACTTCACTCATCTTGCTGGAAAATGATGTGCCAATCTTCTTTTAGTAATTATCTTAATTTCCACAGGAATATTTTTTTTATCTTAAAGGCTCAGAGACCCATTTTTAAGGGAATTATTGTAATTTATTTTCAAGTTTTTAAGTTGTTTTGTGTACTCTATGTGTGTATGTGCGTTTGTGTGTGTGTGTGTATGTGCGTTTGTGTGTGTGTGTGTGTGTGTGTGTGTGTGTGTGTGTGTGTGTGTGTAGTATATGACTAGGAGACAGTTGTTGTAGACAGAGCATCATCCTGTGCATTAGACAGGCTTAAGAGACACATTCTGGAAACCTTTTCCATTATTTCATTCCTACACGTATCAGATAAGCTGCTGAATTTCCTACCCGCCAATTCCCTGAGACTAACCTCCCAATTATTATATATTAATTATAATCATAAATACTGGTCAGTTAAGAGACCATGGACCCTCACTGCACTTAAGCTTAGTTCTATTCAATTATAATATTTGTAATAATTTTAATTGGAACTATTAATGTTACTTGTCATGTGCTCTTACAGGTCCAATAGCTCAACACAACAAAAACAACATTTCTTCTCAGTCCTATAAAACCCAGCTTAGGTAGGCTTTTTTTGGTAGCTATAATCCCCATGTTGACCCCATATCCAGGCCTATTCCATGGTGTGAACCCTGCCCAGGTGCTCCACCTAACTGCTACATCTATCTGGTGAAGTAACATGTTTATCATCATGTGAGTTCAGGGGTCAAAGGCAGAAAAACACTGTGTGGTTTTTCTATCCTGTTAGGCATAACTAGAAATATGGTCCAATCTAGACAAAATAGTACTGCAAACGGTAATCCTCCATGTTCTGGGTGAAGACATTTAATGGTTAAATTGAATTGTCTCTACATGTAAGATGTAAGCAGTAGTGACACTCACATCCTAGGACAGTATGAGTATGACTGACCACAGGAAGTTTATGACGAAAGTTATAATACAGTATGCTTCTGAGATAAAACTTCATTTGCAGTAATATCAAAACTATTAAAATATTAAGTGCTCCCAAATCTACAGAGAATCCTTGAAGCAATTTGCCACTTAGGTGATGGGGTAGAGTGGGTAAGAATGCCAGAGTTGCCATGACAGCAGCTTTCTACAGACTTTTACCAGGCTGTCAAAACAACAAGAAACAACAACCAGATTTCTCTTCTTTCACAGTTTTCGTTTGTAGTAAGAAAAATGCAGTTCTTCATCTGATATCCCTTGATATCGGAAACTTTTGAGGTGTAGAACAGGTGAAATCTGAGGACTTGACACTGATTGTATAGTTATAGTCATGCTTGACACAAGGTCATATTGGTCAATGGTGGGCTGTAATACCACAGTACATTCATAAGATTATGTTATCTAGTGACACTTTAGCTATCATAATTGTTGGACATACACTATATGACACTTGAACAATGATAAACGACACACTTGCCTAATGACACATTTTTTTTCCAGAGCATCCTTTGACATTTTGGAATGTGTATAGTTCTATTTACCCCTTCCTGGAGGAGAGAAGGTATGGCTTTATTACTTTCTACAGGGGCTTTGTGTCCTATATAAGTCAGGAACTTTTGGTAGTTAAATAGCATTGGCTTGAATTTACTATGCCCTGGCTGTGATTTGGCTAATTCTCCATGGACTTCTATTTTGATTAGAGGTCATGAAGAAGCATTAGTGAAAGGTTAGGATGAATCCTTGCCCGGCTTCTCCTGTGTCTTGCCTGTTGTGTTGCAAATGCCAGTTTTTGGAAGGGTTGTTTCTTTATTTTGCATTTTCTATGGGGGAGTTTTTAAAATGACATTATCACATAGGATACTGCCTTTGAGACTTCTAGTTTTTCTCCCTAATTTTCTACCTTTGAAATTCACATTAGTGATCTTCAGTGCATTCCTGGTTGGAGCCCACTACCCTTAATTGAATCATATTGAGTGGATGCTACCATATCCTCTGCTCCTCCTGCAGATCAGTGTGGGATTTCTCATGTTACCAGCTCTGAGCAGCTGGAGCTCACTTCTCAGCTCCAATGCTCAATGGACTCTGTTTTTAATTAGTCGACTACACTTTACAGCCTTCCCCAGCTGGCTTTCCCACAGCTCTTCATTCAGAGGGCTTGTTCTCATGATGCTCTTTCTTGTGGATGTTTGCACACCTGGGGTACATAGTGACCTTATGAGTCAAAAGTATTAAGCTGAATCCAAGGTTCAAAATGAGATGCAGACTTTGTTGGATATTTCTGGCTTTCCAATAGCAAAGACACAATTAAATCAAATAAAAATAGTAATTTTAGATAACAAAAATACAAAGCTTCATAAGAATGTTTGTGAACAGAAAGAAAAGAAAATGTCTTGCTGAGAAAATGGCTGAACTTCCCGGCGGCCATTTGCTTGCTTAATCCCATCCTTCTTCATGGGAAAAATATTACTTTACTCCAAGTTTAAGCTGGATTTGTTGAGTCATCCTTCATGACCCTCTTGCCACACACACAACCCCATTTGAAGGACTTAATTCAGGGATCCTTGTGTGGGAGAAAAGTGCTCTTTTTACAACTGAGCTATGTCCATTGTTTTGGCTCCCTGAACATCAAGAGCCACTAGCAATTCCCTTTATTTTTAACGTCAAAATATATTTTATTTCTTCTCACATCAGTCCATATTCACTGCTACCTTTGCTTTTTATCAACATCTTTTCTGTGAATACATGGTCATACTTTTTGGTTTATTTCTTTCAATTCTTCACTCTAATCTACTCTTTTTAAGTGAGCAATCTGAGGGGCTAAAGAGATGGCTCACTACTTAAGAGCTTTGGCTTCTTTACCAAAGAACCTCAGTTGGATTCCCAGGACCTACACGGCTGATTATGACCATTTGTAACTCCAGTCCCAGGAAGTCCACTACACATTTATTTACTCCATGGACATCAAGCATGCACATGGTACAAAGGTACACATGCAAATCAAACACCCAAACACATCTAAAATTAAAGAAGCAATAGAAATCATATTCTAATGTCAACCAGATCATGAAACTAGAAGATTAAAATTTCAAGGACTATTGCTTCATTTAAATTAAAATCCAAAGCATTTAATTTGATTTGCAGATGCCTCAGTTTCTTTGATCACATTGCTTGCCATTGTATTCTTGGTTAACTAAGCTGTCTTTAGGAAAGTTGCAAACTGGTTGAAAGGAAGACATCTCCTTAATAGTCAAAGAATTAGCATAAATTTGAAATTGTAGTAAATGCTACAAAGAATTAACAGGCACCACACAAGCAAACTGTTGTGAAGTAAAAGAACATTTTCAAATGGAATGGCACATATGATGATAAATGAGACATCATGGTATGAGAAATGGTTGAAGGCCAGGGTGGCCAGGGATGACCAGGAGGTTACTCAAGTGTGAGGTAGCAGTGAGAGCTGGGACACACCAGGGTTAGAATCACAAAACATCAGTGTTTAACTTGTTTGTCAGAGCTGAGAATGGGAGGTTAGGAATACATACACTTCAGGAAGAATTGTGAAATCAGATGAATATTTTCACACATCCATGTATTTGCTGAAGTAGCCTTTATGAAGCTCAGTCAGGGATGCTATTACCAGCTTTTGGGATGAGTTTCAATGAAGTGAGGTGCATAGAAATGTCTATGATGTCAAAGATGGAATTGTTAATAAAAGGTCATAGCACAGTAAGGAAGCCTATTGTCTATTGAATGCTAATCTATTATTTATCAGTTAATTTCAGGGACAGTAAACTAGGAGGGAAGTTGTATAGGTTAAAATAACTGTCCCACTCATTATAAAGGGAGAAAATAAATTTCTACCATGCCGATACTTGCATGCCATCTTCATTGCAGATGCTTCAATCAAAATTATATTGGAACCTCACTACTGATATTCACAACCCTCACAAATAATGTTAAGGCAGTTATTAAGCATGGATAAAATATAATAGGCCATAGAAAAACTGTTTTGCTTTTTAGTTTAGCTTCTTGTCTCTAATCAAATATGCACCCTCCCAGGGGAGTCTTAGGCAGGGACAGTCTGACCATTTTGATGGGTCTTGTAGCTTACTTCTTTCTTACATACTCATATATAAATATAAGGTTCAAGACTTTTGCAGATGTTTGTGAATATAATTATGCCTATAATTTGAATTGCATATATAGATGCATATCTATTTCTATTAGTGATATTAACTTAGTTTTCTTTTGACCCTACTGCAGCACTTTCAGTATGACTGTAAATCCTTTGCTATCTATGTGTGTAGAACACAATCCGTATCTAACATGGATGCAAGCATGAAATGTCTTCAGAATCTGTCTCTCCATTTGTTTGTTTTTCATATCAAATGTATCCCATCTAATGATTTGACCATCATTTTCCACAGATAAATAGCACGTACCCATGCTGAAGTCAATACTAAAGTTTATGGTGTTATTTATTTCCCAGGGCTCCATCAGACCTCAGGATTATTGACTTAATGACCCCGTCCTCTATTTTTTTTTATCTACTACATAGTAACTCGTTGGTTTATTAGCATGCCAATGCTCAGACCTTTTATTTCATATCTCTAAATTTACTTCTAAGATGTGTACCCATAAATTACTTACAACGGTTTAAAGGCAGTGCTAGAATAGAAGAAATTAGGGGAAATAGGCCAACATAGGCCTCAAATCTTTTCTTGTTCTTTGCCTGGTTAGTGCACTTCCCAGTAAATGCAAACAAGGAATTGGAAGGGAACTGTCACCTGGCATGTGGCATATCTGTGCCCTGTAACAGATGGCATGGTTCTGCATGGGGAGAGGGATGAAATGCCACATGCATGGCTGCAGTGCAAGGATTCTGAGCAAGTGGCATCCCTGGGAAGCTAGCCGGCGGGCTCTCAAATTAGCTGTTTTATTAAGTTCAGCTGTAGGCCAGAGCTGCCTTTGTGTCCAAGGCTTCCAGTGTTTCATGGCTGTGCCTCTGGTTCATGTGAGGTGGTGTGAAAAGCAATTGTAGCGGGTGGCAAGACTGGCAGGACTGAGCCAGATGGAGCTATAATGTGCTTTGGTCTTGCTTTGTCATTTACTCATGGAGAAAAGGAAACATGGTCAAATTACTCAAAGAAATGGATTTGCTTTTTAAAGAGAAATTACCTGAGCAAGGTGACACTCTGTCCAATTTTCAAAATTTTCCAAATTACAGTGCCAGTGAATCCTGCATTATATACAAAAATTGTGCATCCCACTGTGAAGTCATAGTGAAGGGGAAAGTTAGTTTGCAAACATCCTGGCGTCTAGAGAAGCTTAGCAGGCATTATCAGCATGATATGTGCAAATACTAGGGAGTCATTTACACACACCAAGGGAAGTATTTCTCTTGTTTTTATTCCACATGACTCTCAAAAGAGAAGAGATGAATTTGCATGATTAGTGTGTCCTGTGCTCTCATCTATTGACTATACGTTGTGACACTACTGGGCTCTTTCCAAAGACAGTGTTCTGTTGTACAGTCTGATGGTTCTGCTAGGAATAACTATAAAGAGGAGATGTGGAATTCAGAGTAGCATTCTGAAGAGTAGATGTAGGTTTATGCTAAGTCTGGGTTATAGTGTCCTCTTTGGTTAGAAGAAGCAGATACCTACAGTTTATGGGCTAAACATTAGCCCTGTTCACTAACAAGTTTTGCATTTCTTTTGCTCTTTTGATACTGGACTTTGAACTCCACTAAGATGAAAACTGCTTTCACTTTTCTTGCATGAAACTTTTGTCTATAATAATGAAGTCACGGGTTAATTCAGTAAGTTCTCTTAAACTAACTGTATGAACACAGTGATCTAGAAATGGCATTTATTGTAGAGCTGGTGCTATTAGTGTCTAAAGCAATTACATTTGATCATATAGAAATAGAGCAATGCAATACAGATTGTCAACAGTTATAGTAGCCGGCCAGCTTTATGCAAATTAAAAATATTCTCTCTAGTCCATACAACTATTTTAATCTTCTTTCTGTTCTCTTATTCATTTTAGGAGCAAAGCTACTCACACTAATACTTTGAAAATTATGACAAAAGACACACTTTCCAAAATGTTCATGGTATTTTTCTTCTTAAAGCAGAATAGGACTTATTTTTAAAGCAATGATGGTTAGATGTAAGTAAAGTTTAATAAGTATGGATGAAGTGTAAGCATGCACATTACAGGTGAAACCTAGAGTTCCCTACTCTGCCGCATACTGAATTACATTCTAAGTGACCTGTTTTCTGAGTTATGAAAATGTGTTTTCTCACCACATTATTATCATGTTTTTCTGTATTTCTATCCTGTCTCTTAGAGAGGCAAAGATATGGGGTTAGACATATAAAACCTGAAAAGAAATTTAGAAATACAAATAGCCAGACAAACATTTAGAACTCTGGAAAAAAAGGACAAATATCATTTGACTATATAGAGAATTTTCTTTTTTATCTTGTAACATGTTTTATTTCCACCTCTCAAGAAAATTTCTAGAATCTTAAATTAGACGAATTTCACTGTGGTTCCCCACGTTAAAGAAGAACCAACCCCAAGTGAAGCCTCTGAGGGAGAGTGCTGTGATGTCTTGCATTCTTTGTTCCCCCAGTTATTTGGAGTATCCTTTCCTTAACTAATATCAAAAGAAATGATTGAAAATGCAAGCATCTGCACAAATGTTTCTCATAATAAGGTATAGAAATAGACAACAAGTATCTGAAACATTTCTCAATACCATGGACCCTGAATGACTTGCATATTAAAACCACTCAAGATATAATCTCACTCCCTTTAGATCCATAATCAGAAATCAAAATCCCTAAACTGCTGACTAAGATGTGGATGAAGAAGTCATAGAGACTGCTGGTAGGAATGTAAATTAGGGAAAACTGTATGGAGGGTCCTCAAAAACTAAAAAGAAAAGACCATTTCACAATGTTTGCTTCTGAGCATATCTCCAAAGAAACAGAAGTCAATATATGAAAGAGCTGCCCTTCTCTGTCTCTTCTGGGAAAGTCTATGTTTCCATGGCTGACACAAAGCTACTCTTTGCTGGACACTAAAGAAGAAAATGAAATTGAATTAAATGACAGGTAACAGATGACTGATATTAACAGAGAGCTGATATGTAATGTAATTTTCAGTCATACTTGATTTCCAGCTCATTGATATCTATGGATAGATATCCATATTCATCCAGTTGAATGAACATAACTCATATAAGGACTTAGAAGACTCATCACAAGGATACCCTATAAACATTCTCATATTTGTGTTATGAGAGTACAGTTCTGAATTTAGACTCAGAGAGTTAATTTTTATCTGAAGATTCTTCTAATTTCTTTCATTGCTCTCATAAACCTATTTTCCTTTTATGGTCATACTGCTTCTGAGAAGTTTATAGCATTCAGTGACAATCTAAAAAGTATTAAAGCAAGAAGCATAATTATGTTGAATAAGTAGAATGGAAGGCAACACTGCCCATTGTTCCCTGAATCCTTTACATGTCAATCATATGGAGTTACTGTCTCAGTGGAAGAAGCAGACCACACAACAGAGGATGGGTATTGGGAAGAAAGCATCAAAGAGCTCATAGAAGGGGTTCATCATACAATCAGCTGTGCCCATTTGTACAAGCTGATAATTGCCAGCTTCTTTTGTTTGAATACTTGTGTCTTTCTATCACGCATGTTGAAAACTTACCCATCTGTACAAAGCCAGAGGCTTTAGGTGATTGGGTTATGAAGTCTTTACCCTTTTATGAGTGATTAATGTAGTTATAAAGGGAATGGAGTAAGTCTGTTCCTTAGGCTTCTGTGTTATGGTGAGAGTTGCCCTCTTGAAAGCAAAGTGAATGCCCTAGCAGTACATCATGTGTACTTCTGTCTTATACAGGTGCTCCACATTTCAGAACCAAGAAAGACACATTTCTATTGCTTCAAAATTGCTACTGGAGGTATCTACAGCAAGTCAAGTGGGCAGAGGTGCATGCTTTGGTCATATATTGTTAATATAATGTCTGCACATCATTAACCTTGCTCTTTGATGTTTATACCATTACTGGAAAGGACACTCTGACTTAATGAATGTTGCTGGTTGAAGGGATGGAAATATTGTTGTAAAATCTCAATGCCATCACAAATAAATACTATAATTTTTTAATCAAAACACCATTTCTTTCAGACTTCTCTCCTTTTCTAAAAAAATTTCATTTTGTACTTATATTAGATATTTCAAATAACTTGTGCAAGTTGGTAAGAGCCAGTCAGAAATGGACTGAAAGCTTTACAGAGTCATTCATGAAACAGAAACCAATTTTTTTTTTTAATGTTCTCAAACACTAATTAATAGAATTCTGAGATGTTAGGGGATTTCTGATACAAATATGCAAGGGTACAATGGACACACTGGGTTCTATCCACAGGTGGTGGATCTTGCTGTGTACTGAGTCCGTTGATAGTAGAAATCAATGCTTGGCTTCATAGGCTAAATCATGTTGAGCACACATAGACTTTCCTCATTAAGAATCTTTGATTAGATATTGATGCATGATAGTTAGACTTGACAGAGACACCAACAGTGAGACCTTAACATTTGCATGCTAATTTTGTGTGCAGAGCTTTGGCAAACACCTGGAGTGCTCTATTTTATTTAACATTCTTAGTGAGTATATTTTTAATTGATGAAAATTTATCAGTGTAGAGACTGAGACATCATTTAAATAACACATGTAGCTTGTCACTAATTCCAACTTGAAAAGTCCCAATTTCTACCTGTAAAGTTTCATGAGGTACAAGGTATTTATCCCTTTATCAACTAAATAAACAGGGATATTAAAAATGTATTCAGTGGCCACACATGGTGTTGCATACCTACAGTATTAGAAATCAGGTAACTGAGGCTGGAAGATTGAAGGAAGTCAGAGACAAGTCTGTGTTATATAATAAGGCAACGTCTCCAAAAAAATAATAATAAAGTCTCCAAACTGTGCATTTAATATGGATACTCTATACAGGACTACAGCATCACCTGTGCCACTTTAATATCTCACTCAGAAAAATCAAGTTTTTTTTTTCAACAAACAAGTGAGACTGTGTTACTTCAAATAACTCACTATCAAGTTAACCTGTATAGGTAAGGGACTTTTAGGAAGAAAAGATGTTTAATCAAGAAAAAACATGATTGGAACACATCTGTAATCAGCAAGAAGGAAGTCTGAAGAAACATTCTGCTGCAATTTGCTAATCGACTGAAAGGAGGTCAGCATGACATCTACGAAAAGAAAGTTTGCTATTATTGTTTTTTTTTTATCATTCCTAGGAAAAAATACCTTGACTTTAAAATATGCACTCAACAAGCATTTATTCTATGCGTATCCTGTGAAATGGCAGTATTGTAATATCACTGAAAAAATAAAATAAAATATAAAAATGCCTCAGATGGAATCCTACCCGGAAGGAAGGAACTGCTGCTTAAGGAGAGTTAACAGAATAAAAATAAACAGAATATAAAATAGAGAAAGTGCTTTGAAACAAAACAAAACTAGGTCAGGAGACAGAGCCACTGCAGAGCTACAATGCATACCATGGGCTCAGAGGTGAGGGCCTAGTAGATATCCTAGGAGGTATCTTGGTAAAGTACATTCATAAATCACCACAGATGCCCGGACCCTGGGGAAGGAATGAGCATGCTTGTTGGGTGAACAGCTGGAACCAAAAGATTCAGGGATTGGTAGGGAATGAGGTCTGGAGGAACAGGGAAGATTCTGAAGCTCAAGGACATACAATGCTAAGTTCTCCTGTATCAAGCTGTATCAAGGGAAGCCAAGGCATGACTGTATCTAGATGACATGGCATGGCTTCTATTTTGAAACCATCATGCTGACTGTTATGTGAAGAAACCATCTAAGCTCAAGAGAAGAAAGAGTAAGGTGGACATGGTAGGAGTCCAGGTTGAAGATGCTGTGGACCTGGAGGACCATGATGTAAGTAGTGAGAACTGATGGAGGAATGAACCAGTATAGTGTTTTAGTGGAGAATTAACGGGACAAGAATAAGCCTACATGGTTATTTCCCATGGCAAAAGGTCCACTGAAAAATAACACATCGTCTACAAGCCCCATAGTGTATTGTCTTGTTGATATGCCAAATCATATGTTCTTTGGGTAAAGGTTCTGGAAAGTCTTAGAAATCAAAATATTTTTACTTGGAATTTCTCAGTTCCAAGAGTTTCTTCAGAGTCTCTTTGAGACTCCTTTCTGTAATTGTGTCATAAGTCAGTAAAGAAGTGTGCCTTGGAATTATGATTTAGGGGAGCAGTAGAAATGGGATAAACAGAAGTAAGTGCCAAAGAACAGAAGTAAGTTTCAAACAGCAGTTGCCAGATGTTTATATTTCTCGGTGAATAATATATGAACAATACATACTCATTCATGCACACATAATTATCTGCTTTGACTTTTCCTAGGAGTTAAAAACAATCAAGCAGTATTATTAGTTTCATAACTTTCAAAGGACTTTTTAATACAAAGAGAATTTGAAGGATGCACTTTTATAATGAATTGCAGCTGTATGCTTCAGATTGTACTGTAGGGAGCAAGTTAACTCCTAGGTGAAGTGCCTTGTTGGACAGGCATAGTCATGTCATGGACCTTAGTGCCTTAGATATAAAGGAGTGGCAAAGCCTTCCACAGGTGAGGCTCAGAAGGATGCCGAAACTTCCGTCATATGTGAACACAGGTGGTGACAGTGTACGTATAAAATGTCCACAGTAGCTTTCTTCCCTCTGATTCTTACAGTCTGAAGAATGCCCCCCTTCTAGAATCTGCTCCTCCCAAGATTAGCAAAACTTGCCTCATATATAGAACAGCCCTGAATCCTTGTTTATCTGTGTGTAACAATGCCACCTCCTTGTTTAGATGTATGAAAACCCCTTCCTTTCTGCTAAACTGCATACCAGACATGCTGGTTGCTTCTCAGGTGCTATGGCTTACCCATGAGGAAGCCTACCCCACCACATTCCATCTTTTCTATATGTATCTGTGTGTCTGTCTTCATTCTCTCAGCCTCCCAGTCAGGTCAATCCCTGAATCAATACTAGACCCAACCTTGAGTCAGGAAACATTGATTCTAGTGCCCTTATCTTCTCATGCTCCACATAACTGGAAACTAATTGGGTGGTCCTAGTCCTTAGAGTGACATTTGGAATATTAGGACCAATGGCACAAGAGTTTGAAGCAGCATGACCTTGCCCTTACTTTTTTCTCTCTGTTTCCTCCTGTCCTGAATTTCTTCTTTTGCTCCTTCCATACCGTCCTTTTCTATGGCTTTCCATCCCTCATATCTGCTGTGCTTCCAAACAATGGGCATGACTCACCAACTTTTCCTTATTAGAAATTTGAGGTTAACTGACCATTATATTAGAAACTTTTCTTGACTCTTTCAATCCTGGAAAGTTTTTCTTTTCTAAGTTTTTCTTGTTCTAAATGTCTATAAAATTAAGCAAGAAGAAAAAACTTTCTATGCTTGGAAGAGTCAGGGAGATATTAGTGGGCTGCAAGGAGGGCACCGTCTCCAAGACAGAAGGATGGCATTCCAAGGGTAACAAGAGGGCAGAGTGAGAGAACACATCAGAAAGTCAGATGCCAGAAAAACAAAAGTTGACATCCAAGTCTGAGCAAGAGAGGAGGAAAGACTGGTGGGACAGGCCAGCTGTGGACTGCCAAAGCATAATCTATGTGAGGTTTTCTGCTTCTATTACTTGTGAGTTTTCAAGATGTGAGGTAATACAACTTATTATATTTCATTTCTTGGTAATGTCTACTCTGTGTCTCAGAAACTATGAAACTAATGAACCTATTAAAATTGAAATCTCAGTTCATAAATTCTGTTTTGCTTCCAAATTCTGTGCTGTGTGTGTGTCTGTGTTTGTTTGATATGAATTTAGCTTTTTAATTATGTAAAACTGATCAATTTATTTTTTCTTTATTCTTCAGTCATACAATACATATGACCAAAGCCTTCCTTCTCTTCCATCCTCCCAGCATCCCCCCAACTTCCATTTTCCCCCAGATTCACTTTCCCAGATCTTCCTCACCCAGTTCCTTCCAAGCCATATTAATAGAATTGAGCCCATTTTGATCTCATTTTTAAAAAATCTTGTTTACCATGTTTTATTACTTAAGGTAAAAATCTCTGAGATCCGGGAGTAGTCCTCTTCAGTCACTTTTCCATGTGACAGTCAGGATCCATGAAGGTACAGTGACACCTTTCTGTCCCAGGTATGCTAGGGTTGCTTTTCTTAAACCATCACTTCACAAACCCCTAGCTGAATGAAGGTAGCCACTCATCTCTCACCAAACAATGATAACTTCCATGTCACACAGATTCTCATCCTCTTTCTTCTAATTTACCTTGTTCATTCATTTTTAGCTGTATTTGACTCCCTTTTTTCATCCTTCCTTCCTTCCTTCCTTTCTCCCTCCCTCCCTCCCTCCCTCCTTCTCTCCCTCCCTCCTCCCCTCCCTCCCTCCCTCCTTCCCTCCCTCCTTCCTTCCTTTCTTCCTTTTCCTTTCTTTCTTTTGCTCTTTCTTTCTTCTAGTTAGTCACATGACTTAACTCACTTTCTGAATTTCTTTTCCTTTGACTCTAATGAAAATTTCTATTTGCCTTCTTTCTAAATAAAAACTGTGTGTGGGGGTGTATGAGGTATGTGTGGGTGTGTATATTGTGTATATGTGTGTGAGCTAAGTATAGGGGTGTGTTGAGTATGTAGAAGTGTGTGTGAGTGTGTATAGGGATATGTAGGGGTGTTCAGGTGTCTATAGGGGTATTTAGGTGTCTGTAGGGGTGTGTGGATTGTGTAGGTGTGTGAGTATATATGGGTGTGTGGCTATGTGGGGGTGTAGGGGTGTGTAGGTGTGTGGGTAGGTGGGGGTGTCAGGGTGTGGATATACTTGATCTGTTGTGTTCATGAGTCAATGTTGCTTATGGGTCAGAAGACAACTTGGAGGAGTCTGTTCTCTCCATTTGGGTTCTAGAGATCAAACTCAGTGTTGGCAGCTATCACCTTTTCTGGCTAAGCTGGCCCACTAGCCCTTTGCCCTCTTTTAAACTAATATGTGTATTTTGTTGTTTCTATAGTATGTAGCCAGCTCATTAATATTTCTGAAGTTCAATTCTTAATATTATCTTTGTTTCATTTTATCTTCATTGCCTATGAGACAAGATATAAATTTCTCAGCCTTAAACTTAATCTTTTCAATGATTCTCATTATTATATAAAAATCTCTTATTTTTCTTCATCTTTATAAAGTTTGAAATGAAAGGAGAATCCTCACCCTAGTTCCTCTCGTCCCCAGCAGTGCATGATGGGATATTCCAAGACTCATTAACTGGCCTTTGTCTGCCCTTCTCATTTTGGCCATCTCTTCAGATGTAAAACCACTCTTTCTTTTTCATTCTTACATTGAGTTCCCTCCCTCCTTCCCAGTATTTGAAAGATGCTTAAGTATCTACAGTAACACTAATTTCTTTTTAACCAAATACTTTAATCTGAGTCCCATCATAGACTGACCACAGCCAAAACAAGACTTTCTTATCTCTAAACCCCCATAGCATGACACTGACGCTCAGTTCTCCCCTTAGGACCATTTCCCCTTGGTCATCCTTTCTTTTGCACAGCAAACAGAGTGAATTATGCAATTAGTCTCTCAAGACACTTAGGTCAAACTCTCTTTTTACAACATTCTATCATTTATACAGATTTCTGTTAATCAATTTTATAAAACACTCTTTTTTTTTTTTTTTTTTTTTTTTTTTTTTTTTTACTTTGGGATGCTTTAACTTACAGAAAGCTCCCTTCATACTTTTGCACATTTCTTTCCTTTATAGCCACCATTGAAGTAGATTTTAAACTCCAGTCTTCAGAAACTGGGGTTGTACAGAGTTTTTTGCTGTGGAAGAAAAGGGGGAAGTTGAGACAAATGATTTTCTAGCACTCTTCCATCTTCACAGTCTTAGTCCTCATATCTATTTATGACACAATCCTTAATATACTGGGGCTATACACGTATATGTGCACATACCAAAATATGTGCTTTTTCTTGGGCAAAATGAGACTGTTCTTTAAAGATATTTTAAAAATTGAATATCTGACCCGCATTAGCTCAGGAATTTTCAATTTCCAATTTCCTTTGAATCAAATTCTCGAGCACATTTATGATTTCATTTTCAAGTTGATGAGCTGCAAGTTATGGGCATTGTCTAGGCTCAAGTTCTTCCAATAAAATCATAGATAATAGAGCTGCAAAGATGATTTCTGAACTGCCCAGACAGCATCTTCTTTTTACCGATGATGAAAATAGTCTCTAAGAGAGACTGATTTGTTCACATTCATGCAGTTACTTAGCACAAAAGTCAGTAGATCAAAAATTAGAACTAGGCTTCAAGAAAGAAGGTCATCCCATCCTCCACCTTTACAAAACTGCCTTATACAGTCCTCAATACATAGAAAGCAAAATGTGTCTCCTATTATTTCTAAGAATTAGCAAATTTTCCAAGCTTACCATGTAAAGGTTGCAGCTACTTTCACGTGGTCTTCTGCCATGTTCTTTCTCATCACTGTGCCAGACTTAGTGTGTGTTATGTACGGTGCCATGGCACAAGGAGATGACAAAGAACTGAAGTTCAGATGCTGTAGAATGAGTGGTGTAGGAGACCTGTAAAGGAAAAAATCATTAGCTGTCTGCTTTGGGGGGATGAGTCCTCCAGGGTGGTCAGCAGGGTCTCATAGAATCAGCCTGAAAACATACACAGGAGCTTAATTTCCTGCTCTGCCAACAAAGTGAGACCTGGACCAAGCTGCTTAGTATTTCTGAGCTTGGGTTTCTCATCAAACATTAAAGCTGTAACAATAATACTATTGTTGCATAGATTAAATTAGATAAATTATGTAAGAGGCACTGCCTCAGACTACTCCTTTAATAAACTGTAGGTGTTGGTAATTGGGAAACATAACCTGACTAATAATATAAAATTAAAAGGGAAGATACATTATTAATGTGATATCTAATGGTACACATACCAACTGAATAATCTCACTTGGCCCTGCTATATTGGTCACATCAATTGCATATTTTTAATGAAACTATGAAGCATCCCCCTAATTTTGCACCAGCAATTCTGTCTCTGTTGATCATAATGGGAGGTTACTGAACACACAGTGTATAATGACCTTGTTTCTGGATCTTTGAGGTAATATAAATATGACGTCTCTTATGACTCTTTGCTATAGTCTGGCGCAGGCCCTTTACTGATACGTGACTCTGTTTTATTTTATTTAGTTAGTTTAAACAGAAGGATGAGCCTACCTATACCATCATTTCTTTGGAGCCAATATCAAATGCCACAGTGAGATTAATGTAATTTATATGCAGATTCCTGGAAGGAAGGGGAACTGCTGACCTCCTGTTCTGCTGCCTGGAATCTCCCTGGACTCTGAAACAGAGAGTTTGAAATATTAATGCCTCGAATAATAAATGAGTGAGCACAGCAAATGAGGTGTGAGCACAACAATTTTAATTAGTTTTAGGCACATTTTAATGATTGTTTGTCCATTAGTTCCAGTAAACACAAAAATGCAAGGGGAAAATAAAAAGCTGTACGAGGTCCTTGCCACATAGCTTTGTTTTAACTTAAGCATTTGCAAGGATGTGTATCATTTTAATTTCAGTTCCAAAGGCTTTTATGTAAATTAATTGCATTGGAGAATTGGCAAGAACATTTTATTCAACTTGGAACAGCAGTGATTATAAGCTTTACATTAATATAACAACAATTTAACAATGGCTGATAGATGGGCCACAGCCATGCAATTATCAAAAGTGAGCCACCCTCTTGATCTCTAATTAGGTCTATAAGCAAATAGAGTTTTGCTGGCACTAATTGCCATATTAAAACTGGCAGTGAGGTAGTAAGTCAGCTCACCTTGAGGGAGTCAGCTTAAAGTAGTGTTTATCCAGAGATTTTTCCATTTTTGGATTTAATCAGATATGTAATTCAATTATATATGTAGTGAAATAGACATTTAAAGGAATTTCAAGGCAGTGTCCGGCATCAGTCTCATCAATGCCTAAAGAAACAACATCATCAGACTCTGTTTCCCACTGTCCTCAGGGCTTCTCAGCCTCCCATCCTCTAAGAGCTCAAGCTGGACAGCCAGGCTATCCAGTGCTTCACTCAGTGCTGGACAAGGAGTGGGTGGTTGATGTGTAATCCTATTGATATGTTGCTCCAGTTCTGTGGGGTTTAAATGGCACTCAAACAGGATTTAAAAGGTGTTTGAGCATCAGACTAGACAGTTTGAGGCCAATTTTAAAGGACCTTAGGAAATATCTTTATTTCTTTCAGTCATCTACTTAAACCTTATAGCACAGATCCGTGTTTTGTTTTGTTTTACTCTCCAACTATACCAATGGCTACATCAATGTTTTATAAAGGAAAAAAAATCATTTTCATATTGGTATCAGGATGAGCTTACGCTAGATCCAGGAAAAGTACTGAGTCCACAGAACTCAACCCAGAACTCCATGGAGAAATTTTTTGTTTTATCACAACAAATGATCATGCTGTGAGTAGTTTTATATGGTGCAAAACATGTTATGAGTGTATATAATATCTAATTAGTTAACAAAACAGGCCATGTACCTGGATTTCTAGGATGGAAAAATAAGAGTGAATTGAGTAGTACACTAACAGTAAACAACCAAATATGAAGTGAAAATCTAAAAGTATGAATGCTTATAATAAAAATATCCAATACAATCTAAGCAGATCTTTTTGTACCCTTAGCAGGGATATGGAGAAGACTCATGATGACTCTGAAGGGTAGAATTTGAAAGCCAGATATAATGGTCTGTGGTGAAGTCTATGTATATCCACACTATTGTGTAGGGTGGGATACTTTGAAAGGCATGAGATGGATAGAAAGGTAGGGTTTTTTCCTATTATGCCTGAAATCTAGTGACTCTTTTCAAAGGTGCCACAAGCCAGCTTATGTCTATCTGTAAATGAGCAGAAAACAAGGTAGCCCTGTTTTGCCTGCTAGGTTTTTTTCCCAATCACTTAAACTCTGCTAAATATCCACCCCCACCCACATCTATACTAGATAACTACCAAAATATGTTTGCCTTCAAGGCCATGCACCTTTTAAACTGGGAAATAAACAGGCTGTAAAATGTAGAGATGAAATCATAAAATGCAAAGAAAAACTGGAGTGTATGCGATAGAGGGAAGAATAAACCCTGGATGATGGGAATTGTACCCTCCTTGTAACTCAGCAAGAGGAAAGAGAGACAGCTTCCCAGGATTTGAATACTCCAGTGCTTTTATTATGATGTTACAATCTTTATTTCCCACAGTCTTCACTAGTACTAATAATTATTGTTTATTCTGGGAATGAATGTGATTGTACTCTACTTCACTCAAACAAATGACTTTGTGTGGACAATTAAAAGACAGAAAGATGTGTTTTTCAGTAACCTAGCAAGAGTGCCCCAAGGAAGATGTGAATCCAGGTCTCTATGTCAAATCCTGGCATTCTATGTGATATTTAATGATGCCAATTCCTTCTTTAGCTCCTTTGGAAAGTGGATGCATCAGTACCCAACCAAGAAACAATGATTCATTCTTCCCACCTCCCAGATCCATTGCCGTGACTTACCAATCCAGAGAGAAGTATCCTCTCCCTAGTTATACTTTAAGTGAAGGAATTCTGAGAAGATGGATATGAATTCCCATAGTGCACATTTAAGAAAGTTTTCATTCAGAATGGCAGTGCTGAATAGGGAGCCCAGGGTCTGGGTAAGGATATATTCAGGGGTCCAGTCCACCAGGGATAACCCCTATGGTGTTGCCCAGAAATGAACAAAGTACAAGTAGGCTTGGTTTAGATTTTATCCTTTGTTATACTTCAACAAACTTTTCCTAGTCTATCATTGAAATTGTTAATACATATACCCCCCTTGTTAGAGTGTTGTAGGAGATGAACCTATAGGACCAGCAAAAGAAATGATAACCTTTCACAATCAGCCTGGGTTCTGGCATTTGTGATGGTAAGCCTCGCGCTATTGAGGGCAATATCACCCCAATCTTCCAGGTTTTGTCAGCAGCAGTGGTCAGCAGGACATGCAGGGGTAAATGCAGTTGTAGAAGGACCATGCTTGACAACTGGCTTGGCTATGGCCACCCTTACAGGTGGCTGGAAGAAACAGGGTTATGTTTCCCTCACATTTATGTAACTTAATTATTTAAAAATAAAAATATGTGCATATGGGGATAAAATTTTTATGTGTTTAGGAGGTGGCAGAGGGAGGAGGACTTGGTTTATGACATGTAAAGTTCAAGTGTTATTTGTGTGTGTGTTTTAAATTTGTTAACTTTTCAAACAGTTCCCCTATTTTGTCATTGAGTCATTGTAACAAAGGAAGGCTTTACCTGTAGCTCTCCAGCAATGTCAGCCACCCACTTTTCATAGCACCTAAGAAAAGAAGATTCTGCCTAAGTTTCTTTCCCACACTGGAAATATAACCTCAGATTTTGTAGATGCTAAGAGCACAGTTTACTATGATACAGCTTTTTTTTTTTATTTTGTTTTAGAGGCAGACTTTCCCTTTGGCCTAACCCTCCTGAGAAACAGTGACTATAATGAGTCATATGAACTCCTCTATATCTAAATACCAATAAGAACAAAGTGAATTATTCTTCTGTTCTTTTGATTACTTATCACATGCCAGAATGTTTGTCATGTGTGTGTGTGTGTGTGTGTGTGTGTTAATTTAAAGGATAGGAAATGTAGGAAATGACGAGGTCTATGTATAAACAATCAGGTCTGGCTAATGCCTACACCACAATACTCATTTGTATTATGTTGATTTCTGCAAGACTCTGCCATAGCTTGGAACACAAGAAAGATTAAGATTGTACTTACAATCCTGTAAGACCTGCCAGTGTCTCCTACCACAAAGATCTTCCTATGTTAAGGTAAACAGTGTAATAAGGAGATGAGTTAAATAGTATAGGCAAACCATTCTACTATGGAATCTTCCTTAAATATACACATACACATATATACACATATTCATACTCATACACATACTCATACTACATACACATATATAATATATGATATATAATATATAATATAATAATACATAATATATAATATACAATATATAATATGCAATATATATACCAAACATATACATACACATGAACATACAATTGCCCTATTGCAAGGGGCAATACCTCTCTAAGTCAATAGCAATTATCAAATAAAAATCCAATTCTAGGTATAGGTTACTTCTTTATGAGTTGTTTGTCAATGGGTTCCCATAATATCCCCCCAAAATATTATACTCCATTGTATTTGCTCTCTGTTACTTCCCAGAACTTGAGAGAAATATCCTGAGGACATCAAATACCTGAGTCACAGAATACAAAGAAATCAAGTTAGTACCAAGTTGGAAACATTTTATAGATGGATTAGCTTTCCTAGTGTTGGGAAATGCCATGCAAACTACTAATAGAGAAAAATCATCAACCATCTTGCCTAGATGTGAATGAACACTGAAAACTGTAAGAATGATTGATTGACCTGGCAAGATTGGGTCACTGGTGGCATGAATGTAAATTAAAGTAATAATCTACTTTCTCATTGAGTTTAAATCTGGCCCACAAGACCAACACATCTGGTTTTATCCCAATGCCATGCTGATTTTATTACTATAGCTTTATAAGTACCATTCCAATATGAGATGGTGATACCTACAACATGTTTTTTTTTTTTTTAACTCGGGATTGTTTTAGCAGAAAACAAATTGAAAATGTAGATGCCTTTTTGTAGGGTAGCAAGTTTTATTATATTCATCCTATTGTCCATGAACATGTGACTTCTTTCTATCCTCTGTTATCTTCCTTAACTTCCTTCTTCCATGTCTTAAAAATTTTATTACACAGGTCTTGATTAGACTTACTCAAGATATTTTTTGAGGCTATTATGAAATGAATTATTTCCCTAATTTGTTTCTCAGTTCTTTTGTCCCTTGTGCATAGGAAATCTACTAGTTTTCACGAGTGAATTTTGTTTTTTGTTTCTTGCTGGAAGCACTTGTCTGTGGTAAGAGTTTCATGGTACAGATCTTAGAGTTTCTTATGTATACAATCATATCATCTGTAAGTAAGGGTACTTAGATGTCTTCCTTTCCCAGTTATATCCTCTTGATCTCCTTCAGCTGTCTTATTGCTCTGAATCAGGCTTCTTCAAGTACTCTACTGAATAGACATGTAGAGAGTGAGGGTCCTTGTCCTCTTCCTCACTTTACTGGAATTGCTTTGAGTTTCTCTCTATTTAGGTGTATGATGGCTTTATCTTTGCTGTAAATATCTTTACTTTCTTAAAGTATGTATCTTTCTTCGCTAGTATTTCCAGAACATTTATCATGAAGATATGTTGTATCTTGTGAAAGGCCTTTTTTTGTATCTAAAGAGAAGAGCATGTCATTGTTATCTCTCAGAATGTTTATAAGATAGATTACATTTATAGATTTATGTATGTTGAAGTATCACCCTTTCATCTCTTGATGAATCCTGCTTGCTCATGTATGGTCTTTTTCATATGTTCTTGTTTACAGTAGCAAGTGTTTTACTAAGAACATTTGCATCTATGTTGGTAAGAGAAATTAGTCTGTAATTATCTTTATTTGTTGGGTCTTCTTATTTAGGCCTCAGGGAAACTGTGCTTAATTAAAAGAATTAGGGGACCCTGCAGAATGTGCTAGAGACCTGGGAGGTGAGAGACTCTCAGGATTCAAACGGAGGGAGGGGCTTTGGCTGGAATTCCTAACATTGGGGAGAGGTAACTTATAGAACCCAACTCCAACAGGAAGACAGGGCATGAAATGAGGGAGGACGGCTATCCCTCAGTCATAACTCTGGCCCATAATTGATCCTGTCTGGAAGAATTTCAGGGGTAGAAATGGAGAGGAGCCTAAGGAAAGAAAGTTCCAGTGAAAGGTCCGAAGTAGGATCCAGCTCAAGGGGATCTTGAGGCCTGACACTATTACTGAGGTTATGGACAACTCACAAATAGGGACCTAGCATGACCTTGGAAGACTTAACAAGCAGATGAAAGAGTCAGGGGCAGATAGTTGCACCCAACCAATGGACAGAAGCACCTGACCCCTGTTGTTGAATTGGGGAGAGACTGAAGAAATCAGAGGAGGAGGGTGACCCTGTAGGGGGATCAGCAGTCTCAGTTAATCTGGACCCCCAACTTGGGCACTGGACCACCAAACAGGCAGCATACACCAGCTGATATTAGGCCACCAACACACATACAGCAGAAGACTGCCGGGTTTGTGTTCATTAAGAGATGATACACTTGTATTCCAAACTTCTGGGCTAACAACCACTTATCAGAGAGTGCATACCATGTGTGTTCTATTGTGATTGGGTTACCTCACTCAGGATGATATTCTCCAGATCCATCCATTTACCTAAAAATTTCATAAATCCATTGTTTTTAATAGCTGAGTAGTACTCCATTGTGTAGATGTACCACAATTTCTGTATCCACTCCTCTGTTGAGGGACATCTGGCTTGTTTCCAATTTCTGGCTATTATAAATAAGGCTGCTGTGAACATGGTGGAGCATGTGTCCTTATTACATGTTGGAACATCTTTTGAGTATATATGCTCAGGAGTGGTATAGCTGGGTCCTCCTGTGGAACTATGTCCAATTTCCAGAGGAACCACCTAACTGATTTCCAGAGTGGTTGTACCAGTTTGAAGTAATGTTCCTCTTTCTCCACAATCTCTGCAGCATCTGCTATCACCTGAGTCTTTTATCCTAGCCATTCTGACTGGTGTGAGGTGGAATCTCAGAGTTGTTTTGATTTGCATTTCCCTGGAGACTAAGGATGTTGAACATTTCTTTAGGTGCTTCTCAGCCATTCGGTATTCATCAGTTAAAAATTCTTTGTTTAGCTCTGTACCCCATTTTTAATAGGGTTGTTTGGTTCTCTGGAGTCTAACTTCTTGAATTCTTTGTATACATTGGATATTAGCCCTCTATCAGATATAGGGTTGGTAAAGATCTTTTCCCAATTTGTTGGTTGCAGTTTTGTCCTATTGACTGTGTCTTTTGCCTTACAGAAGCTTTGCAACTTTATGAGGTCCCATTTGTCAATTCTTGATCTTAGAGAAGAAGCTATTGGTGTTCTCTTCAGGAAATTTTCCCCTGTGCCTATTTGCTCGAGGTTCTTCCCCACTTTCTCTTCTACTAGTTTCAATGTATCTGCTTTGATGTGGCGGTCCCTGATCCACTTGGACTTGAGCTTTGTACAGAGAAAGGAATGGATCTATTTGCAATTTCCTACATGTTAACAGCCAGTTGAGCCAGCACCATCTGTTGAAAATGCTCTCTTTTTTCCACTGTATGGTTTTAGGTCCTTTGTCAAAGATCAAGTGACCATAGGTGAGTGGGTTCATTTCTGGGTCTTCAATTTTGTTCCATTGATCTACCTGCCTGTCACTGTACTAATACCATGCAGTTTTTATCACAATTGCTCTATAGTACAGCTTAAGGTCCGGGAGTGTGATTCCACCAGAGGTTCCTTTATTGTTGAGAATAGTTTTGGCTATCCCGGGTCTTTTGTTGTTCCAGATGGATCTGCAAATTGCTCTTTCTAAGTCTGTGAAGAATTGAGTTGGAATTTTGATGGGAATTGCATTGAATCTGTAGATTGCCTTCGGCAAGATGGCCATTTTTACTATATTAATCCTGCCAATCCATGAGGATGGGAGATCTTTCCATCTTCTGAGATCTTCTTCAATTTCCTTCTTCAGAGACTTCCCACAAACCACAGGAAACTCAAGAAGATGGAAGACCAAAAGGTGGACATTTCATTCCTTCTTAAAAGGGAGAACCAAATACCCACAGAAGGAGTTGCAGAGATTAACTATGGAGCAGAGATTGAAGGAATGACAAGCCAGCCTAAATATAGCTATCTCCTGAGAGGCTCTGACAGTACTTGATTAATACAGATGTAGAGGCTCACAGCCATCCATTGAACTGAGTACATGGTCCCCAATGAAGGAGTTAGAGAAAGGACCAATGGAGCTGAGGGGTTTGCAGCCCCTTAGGACAAACAACAATATGAACTAAGTAGTACCCTCAGAGCTCCCAGGGTCTCAACCACCAACCAAGGAATGCACATGGAGGGGTCTGATTGTTCTGGCAGCATGTGTATAGTAGAGGATTGCAAATTCGATCATCAATGGGAGGAAAGGACCTTGGCCCTGTGAAGGTTCTGTGCCCCAGTGTAGGGGAATGCCAGGGCCAATAAGTGGGAGAGGGTGGGGTGGTAGGCATGGGGAGGGGGAGGCAGGAGGGGTTTGTTCTTGTTTTTGTTTGTTTGTTTTTGGAGGGGAAACTGGGAAAGAGAAATTTACATGTAAATAAAGAAAATATTTAAAAAGAGAGAGAGAGAGAGAGAGAGAGAGAGAGAGAGAGAGAGAGAGATGATACACCTAACCCTCAGGAGATTGGAGGCCCCAGGGAGTTTAGAGGTCAGGTGGGGTGGTGCATAGGGATATCCACATGGAGACGGGGTTTGGGAGGAGATATGGGATATGGAGCATTAGGAGAGTGGAGGGGGGAACAGAATGTGGAGTGTAAAATAAACAAGTAAATAAGTTTAAATTAAAAATTAACAGAAAAAAGAATTAGGCAATGTTTTCTCTGTTTCTAGTTTGCAAAATTATTTCAGAAGAATTGGTGTTGATCCTTTTTTGAGAGTACAGTAGAATTATTCACTAAAGAATGTCTGGCCCTGGGCTTTTAATGGATGGAAGATTTTAATTACTGTTTCTATTCCACTAGGGGTATCTGACCTGATACAACTATGGTGGGTAGTATACATCAAGAAAAGTGTCTCTTTCAAATTTTCTGATTTGGTGGAATACAAGTTTTTAAAGCATATTCTTATGATTCTATACATTTCTTGATTATTTGTTGTAATATCTCCCTTTTCCTTTCTAATTTTATAAATCTCTGCCTTCTCTTGCTGCCTTTTAGTTAACTTGGTTACTTGGTTAAGAGTTTGTCAGTCTTACTGAATTCAGGAAAAACCAAGTCCTTGTATCATTTTTTTTCCTTGTTATTTTTGTTTGTTTCTATTTATTGACTTTAGCCCTCGTTTGATTTTTTTTTTCTGTCTACTGTTTCTCAATTGTTAATAGTTTTTGCTAGGACTCTCAGGTATGCCATTAAGTTACTAATATGCGATTTCTCCATTTTTTTTTTTAATATAGACAACTTGTACTATGAACTTCCCTTGTAGAACAGCCTTCATTGTGTTGCATTAAGTTTGGGTTTATTGTGTTTTCACTTTCATTCAATTCTAGAATTTTCTAATTTCTTTCTTAGTTTCTGCATTGACGATTTTTATTCAGTAGTGAGTTGTTGAGTTCGTATGAGTTTTTAGAGTTTCTGTTGATTTTACTCTTACTGATATCCAGAATTAATGCAGACTTGTCAGGTGGGATATGAGATCTTACTCCCGTTTCCTTGTAGCTGTTGAGTTTTGCTTTTGATCCAAATATGTGGTCAGGTTTTGAGAAAGTTTCATATCCTTCTGAGGTATTTTGGGGAAAAATGTTCTATAAATATCTGTTAAGTTCTTTTGGATTATGTTTTCATTAGCTCCAGAATTTCTTTGTTTAGAAATGAATGACTTGTCTATTGGCAAGAATGAATATTGATGTCTCCGACCATTTGTCTGTGAGGATTGCTATCTGGTTTTTAGTTTTAGTAGTTTTATTTTTACTGTACTTGTGTTTCCTTATGTTTGATGTAGAGATGGTCAGAATTGAAATATTCTCTTGCTGTATTTTTCTTTAGATGGGTAGATAGTGCCCTTCTTTCTCTCTCTCTCTCTCTCTCTCTCTCTCTCTCTCTCTCTCTCTCTCTCTCTCCTGACTAGCATTGGTTTGGTCTACTGTGTCAGAATAGCTACACTGGCTTGCTTTTTGTGTCAATTAGCTTGGAATATCTTTTTCCACCATTTTACCCAAGGGAATGTGTATCCTTGAAGCTATCATTTCTTCTTTTGAACAAAGCAGAAAGAAAATACTGTTTGGGGTCTAGTCTTTAACTCTGCATCTTTTTATTGGCAAGTTGAGATATTTGAAGTTGAGAATAACCAATAAGCAGTGTATGTATTTTGAGTCTTTGGGATGGGTCCCCCTCTTTTATATTTACTGGTCTGGGATTATTTATTCCTTTTTTTTGGTGCAATTATTCTCTTTATCTTGATGATTCTCTTCTAGTGGTGTCTGCAGAGCTGAGTTTATCCATAAGTACTGCTAAAATTTCTTTCTCCATGGAAGAAACAAGTCCTTCAGTCTATGCTCCACTCTTTGGCCCTGTATTTCCTTTCAACAGGAACAATTCTGGCTTAATATTTCTAAGATGAGTGAGTGGCCCCATCCCTCAACCAGGGGCTATGCCTAACCTCTGGATATGGTCTCTACAGGTTCTCTCTCCCCTTTGTTGGGTATTTCAGCTAATGTCATCCCTATTAGGTCCTGGAAGTCTCTTATTTTCCTGGCATCTGGGACTTTCTGGTGGTTATCAGCAGTTCCCCATACCCCACTGCTATACAACTCTGTTCACTTTCCTGACCTCCCCATCTCCTTCTATACTGATCTTGCCCCACTTTTCTTACCACCTGAGGATCCATACCATATGCAGCCACCAAACCCATACACTATTGCTTATGCCAAGAAGTGCCTGCTGATAGGAGCCTGACATGGATGTCTCCTGAGAGACTCTGCCAGAGTTTTACCAATACAGATGAGGATGCTTGCAGCCAACCATCGGACTGAGCACAAGGATCTCAATGGAGGAATTAAGGAAAAGGCTGAAGGAGCTCAAGACATTTGCAACCCCCTAAGAAGAACAACCATATCAACCAACCAGACACCCCAATCCTCCCAAGGACTAAAGCCATGAACCAAAGTTTTTACATGGAGGGACCTATGGCTCCATTTGCTTATGTAGCAGAGGATTGCCTTGTTTGGCATCAAAGGGAGGGGAGGCCCTTAGTCCTGTGAAGGTTCAATATCCCAGCATAGAGGAATGCTAGGGCAGCAAGAAAGGAGTGGGTGGGTGAGTGGGGAGGTCCCTCATAGTAGTAGCAGGGAGTAGAGGTGGGATAGAGGGTTTGCAGAGGGGAAACTGGAAAGGGAGATAACATTTGGAATGTAAATAAATAAAATAAGCAATAAAAATTTTCTTTCTCCATCTATTGTAATTGAAAGTTTGGGTGGATATAGTGTTCTGGGTTGGCATCTGTAGCTCTAAAGAGCATCTGGGTTTGGGATGAGTGTAATTATGAGTGTTGATCCTTGGTTTTGCCTTTGTAGGGTTGGTTTTCCATTTCTTGGTTTTGGTTGACCTCTTTGTTTCCTGAGGAGAGTGTGGTGGATTTATGTTGGCTGTTAGGCACAACTTCTAAATCCCTGCTAAGAAAGGTCACCTGGGAGTTACTGGTAGAAAGTATTTCAATGTGTCAGAAACTGACACGAAGGATTTAAGGTGGGCTAGAAGGAGGTGGTCTGAGAATATCCCCAGGAAGGAGGGTCTTCCATGAGGATCTGTGATGTCTCCAGGAAACAGAGGAAGATAAGAATACAGGCCCATAGATGTGGTCTGCTACACAGCTTGGAATTAGTATATTGGAAATGGTAGACAGGAATGAGAGTGAAGATTGCCTCTGATTCCCTGACCAGTATGGCTACATGGGTTTCCAGGAGAAAGTGCCTCTGGTTTTTGATAGCTGAGACTAAAGGATAGGGCTAGAGAGGAAGCCTGTAGGAGAAGATCTTCTTGCTCTCTTAGCAACTGGAGAGAGCTAAAATTCTTATTTTTAACCTACAGATGAGAACTATCTATTTTTTTTTTTGCAGTAGATACCAATCAGAACACAGCCCCACAAATCAACATGCAGAGAATTAAAGAGTGTGCAGTACTCAAATGTAAATAGGACATCTGTCCCTAACCACTCCCAATGAGGTTCAGGTGTTGTAGCATAAGAGCATGTAGAAAGACTGTAATAGCGGAGGGAGTATACGTTCATAATGAAACAATACTTGACAGATATGATAGCATAGCATGTGTATGAGCTTATAGCTCCTGGGATTATATGCATAAGACTTACAGAAGTTTAAACCAGTCCCTCTTCCCACCGTGGTTGAGGAAAGGGCTCATGGAGTCACATTCTTGCCTGAGAAATTATTAGTGAGTAATGGACCCTAAAAAAAGAGGGGATCCATTTCCTTCAGGAATTGAGGTTGTGAGAAGTTACTCCCATGCATTTATATGTAGGACTAAGTAAACTCAGTGAAAATTTTAATAGGAGAGAAAAATGTCAAGAGGAACTGATAAAGAATTGGTGGAGAGGGAATAGCATGTAGACTTTAAGATTATACATTATAATAATACCTGGATATTAATTAAAAAAAAAAACCAACCATAGAAGACAGTCATGGCCTTCCTGGCTTATCTGTGATACCTCTGAGTACCAAGAATTTAATCACTGCTGGAAGAACAATATTGCCAGGGTAACTGGAGGCATCCACAAGAGAAAGATGCACAGAAGAGATAGATGTGCTAGGAAATCCTGCCTTGAAGTGGCCATGCCTCATAAAAATGCTCAGGAGGCTAATGTTGGAGAATTTTAGCTTTGAATCTGTAGCTTGGCTTTCATTTGATTTTTGTCTTGGATGAAGCATGCTTTTTTTTTTTTAATCTTATATGGGTATAGTAATAAGGTAAAAATGAGAAAGCCTTGTTGTTGGGAAACAACTATGAAGTTAAGAGGTCACTGAAAGTTGGGATGCTTGACTACCCTGCTCCTGCTCTAGCCTTTCCTTAATACTCAGAGTTCCATCAAGGTCTCCATCCCAAAGTTTGATTGCCAGTTCACTAGCCAGGAGGTATGCATCACTGGGCTAAGGCTAAATGGTCATCTTTTTCATTTTACTGCTCTTGCCCTTAATTAATAGTTTAGTCTTTCAGACCTTCATCTGTTACACTTAAATGGATTTTGTAATTGGCTTTGCCTTACAGTTAGGTCTCTTGCCCCATTCTAGTCCAGAAAGGCTCCCAATTAGTTCTAGCTCCCCATTCTTCCCCCTCTCCTTGGAACATCTGCTGTATTTCTAATGGCTTAAGTCCAACTAACATGATCCAGTAAGACCAGCACTCAGCACTGTAATGTGCTTAGTTAAAAGATTATTGAATTTATTAAGCATTTGTACCAATAGGGCTCTTAACAAATGCATTTCGAGGATATGACAGTCATCGTGAGTGAGTTAAAGGCTCATTATTTGGACTGTTAGTGTTCTTGCATGAAAACTGTATTTCTTGTTAAGACCATTAGCTGCTTTTCAAAACAAGAGCTGTCATTTCATTAGGCTGCTCCACACATATCAACAGCTCCAGGGTGAATTCTGGTCACTTCTTGTCTGTGTCACAATTCTTTCTGAATATAGACTCTCTCCCACCTCCCCCCACCCAGTGAACGCCAGCAGCCTACTTAGATTCACTGTACAGGATGAGCCCACCTCAGAAGCAGCAGTTAACAAAAAGCATAGGATAGTAAGTTGGTGAGGATTGTGTACTTTTAGTCTAACCTTAATTTTAAGATTTGGAGAAATAGGTGATTAACTTAGTCTAATTCTCAGGTAAGGCAGAATAATAAGGATTAGAATTCAGACATTCTACCTTCTAATCCAATGATGTTTTCTGCAAAGTGAAATACAACACTTCTGAAGGAATGCTTTGTAAATTTTTTTTTGGTCCTTCATTCATTCAATAAATATTAGCTGCTCTTTTTCAAGTCCTAATCGATGATATTTAGATTAATGTAACAATTTACGTTCTTGTCTTCATGGAACTTAGATTCCAGCTTGCTAAATGACAACATCAGTGAAAAGTTTTGTGCCATATAATGCTGAAAGTAAATAATGGCCATGTAGATGAGGAATGATGGACCTCTGCCAGAATAGCATATAAAAAATGCCTATTTGAGGCCACATGGCCTGAATAGTGACTCTGGGAAACTGAGGGTGATTAACAAGCAAAATGAAGAGAAAAATTTAAGAATCCTGAGGCAGAAAAAAGTGTCATACATTGTATCCACAGAATAGGAATGAGGCTAATGTCTGGAATAGAGACGGAGGGTAAAGATAGCATTAGATAAGTATAGAACATGATGATTTCTACCTCTTACATGACTAGAACTCTAAGTATATAAATGATAAAGAAAAGAACATTTATGATATCAAGAAGTCTGACTAGTGGTGGTGTGATCTGAAAATACTAACTGTTCTGAATGACAAAAGATAAATTCAAGTCAACAAAGGCTCCACCAAGGCCAACATTAAGACTTAATATAAACTGATTGAGTACTGACAATGAGGATAGTCCTAGAAGAAATGTAGTCAAGAAGTGACAAATTAATGGGGGAAAATAGAAAAATAAAAAGCAAGAAAGTCCATCTAGTGATGTAAAATGTAGTGGGAAGTTCATTGAAGGATGGATTAGAAATTACTGGAAGATACAGATCTGAACCATGGAGAAGATAATATTTTGGTCATGAAAAATGAACATAAAATCATTGGAAAACAAAGAAGGTATGTGTGAGACTAATAAAAGCTGAGGAATAGGGATTAGTAAAGGAAGGAAGGTGAGTGGCAGCCATGGATTGGTGGCAAAAGTCCAGGCTGTTAGGAGCTTGAGATAAGAAAGAACTGTCAAGTATAAATGTCAGTGAAAAGCTATATGTTCTTCAATTAGGAACTTGTATCTAATTAATTAGGTAACATAGAACCATTGAAGGCTTTGTGAGCAGAATAATGACAAAAAATTTAATAGGAGCCATCTTTAGCTTTTTATGTAGTTCAAACTACAGAACTTAGTCAAGAATTTAAACCATTAAAATCTTACAATGTTTGAAATATTTCAAAAGGACCCATAGTTATGGATTGAGAGTGATTTAATAATTCCTGATTTTTGAACTTTGTTCTTCACATCTGAGGAAGTCGTGAAGACATTTTAAAGAAAATGTATGAAAACTTTTAAAAAATATCACTGAGTCAAAGCATTTTGAATCTACTTTCCTTTACTAGTCATTTTTAAAGGAGGTTAACTTTTCACCTGGCACATGATCAAATTCCCTTTGCCTTGCTTTAAAAGGTCAAGAATGGACCAGGTATCAGTGTACATCCTCAGACTCTACTTGCTTCAACATCTGAGGCTAGGTTAGGGTGATTATAATAATGAGATAAGAGAATGAGAGATAGGTTTAGACAACCAAGTAATATAAAGACAGGATAGAATGGGAAAGCCACTCAGAACTAGCATGTAAAATCTTTAGACCTTTAGGTGATGCAAAAAAATATTTTCACAAATTATGAAAGCATGAAGAAATTTCAGGTAAGAGCTATTGTAATACATCCTTTTTAAAAGTTTGTTTTTCTACCTTGACTTCTTACTTGTAAGATTAGTCACTACTGTAATCTCAGTGCTAGATGATAAGGTGGCACTTCTAGGAATACTCTTTTGTAGATGAAGCTACTTAAAAGGAATAGAAATGAACTCACTCACCTTTCTGCTGCACAATCTCAACTTGAGTATGGTGTGCAAGAAGACAATACTGGTTTCTGCTTCTGTCTAGTCAAGTTCGTTATTCTACTTAAAAAAAAAAAAAGGTATTTTGAACATCTTCCCTTAATTACATTACAAAATGTTCCAGAACTAGGAAGAGATGTTGTTGCACTTGTTACTAAGCTTTACTCCCTGATTTGTGGTTTGAAGAAAGATTGAAAATTCACAGCCAGGCAGTGGTAGCACACGCTTTTAATCCCAGCACTTGGGAGGCACAGGCAGGCGGATTTCTGAGTTCAAAGCCAGCCTAGTCTACAGAGTGAGTTCCAGGACAGCCAGGAAAGCCAGGGCTACACAGAGAAAACCTGTGTTGAAAAACCAAAATAATAATAATAATAATAATAATAATAATGATGATGATGATAATAAAATAACAAAAATAAAAATTTAAAAAATGCGCAATTAGAAGGTCAGGGGACTCTTCCATAAGAGTTGAGGGGAGGACTGAAGGCCTGGAAGAGGAAGAACAACAGCGTCAACTAACCTGGATCTTTGGGAGTTCTCAGAGACTGAGCTACCATTCAAAGAATATACATGGGCTGGACCGAAGCTCCTGACACATATATAATAGACATGGACCTCAGTCTTCATGAGAGTCCGCCAACAACTGGATTGGAGGCTATCCCTAAAGCTGTTGCCTGATAGTGGAATCCATTTCCCAACAGGGCTGCCTTATCTGGCTTCAATAGCAGAAGATACAAATAACATTGCAGAGAATTGATACTCCAAGGTCAGGGGATATCCGAGGAGAGTGGACGGTAGGAGTAGGACTATGTGAGGGGAGGGCCAGGAGGTGGGACAGTGATTGGGATGTAAATAGTAATAATAAAAAGAAGTCATATAATTTCATGCTTCTATAGGGCCATGGGCATAACTGGTGGTTCCGAGACAGGGAGATGTTTACTCTCAGGAGATTTTCTAGTGCTCTGTAGTAGATTTTGCAGTAGACTATCTGAACCTTGTTCCGCCAGAAACATGGTATGCCTGTTTCACCTCAGGCATCTCCAATCCTGAGCCATCCTGGAGAGACTTGAGGCCCTAGCGAGTGATTGGGGAGGTCTGGTGGGGTTGGGGTGGAGGGTGGAGACAACCTCTTGGAGATGGGGGAGGGAAGGATAAATGGGGTGAGGAACAGTTGGAGGGCAGACCTGGAGGGGATAATGATGACTGGACTGTAAAAAAAAAATTAAATAACAGCAACAACAACAATAGTAATAATAAAATAATAGAGGTTTGGGAACTGACTTCTGCTCAGGCGCATTTCCTCAATGTGAACATTTTACGTGCTCAGTTGGCCAAAAAAGAAAAAGGAGGACTTCATGGTTTATGCTGTGCATTCCAGAACTGAGCTTGTGCAGAGTTAGGGATTTGTTTTCCTTTTCTTTTTCCTACAGGTAGAGATGGTATTATAATTCAAAAATAAGTAGCCCAAGGAGAACATCCATCTCATGTTACCTTTGCTATCTTAAGTTGCCTGATTAGCCAACTCAAATTGCTGTGTGTGTGTGTGTGTAATGGAAGTGTGTGAGTCCACATGGAATAATGTGGACTTTAAGCCCTTAAAATAACAATTTAAACAAGCATGTGAAACAGTGTAATGATATCATTGCGAAATTCCAAAGTCTATGTGCTTCAAATTAAATTAGACACATACCACCTTGTCTTGCTTTAAATTGAGCAAGTGACCACAGTGATATGAGAAATAAATGTCTAGCAAAATAAATGGCTTTTCACTGAGCAGATTTACTCCTGAACACAGTTTGTTTAGGGGAGTAGAATGACAGGAGTGGGTTGGTGCATGGGGGAGCACCCTCATAGAGGCAGGGGATGGGGCTTGGGACAGGGGATTTCAGGTTTCCAGAGGGGAGACCTGGAAAGGGGATAACATTTGAAATGTAAATAAAGAAAATATGCAATAAAAGAAAAAATGGGTTAGTCCTCAATTCATAGAGTGTATAGAGGAAGAGAACATGAACATTTATTCATCTGTAAAACAGATCAATAGTTTTTTCGGTGGTCTCAGAATTTCCTTGACTGCTTTCAACAACTACTCTCCATAATGTGAAAGAACCTATAAGACAGAAGGGTGGAAAGCCTTGGAAGATTGGAACCCTCTTAGCCCACATTTCTGTTTTCTCAGCGTTTTCAACAGAAAGTAATGGACACTATTGGCCAAGCACCAAAACAAAGCTCATTGGCAGTCTCTCACTGAAATTCACATTGACAACTGTCTCTATCTCTTGGATTGTTTTGCATGTTTATGGATGTTTATGTACTAGGAAATCTAGGCTCTTTTACTGGGAAATGGCTCTCTGTTACTTATTTATCTCTGTAATATGCAGGTGATACATGGGTAATTACCTCCTTTCTTTTTCTCTGTAAGGCTTGATGATGTTGAGCATCTTCTGACTTACTGATTCTGTTTCCTCCCCATTGGTTATGTGCTTTTATTTAACATGGTTTTAAGTGTCATTTTGCTATCTCTATTCCAGAGGTGCTTCAATTCTTGAATATCAGTGCAAACATTAAGAGACTAGTTGGAGTAGTTTTAGTAGGAATGGTTCCTATGGCTCATATATTTGAATCTTTGATTCCCCATTAATGTAACTGTTTAGGAAAGAGGTGGAGGTTTTAGAGAAAGAGGTGGAGGTTTTAGAGAAAGAGGTGGAGGTTTTAGAGAAAGTGTGTCATTGGGATTGGGCTCTTATGTTTTAAAGGTACATGCTAATCTATCTATCTATCTATCTATCTATCTATCTATCTATCTATCTATCTATAATATTTCTATGCCTTCAACTTGTACATCAGATGTAACCTCAAAATAACTATTCTAGTTCCATGTCTACTTGTTTGCCACCATGTTCCCTTTAATGATAATCACAGAATAACTCTTTAATAAAAGCAAGCTACCACACAAATGCTTCATATAATGTTTTATAAGCTGCCTTGGTCATGGTGCCTCCTCACGGTAATAAAATGGTAACTAAGATGCAATTATATTGATATTGCTTGTGTAAAATGAAATAAACTAGAAGATTACCTATCTAATTTAAAGGATACCGGTAAGAATTTAGAACCAAATAAACTGTCGGCATCAATTTCATTTCATAATATTTAATGACTTATAAAACTCTATTGCTTCTGGGTTAAATATTTAAAAATTTTTGCTAACTTTCTTATCAAGAATACAATAAAAATGTGTGGAATATTGTAAAAAAAGTGTCTGGCTCTGTGTTCTCATTGTCATCTGGCTCTGAAAATACAGCTACTTTAAATTTTAATAGAATAGTTTTAATTACCTGCCCTGTTCTTTTTTCTTTCTAGCATTTATTTTTTCTCTATTAAGCCTAAAACCTTTTGATATGTCATATTTTGTTTGAATCTAGCTTTATGTAGCACAAATTATGTTGAACATCACAAATTACTTCAATATCCCACCTCTGAGGTCTCTCAGGATCTGTCAAAGAGCTGTTCACAGCCCTGTTTTGAAATCAGAAGCATGTCTTCCTGACCTGCTATAGTAGCTGCTCATGATATTCAGGCCAGAAATACAGGCAGATGTTGTCTAACCTCCTGCAGAAGTGCAATAAGAAGTAAAGCACATTTATATTCCCACCAAAGAGGTAATAAAGTCCCGAAGGTTCGTGATGCACAACTATGTATGAAGGCCGAGCAGGATTTGTATTGTCTGCATTAGATGCTTATCCAGAAAGGGATAAGTTGAGAAAGGAAATGACTAAGGAAGATGATAATTCTCAGGAAATGAACTTCATACAAAGAACAGTCAGATTCCCAGTTCATAGGGATGTCTCTCAGTGACCTTGTGTTATTGGTTCCTGTTCTCCTTGACTAAGTCTTGGAGAGACTCTAAGTCTTGACTAAGGTTCTCTCACACAGAGCAATCACCTAAGGTCCATTAGAGATGGTGCACTATGAGAGAGTAAGGTGGGAGGAAGTATGTCCGTTTCATTGAAATAGACCTTCACTCTCTTTCATAATTTCTAATAAACTTTGGCTTTGGAATTTTGTTATTAAAGTATATTTTCAATTATACATTTGTGTTACTTACTAGAAACCAAAGTATACACATTTTTCTTTAGTAATTAGTAATTCATAATAAAAAATTAGATGTCAGATTATAAAGGATTAGTGAAGTTACTTGGAATGAGCTTCAAAGTGATACCTATGGTAGATCATATCTATATTCCAAGAACTAGAGGCTAAGACATAAGAATGGTGAAATTAGGGTCATTCTATGGTACATAATGAGACCCTGTTTCAATAAATAAATGAATGAAACCAAATGGAAAAATACTTTGGAAAATGCCTAGTTCTGCTCTTTCAATAGGATTATCTGGATATAGGATTGACTTATAATAAGAAAGCAAACACTGAGGCAAGATCTTTTAAAATTGTAAACAAAAGACTTGATTCAATGATGTTTTCTTTCACTTTTTGGGTTCTTCTTATTTGGACATTCTCAATGTACACATGGGACTGAAATCTCGATAATCAAGAATGTATCATTGACAGTAACAGTGGAAGGTAAACATTTTCTTTAAAACTATTTATTAGATAGATGTGATGGTATACCTGTAATCCCAGTATTTACAGAAAGAAGCTGATGTACCTCTGAGTGTGGCTCAATCAAAATCACTTAACAAGACTATGTGCTTGCTTGTTCACTATGTACAACAAACCTAAACAAAAGAAAAGTTATAATATATAAACCAAGCAAAAAAACTAGTTTCCCCAAAGAAGTTAAGTAATACAGGTATGGCATGCTGATCTCACACTAATTTTACTACTAAAATCCAGTTTTAAGTCATCACAATCTATTATTATTGATGATAATGTCACAATGGGTTCTATCTTGACCTTCAGGGTTAGCTTTAAAATGAAGTTCGTGTTTTAAAATTTGTTTAACAAAATTTTCTTCTGAGAATTTTTATTTCTGTGCCAACTAAAGAAAAGGAGGTAAATTCCATCTTTGGAAATCTAGCAAATTATCTGTTATAGATCACATCAATACATATCTTGGCTTTGGCTTTATTCTGAGAATTCTGTACTCATTCTGCTAAAGAAAATACAGCACTGACAATCTGCTGAATGAGACAGGACTCTTAAGAACTTTCCCTTTCCTAAATGACTCTTGGAAAACGAACAGATATTCAAAATTGCTTTTTTTGAGCCTTGAATTGACAAGGGATTTGAACTCATCTACCCTGGACACTACAAAATTGAATAAACCAAAAATAGTTTGCTGGAGAAGAGGATGAGGAGCCCCCTTGAGGAAACAAATTTCTATGAGAGTCTTTTGGACTCAATGGATAGAATTATCAGCAACTTACTTTTTCTTACTGGGACAAGCATGATCATATCAGCAATATGCAGTAAGAAAGCAAGCCATTCAATCACATGTATGTCCTATTTATTTATTTCCAATTGCATCCCTCCCTGCTTGATTTGCCTTGGATTTGTCTGAGTGCATGGTTTCCTTCATGACTCTTGTTTCGAGATGCTAAACAAAACAAGAAGCTTTACAGGATCTTGAACATGGTGAATCTCTTTTCTCATGCCCCAGTGGGGAATAAAGTCTAAATGACTTAAGAATAAACTCTAACAACCTATGAGCAGTCCTCAAATGGCCCCTGAGTCAGCCTGTCATCGTTTAGATCTATGTCTTCCCGTGCAGTGGATTTGCATGTGTTAAGACTCATTTAGAAATGTCACATGAGCACCTGCAATTTCGCATTGCAGTTAGAGTCCCAGTGTATCACACACTTGATTAATAAACTCTGAAGTGCTGAAATGATTCTCTGTCATTAATCATATTCTCTTCTACCTCTATATTACCTGAAATCATTAGAGGAGAAGAAAGCCTGAAGTGTAATCAGGTACCCGCATGCTAATACAGTGACTGCACTCTCAGCTCCAAATAGGCTAAAGAAATTAAATGAGAAATTATAAGTAGGTGTGATTTTTGTATAATAGGGATTATGCAGCAAGCCTTCTTTAAAACAGGGACTATCTCATAGAAATTACCTTTTAGTGGCATCTGTACAACATACCTTGATAGATAGTCTGGTAAGTTCTCTTGCTAAAATAAAAATTAAAAGAACTCCTGCTTTAGATAGCAGAAAGTCCCTAAGGGGATTTGTAGCAGTCAAATTGAACCTCAGAACACCAGGAAGCAATTTGACATCATCAATTAGCAGAAATAATTTTCATGCATACATAGTGTACTCATCAGTGTGGCCTTAACTGGATTATGGAGATTCTTTAGGTATGGGTCCTTTGATTTAATTTTCATTTGGATAAAATAGCTACACTCTAAGTGCTAAACACTTTAAATATAAGATCTAAGGATAGAAGGCAGGAGGATGTCTGTGAGTTGAAGGCCAGCATGATATACAAAGTGAGTTTCGGGACAGAGTTACATAGTGAGAACATGTATCAAAAAATAACATAAAATAAATCAGTACATACAAGATATAGAGACATATCATACAGATTAGCTTGTTTATGGGGCTCTTTGCTATCAGGAACGTTGCTATTTATTGTGTGTCTACAAATATGTATCTTATTTCAAACTTATAAAGAAGTATAGATGGTCACAAGGCCAAAGCCAAGGATGGAAAAACAGTTTTTGAATGAGGCAAGATAAATCATTTTAATTGATATTGAAGGAAATTTTATATACTCAGAACAGAGTGGAAAAGAGAAATTTGCATTGAATTAATTTAAAAATTTCTGTTATGTCTTTAAACTTCATGCATTTATATGTTAAAAATCCTTAAATACCAACTACAATCTCCAACCTCAGATAAAATGAATTAGTAAAGTGGCCTCTAATAAATGTTCCCTGCTATACATATCATGTTGTCAGTAACACATTGAACTATACTTTGGTTTATGTGGTAAATTGTAAGCTAAAGTATAAAGTTTTCTCTAATCATGTTGTATTGTTATTGAATTAGACCTGTAACTAATGGAGGCAAAGATCAGAAACACTAATTGTTTCATATTTCCATATTCTCAATCAACACACACATAAACTTAGTCATTGAATTCTGTGTTCTTTTCCATTATTTGTAAGGTAAAGTATTTAGGACACATGGCCTTCAAAAATTCCAAGAACTTCTACTGAATGCAAAATATTGTGTATCTCACAAAACTCAGGAAGCCAAAGTCATAAATCCCAGCAATCTCATGAAGCTTACAAAGCTCAGAAATTAAAAATCACAAGTTTCTCTCACTAAAGTTTCACAGGAATGAACAAATTCTAGGGGGGACCTGAAGCTCACTGTAAGTTGTACAACTTAAACCAGCCTTCCCACAGGTCTGAGTGGGTTTTTTAATGAGACCTGATCCCTGTCAATCATCCATCTCCTCTAAGTCACCCCTCAAACATGTTTCTACAACCAGTAATTCACAGATCACCAAGTTATATGTCTGGAGAATGATTATTCTGTTTAGTGCTTTGTTTGTGATGAAGATATTCTGTTCTTGTCCACACCAGTCCTGACTATACCTCAACACAAAAAAGCACACAGCAGAGATATATGAGATACACAAAACCCCAGGACTTTGACTTTCCTGACTACACATATGCTAAGGAAGCAAGCAATCAACCCCCAAATTGCATTTTCAGCATCTTCTAGGTTTTCCAAGTATATAATGTATTTGGATAACATGTATTTCTCATCATCATATCTAACCCTTCTTTAATATGTACCATTCTCAAATCTATGTCTTTCTTTCTCTCTTCCTTTTCTCTCTCTCTTTCTTTCTTTCTCTCTTTCTTTTTTCTTTCTCTCTTTCTTTCTTCTTTCTCTTTTTCTTTCTATTCATCTTCTCTGTTTCCTCTCTTTATTTTATTAATTAATTAATTAATTTTTACTGAGAATGTCATTTATTGCTCTTCTTTTTTAAAAACCAGAAGAATATATTTTACACTAGACCCCTGGTCTATCTAGTTCACCCAAGCAATGTTGGGTACAAGCTCCATCTTGTATAGTGGGCTTTAAGTCAAATCAGATTTTGATGGGTTACTCTCACAACATTGTGCCACCATCTCACTAAATGATAACTTTTTTTTATCATCTTGTTTTCCTTGATCCTTAGATGATAATATGTTTATAATCTTAAAAGACAACATTTTATCAATTTAATCTTTCTATTAATCTTATTTTTTCTTTTTTATTAGATATTTTCTTTATTTACATGTAAATTTCTCCATTCCCAGTTTCCCCTCCA
>NW_022196905.1:171300651-171318197 GCF_008632895.1 Mastomys coucha | reverse complement strand
GTTCTGGCTATTATAAATAAGGCTGCTATGAACATGGTGGAGCATGTGTCCTTATTACACGTTGCAGTCTAAATGATAACTCTTAGGCACAACACCAATGTTGATCAAAGGGTTTGTGGCTTTGTTTGCTGTTCTTTTCCTAGGGGCATGCAGAATTCCTTCCTGTTCCTAAGATGCTAGTAGATAGGAGTGAAGAGTCTATGTAGTCACCAAATTGCCATCTTCATGTTCAGTGAGTTGAGTTGTCTTTAGCAGTAGGGCCTTGCTGACAGGTGTTGTAGAGAAACATATAGCCCTGCTAACAGCTTGAGTTCTTTGCCAATGCCCATGTGAACCATTTGAACAACATCCCAGTAAGATGTAATTGAGTTGAATACTAGAAGCTTCTTTGGTGAGAAGAGGTATCCTGTTAGAAATGTCTCCTTTGTTATTTTGTGATTTCTTTTACATGTGTAATTGCCTTTATATGTGTATATTTTTCTATCTTTCATATGTCTATCATCTATCTAATCTCCGTCACATATATTTTTCTATCATCTATCAGTTATCCATGTATCACACATTTATAGTTAGTCTACCAATCATCTTTATCCCCTTCATTCTATCAAACAATATGCCAATCACTTACATGTTTGTAATTGATTAATCTATCTTTTAACCATCTATCACCTATCTTTCTCCTATCAATCATCTATTTTCATCTGTTTATCTGTGTGTATCTCATTTCCTTTTGAATTTCTCTAGCTATCGTATACAATGGGAAAAGATATTTCCTCAAAATAAGTAGTCTTGAGGGTCCTCATTATGTTTTCAGTCCCTCAGTGTCTCATTACAAAAGCCCAAAGACACCATGGAATCCAGACAGAACATCTTGGAACCAAGCCCCACACTCAATACCCAGTTATAGACACCTCAGCAGAACCCTAAGGAGATTAAACTATCCTTGGCCACCACTAAAATCAGTTAGTCTTCATGTTAAGTGTGGGTCTAGCTTTTGTGGAAGTCCTGTCTTCTTTGCGAACCCACTTTCATTTCAATATTGAACAAAACACAGGGAGAGGGGTGCCCTGTGGGGCCTTGACACTCAGCCTCAGTCCAGTTAGGGCAGGGATGCCCTTGTTTTCACAACAGCAGATTCTTGTGATAGAGAAACCCCACAGGATGGATGAGATCTGAGTTTCTGACCATAAATTCTTCGTGTTGTTTTTGATGTTACTTTTATGATGTGTGGCTATCTTCTTTTGGGTTTATTGAAAGAAGATTACTTTCTTGCTTTTTCTAGGGTGTAGTTTCCCTCCTTGTGTTGGCATTTTCCATCTATTATTCTTTGTAGGGCTGGATTTGTGAAAAGATATTGTGTAAATTTTTTATTATTTTTGTCATTGAATATCTTGGTTTCTCCCTCTATGGTAATTGAGAATTTTACTGGGTATAATAGCCTGAGCTAGCATTTGTGTTCTCTTAGAGTCTGTATGACATCTGCCCAGAATCTTCTAGCTTTCATAGTCTCTGGTGATAAGTCTGGTATAATTCTGATAATCCTGCCTTTATATCTTACTTGACCTTTTTCCCTTACTGCTTTTAATATTCTTTGTTTGTTTTGTGCATTTGTTTTGACTATTATGTGATAGGAGGAATTCCTTTTCTGGTCCAATCTATTTGGACTTCTGTAGGCTTCTTGTATGTTTATGGGCATCTCTTTCTTTAGGTTAGGGAAATTTTCTTCTATAATTTTGATGAAGATATTTACTGGCCCTTTAAGTTAAGAATCTTCACTCTCTTCTATACCTATTATCATTAAGTTTGGTCTTCTTATTGCGTCCTGGATTTCCTGGATGTTTTGTGTTAGGAGCTTTTTGCATTTTGCATTTTTTTTGACTGTTGTGGCAATGTTTCCTATGGCATCTTCTGCACCTGAGATTTTCTCTTCTATCTCTTGTATTCTGTTGGTGTTGCTTGCATCTATGATTCCTGATTTCTTTACTAGGTTTTCTCTCTCTAGGGTTGTCTCCCTTTGTGATTTATTTATTGCTTCTATTTCCATTTTTTTAGATCTGGAATGTTTTGTTCAGTTCCATCACCTATTTGGTTTATTTTCCTGTAATTCTTTAAGGGATTTTTGTGTTTCCTCTTTAAGGGCTTCTACCTGTTTATCTGTGTTCTCCTGTATTTCCTTAAGGGAGTTATGTCCTTCTTAAAGTACTCTATCATCATCATGAGATGTAATTTTTAACTCAGTCTTGCTTTTCTGGTGTGTTGGAGTATCTAGGACTCCTATCTGGTGGTAGGAGAACTAGGTTCTGATGATGCAAATATCCTTCGTTTCTGTTGCTTATGTTCCTGCCCTTGTGTCTTGTCATGTGGTTATCTCTGGTGTTAGCTGGTCTTACTGTCTCTGACTGGCGTCTGTCCCTCCTGCAAGCTTGTGTGTAAGTACTCCTGGAAGACCAGTTCTCTCTGGGAGTAATTTGGGTATGGAGAGCTGTGGCACATGGTCAGCTCCAGATGGTGACAGAAACCAGAAGTATCCTGTCCTCGGCTGTTCCTCGGTTCCTGTGTCCTGATGGCTCTGGGCTGATCCCTCTTGGGCCAGGAATTTGAGCAGAAGTGGTAATCTATTCTCACAGGTGTGCCGGCACTCCAAGGAGACCAGTTCTCTCCTGGAGGTATTTGGGTATAGAGAACTGTGGTACAGGGCCGGTTCCAGACAGAAACAGGAAAGATCCTGTCCCAGGCTTCTCCTTGATTCCTGTGTCCTGAGGGCTCCGGGCAGTTCGCTCTGAGCAGAAGTGGTGGTCTTAACTGTGTTTCACAGGTTTATCAGGACTCCTGGTGGGGGGCAGCAATTCTCTCCTGGTGGTACTTGGGTATGGAGCCCTGTGGAACAGGATCAACTCCAGGTGCAGATGGAAACTGGAAGCTTTCTTTTTTTCTTTTCTTTTCTTTTTTATGTATTCCACTGGGTTCAGGTACTGTTGGCAAAATACCCAACAAAAGGGAGCGAGAACTTGTAGAGACCACCTCCAATATCTAGGCATGGCCACCAGTTGAGGGATGTTGCCACCCACCCATCTGAAAAATTTTAACCCAGAATTGTTCCTATCTAAAGGAAATGCAGGGGCAAAAATGGAGCAGAGAGTGAAGGAATATTGGTAACAGATATGTAACCTGTATACCCAGCATTGAGATTTTCCTTTAATAATTCATTATTTTTGGTAGTGTTCACTAATGTGGAGTACTTTTTATCAAATTCGTTGAAAATTATATATTTTTCCTCACATTTATTAGCTCTTCGACAATTTTGTACAATGTACTTTCATCACATCACCTGCGTCTAATTAGCTTACCAATAAGTGAGATTTCATAAGGCTTCTTCATATATAATTACTTTAGATTAACCCTAATTTCTTCTACCCTCTTCCAACTCCTAGGAAACCTTAACCCCCCAATATTTGTCCACTTTTCCATGCTATATATGGTCTATATACTCCATTTTCTTTCCTTTTTAAAATTACTTATTTTTGAAATTATAATTACATCATTTTACCCTCCCCTTTACTCTCTTTAAGCTCCTCCATATGCTGCCAATCTTTTTTCATCTTTTAAATTCATGGCCTCTTGTTTAAAAAAAACTTGGATTATAATATCATAGGTTCCCAAGAAATTCCTTTATGCACTCTTCATTTTGTTAATACCTTTTCCTGGCCCATCCAATTTCCCATACATTTCACTTTACAACATCTTTTAACTGTTCTACTCAGTATTCCCTAATCTACTTACATTTCACTGATATTCTATTATTCCTCTTTCTGTGAATACATTGCCCCATCAATAACCATTTTTAATGTCCTAGCTTCCACATATGCTTTATATTAAACACACAAAACAAAATTTTTGAAGCTATGATCCTTATACGAAAAAGAACATGCTCAAGTTATCTTTTGGGACTTGGGTGACTACACACAGTGGAATTGTTCCAGTTCCATAGATTAACCCTCAAAGTTTAAAATTAAAAATATTTTACAGTTAAATAATATTGCACTGTGTGTAAATATTACAATATCATCATCCACTCATCAGCTGATGAACATTTAGGGAGATCATTCTTTGAAGCTATGGCAAATAGAGTAGCAATGAGTTTTAATGTTCAAATGTCTCTGTAGTAAAAAGAAAATCCTTTGGGTACATCTGGGTCACTTGGTAAACTGTTTTCTATACTTGGAGAACCTCTTGACCAATTTCCTAAGTGGCTTCATTAGTTTGGATTCCCTCTCCCCACATCCACATTCCTCAGTGGGTTGAGACAGAATATTAATGAAATTTCAATCTGCATTTCCTTGATGGTTGCAGATGTTGAATAGCTTTTTACAAGTATCTCCTCATTAGGCCTTTTTCTTCTTCTTCTTCTTCTTCTTCTTCTTCTTCTTCTTCTTCTTCTTCTTCTTCTTCTTCTTCTTCTTCTTCTTCTTCTTCTTTTCCTCCTCCTCCTCCTTCTCATCCCCCTCTCCCTCCTCCCTCTTCCTCCTCCTCCTCCTCCTCCTCTTCTTCTTCTTCTTCTTCTTCTTCTTCTTCTTCTTCTTCTTCTTCTTCTTCTTCTTCTTCTTCTTCTTCTTCTCCTTCTCCTCCTCCTCCTCCTTCTCATCCCCCTCTCCCTCCTCCCTCTTCCTCCTCCCCCTTCTTTTCCTCCTTCTCTTCCTCTTCTTTTCCTTGCTTCTCCCTTCCCTAATCCTTCCTTTAATTAAAAAAAAGGATTTTACTGTCTAATGACATATCCCATTTTTAATTAGGTTATTTGTTTCATTGGTCTTTAGTTTTTTGGACATGTTTAAATATTGTAAACTAATTGTAAACTGTAATCCCATTTCAGATTTCCTCAGATTCTCCAAGCTGCCTCTTCACTTTACTGATATTTCTCTGAACACAGAAGCCTTTTAATTTCATGAGACTTCACTTGTCTACTGTTAGATCTCTTACTTGCTCTTGTCATCAAATTTTGAAACTTTCCTTATGTATCTATAAGTTGAAATGCTCTCCCACTTTTTTCTCCAAGAATTAGAGTATCTGGTTTTGTGCTGAAATCCTTGATTCTTTTGAAGTTGAGTTTTGTTTAAGACCAATAGGTAATGATCTAGTTTCATTCTTCTTTGTATCGATGTCCAGATTCCTCAGCACTGTTTGTTGAAGATGCTCTCCCTTCTATAATATGTATTACTAGTTTCTTTGTCAAAAATAAAGATAGTAGTAGCTGCATGAACCTATGTCAGAGTCCTCTGAACCCCTAATCTATGCTTTTGTACCAGAAACTTCAATTTTCAATTGCTGTTTCTACTGTATAACACAGAATTAGATGTGGTAACACTACCCCCACAGTAGTCTCTTCCATCAGGATTGCTTTGATTATTCCTGATCTCTTGTGCTCCCACATACATTTCAAGATTTCTTTTCTACATCTGTGAAGAATGCCCAAGGTAATTTGAATCGGATTGTGTTGAATCTGTGGATTGCTTTGAGATTAATGACCATTTTAAATATTATTTCTTCTCATGTATAATTCTAGAAAAAATTCCAACTTCTAAAATCTTTTTAAATGTCTTCAGTGTAATAATATTTTCCCTGAGGAGGTTATTTATTTACATGATTAGATATATGTCTTAGTATTAAATTATTTTATGGTTGATATACATGGGATTGAGTGCCTGTTTTCTTTTTCAATATGTTTGTTGCTGGTATATAGAAAGACTACTATTTTGTGTTGAAATTAATTTGGTTACCTTGGTTGAATTACTCATGAATTGAAAAGATTCAGATGTTTCTTTAGTCTTTCCAATGTATACAACCATATCCTCGTTAAACAGGAATACTTTAGTGTTTCTATTGTATGAAACCATACCATCGTTAAACAGGAATACTTTAGCTTTTTTACTAATTGCCTCCCTCAGGTTTCCTCTCTTATTGTATTACCTAAGATTTCAAACACATTACTACATAACAGTAGTGTGAATGGAAACCTTTGTCTTTTTCCTGACTTTAGTGGGCATGCTCTTAAGTTTTCCTCCATTTAGTGTGTGTTGGACATAGATTTATCATGTACAGCCTTTATTGGTTTGAAGGATGATACCTTATATCTAGCCTCTCTGTGGCTTCTTAGCAAGAAGGGATGGTGAATTTTGTTAAATGGCTTTTCAGCATCTATAGAGTTACTTGTGTAATTTATCCCTTTGAATCCATTTATTCAGTGTATTATATTTATTGATTTATGTGTGTTAAACCTCCCTGGATTTCTAGAATGAAGCAAACTTGATCTTGATGAATGGACTTTGTGATGGGATCTTAAATCTTGCTTGTCTTGTTTTACTGTGAATTTTCTTCATCATAAAAATAGGTCTGTAATTTTCTTTTTATTGAAATTACTATGTTTTTATCTGGTTTTGTAATCAGGGTTAAATTGGCTTTATAAAAATATCTGAAATATTATTTTCTTTTCTTTTTATGGAGTAGTTTTAGTTATGTTAGTGTTACATCTTCAAAGATCTGGTAGATTTCTGCAGTTTATTCTTTTACCTGGGCTTTTATTATTTAGGAAAATAAATTTTTTTCATAGATCCTCCCCATCTCTGTATCCCTTCAAATCCATGTTTTGTTTCTCCCTTTTAAAAAGCCTACAAACCAACAAATCAGAACAAAACCAAAAAAAGACAAAAATGCCAGACTATAACAACAAACAAAATATTTGTATGTGCTTTTGGTATTGGTCAACTACCTCTGAGTAGTTGTTAAATCCACCTCGCACCGGTGGAGAAAATGGATTCGTCCCTTTGCTAGCCAGTATACGTTGCAGATAGCTTCTTGGTCTGGGGCCTATGTGTCTTTCTCCAAATTGGTATTGTGTTTGCTTGAACTTGTTCTTGGGTATGCTGTCAAAATCTCTGTGAGTGTATATGTATACCTGTCCTATGTCTGGAAGATCCTGCTACCTTGGTGTCATCTACTACTTCTCGCTCTTGCTATCTTGTGCTTCCTCTTCCCCTTAGATTCTGAGGCTTAAGGAAAGGGTTTTGATTTTTAAAATCCCATTGAGGATTGAAAGATCCAAGCTCTTTCACTGTATATACATTCTCCAGCTGTGGATCTCTGTGTTAATAACCCTCTATTACAGGAATATACTGATCTGATGAGGTTTGAGCAATGCACTGGGTTTATTGATATTTGTTATCTTTACAAAGATCCCACTGTGTGTTTCATTGATTCTTTGTATTGATTTTTTTCATCTTTATTTCATCATTTGCCTTCATCTTAATTGTTTCTTCTCATGTACTACTTAGGGATTGTTTTTCCCCAAAGAATTATTATGCATCATTAAACTATTTACTTGAAACTTCTGTATTTTTTGATGTACAATACTTAAAGGAATAAATTCTACCCTTAGGACTATTTTCATTGTGTTATATAGATTTTGATCGAGGAGTTTTAATTTCCTTCTTAACTAATCAGTGACCCATTATTTAATGGTACATTGTTTAATGTCCATGAACTTGTGTGCTTTCTGTAATTTCTCTCCCTTTTAGTATCTGGTTTTATTCTAGTGTGGTCAGATAGAATCAGGATGTTATTTTAATCCCCGTATTTGTTACTACTTTCTTTGCTTCTTAATATGTGGACATTTTGTAGGGAGTTTTCATGAGCTGCTATAAGAAAGTGTATTCTTTAGTGTTTGGGTAGAATGTTCTAGAGATGTCCACTAAGTCTATTTGCTTTATGCTTCCATTTAACTCCAAAATTCGAGATTGTTTGCCTGGATAAATTGTGTATCTTAGTGTAATATTAAGTTCTCCTATTATTATCATGGTGTGGCTAATCTGTGACTTTATAGATGCGAGTATTTGTTCATGGCATGGGAAACATCAGTGTTTGGGCTATCTATGCTTTGAATTGTGATAGCCCACCTCCTGTGTTCTAGTTCCATTTGTTTTAATTTCATTTTCACACTCAGATGCTTCTACCTTTGACAGTAAGATATGTTTCCTGGAAGCAACCAAACATAGATTTGAGTGTTCTATCTGCTAGTCTATGTGTCTTTATCGTTGAACTAAGACCATTAATATCCATTTATAATTGGAAGTGATGGACTAAATTCTGTTATGTGATTGATTTTGTTTTCTTAGACCCATTTTGATTAACTATCCTGATATCATTTATTTTTCCCAGATTTTTTGTTTGTCTATTCTTCTCTTCTGACTGAAATATTCCTTTAACTGGATTTAGTATAGCTAGCTAAGTAGTCATATATCTCTGTATTCTGTTGTATCATGGGTAGTTTTAATTTCTCCTTCAAATTTAATAGGCAATATTGTTTGTTTTTGTTTGTTTGCTTGTTTTGAGACAGGGTTTCTCTGTGTAGTCTTGGCTGTCCTGGAACTCACTCTGTAGACCAGGCTGGCTTCAAACTCTGAAATTCACTTGCCTCTGCCTCCCAAATGCTGAAATTGAAGGCATGCAGCACCATTGTCCAGCTAATAGGCAATATTGTTTGATTTTATAGTTATAGTTAGTGGTCTCTCAGACAATTTGAGTACAAGACCTCTGGCTTGTATTCAGATCAGATCTCATGCCTCTGAGTTTCCTTTTGTATATGACTTAGTGCTTCTCTTATACCTTTTAATACATTTTGATTTATTCTGGTGTTTATTTGTGTCATCTGAGAATGCTATACACTCACTGAAAATGTTTATAATTATTCTTTTAAGTTTTTATATGTTGAGTTTTACTCAAGTTATTCTCTGTAGGTAATAATGCTATAGGTTTGGTGGTATTGTGGTGGATATATTGTTGTGTTTTTGTGGTAGGACTTCACCATCTGGAATTTAAATGCTGATTGTCTTTTGGTATGAGAGTGGTGAATTGGGTAGCCTGATGTTATTTTGAGATTAAGCCTATGCTGTGGTTTCTAGTAAGGTAGGATAACCTATTGAGTCCAGATTTCTGTCAGAGCTTTTGCAATCTCATGGAGTGATGGGTCTTGGGAGATCTCATGGAATGGATACACAATGCAGGATCAAGGGTGAGTACAAGTTGGCTACTATTGGGTTTATCTACAAAATCAGGGCAGAATTACTGCATGGAGCATATGGAATATATAGAACCAAATTGTGGTTTCAAGGTCTGGGTTGTGGAGACAGAATGACCAGTTGAAGTTGCTGAGGTAAGATGGATTTCAGGAAGAATAGACTTAGCACTTCAGTAAGTAGGCTAGTTACAGTTTAGAAAGGAGAAATCTGGACCACAAGAGCATCATCAAATTTTGCTGATATCACAGGATAACAGATGCTACAATTTTCCTCAAATGCCACAAAATAAGAGCAACAGGCTTTCACCCAATTTTTGTATGTTAGCTTTTATACTTTCTTCCTTTGGTGCCAATGACACTCTGATTTGGAAGAAATAGGATCTGGGAGTTCTCCAAACTAGGACTGAGGTACAGTGTAGAACTGGTGGGAACAAGGATGAGATTGGCAGTGTGCTTGCTCCATCACACTATGAGCCAAAGGATGACAGTCAAGAGCTGGAGAATAAGTGGTTTTATTGTTTGCTCTTGCTCTGCATAGAGGGGTAAATGTAGACTGAAAATCATCAGCTTCAAGAGTCGGCTTGTTTCATGTTCAGGCAGATTTAGAACTTGGACCCAAGGGAATGTTAGGAGGATAGGAAGGATTATCTAGTTTACATTGTTTGCTAAAGTCTATATCAGCCAGGGATGCTCAAGTTATGCTTTCAAGAATACTCGGCACCTCATAATGTCACCAAGTGTTATATACTATATTCTAGTCAATCTTATTCCATGTCTCCCTTCATTCTTTCCTATTTTCTATGTTATAGAATTATGTCTTCTTTATGCATGTGTACAACTGTCTTATAAGTGGGATAAGAAAATATAAACATAAATTTATTTGACTGAAAAGAAATTTTAAACAATTACTCCATAATATTTCTGTCTGATGTTGTACATCAAGGTTTTAAACTTCTATTTTCATAGCACATAAATCATGAGTGAAGTGATTCTCTGTCTATAGATAGAAGGTTATATTTTTATTCTTGATTAGTGCAAATCTGTAAAATTCCAGCCATTTTTTATCTTCTTGAACCTGTAAGCCAGCCGCAGTTAAATGTTGCTCTTTATAAGAGTTGCCTTGGTCATGGTATCTCTTCACAACAATAGAAACCCAAACTAAGACATACATGAACAAATTGATTATAACTTTTTGTATTTAACACAGAATTTCTAATGTATGGGTCCTTCTAAGTAATTTTTGACAACATTGCTCAATTGGTAATACTTTTTATATGTGTAAAGATGCTAGATTAATTAAAATTTGGGAGTTGTGACATACAAATTAAGTCTTAAAGAACTGTAATTTGTGAATAGTAGGTACAAAAATTAATAATTTGTTGATTATATTTTGTACATCATTCATATTAAAAACAAAGCTCTTTGACAGTGTCAAAAAATTTCAGTTATCAGACTAACTGAAACAGAGATCTCTTATGACACACCCTTTAGTATTTTCCATGTATCCTTTATTTCCTAATGTATCACCTTTCTGGCACTGCAGAACATTTGATATCTCCACATCTCATCATTTTTATTGAATTAAAAGTAATTGACACATAATTAAGAAAATCATGTTTCTTAAGTATTATAGAGTGTAACTTCTGCCATTTCTGTGTGGAATAAGATTTGTGCGACAGTTCTTGTCCTTTATCTGTAAATGAAAATCGTATCATGTATCATCTACTCTTTTATCATCTATCTCTCTCTCTATCTCTCTCTCTTCCATCTATCTATCTATCTATCTATCTATCTATCTATCTATCTATCTATCTAATATATTTTTGCAGTTTGATCATAGGAAAATACCTGTATTCACCACTGTCATCAGTCATGGCCAGGATCATTACTGATTTCCTCTTTCATTTAAGCCATCATTTCTTTCTTAGTGTACTCAGGAGAGCCTGTGATGAGGATGTAGGGCTTGTATACCCTGTGTGTAGTGCAGGTACCAAATTTCTTGTCTACATACCACTGGTCTAGTGTAGCTAAGTTTTTATTCTATAGTCTCTAACATGTTCTTTATTTTCTAAAATCCAAAATATACATTAATTTTTACATGTTCTCTTTCTCTCATTCCTATGTCCTTCCTCATCTTGTAAAATCTGTGTTAAAATTTTAAGATCAAATTCAAATTTATTATAAAGTTTTGTTGATCTGTTCAATTTTATCAGTAAATATAGGTGTCTACTTATAATTAACTTTTGTAAATAGCTCTCACACACATATGTATATACACATACACATATGTGTGCATATATTTGTATCTTACATGGACAGCCTATGTTACTTACACAAAATAAACTGGATTTTCTTTCCTTATTCCAAATGAGGAGACAGTTGTCTAGTATATGGTTGCTCAGCATGTGCTCTTTACTTCACATTAACCCAGGATGCATTTACAAAATATTGCTGCCTCATGCTCTTGACTATTACATATAGCTTTGACTACTACAGTTTGGGCAGATTATTTCCACACTAGGCAGTGGGGTTCTCAATGAAAGTACTTTCTATAGGCCAAAGAAGAAAACACAGAAACATTATAAGGAGAATGATTGTCATCCATCACACAGATTATCAAAAGCACTCATTAGAGTTCGTTATGGCTTGTATATAAAATGTCACCTGAAGGATCATGTGTTTGAATACTCAGTACACACATGGATGTCCTATTATCTAGCGTTCTGGAAACATTAGGTGTTGTAGCCTTTGTTCTCCCACACGCTTCCATTCTGAGAAGGATGCCTGTCTTTTCTCTGGTCCTGATAAAATGACTCTTAATGAAACCTCTAAAATCAATTAGTCAGTTTTTTCCCTCTACTTTTAAATTGTTCTGTCAGGTATTTTGGTCATTAAAATAAAGTGTTTGAGATAATCAATTGACGGGCAATAAACAAATAACTTACAAATATATGTAAAAGTATAAATGACATTATACCACACGTACCATATTTAACACCCAGGGGGACAGGATTTATTTTAGCTCACAATTTGAGGTTACATTCCATAATTTTTGCTATTTTATGTCAGCAAAGACTTGAACCCATACTACTACATCATAGGTAAAAACAGAGAGAAATGGATCTTTATGTTTCTCATGATCTGTTCTCTCCACTAGAAAATTTAGGACTCAAAGTGGAAAATTAGAACCCAAGATGCTGTCTAGGATGGGGCGAGCTTTTCATCTATCAGGTAATAATCCCCTATAGACCAACCCACAGACTAACCTCAATTAGAAAAGGCTTTGTTGAAAATCGTTCCAGATAATTCTACATTGTAGCAACATGATTAACCTAACCATCATATTAACTCTTTCATGATCTCTGAGCATCCCTGTTTTGTAATCCCTAAACCTAGGTAAGTTCACATTCCATGAAGTTTCTCTATTTCTCCAAAAATATATCTAATCAGAATAGGTCTTTTTGGTCCAGCCCCTTCTTTTCCACATCTCTCATTTTAAATGAAAAAACACCCTCCCTCTTGATTCTATATTGTAACCATACTGGCAGGAATGATGTCATTTTAAAGAAACTCTTGTGTCCCTCCCTTTAGACTATCAGACTTTCACATAAAGGACCAAGAACAATTGGAATTTCCTTAGGAATTTCATGCTGGGAGAAGAAAAAGGCTGGGATTCTGATGCTAGTAAAAGGTGTGTCTTGTTTCTCAGGAAACAAGTTTTAACCACTTGTCAGACCACCTTGTTTTAGAGATGGGGCACAGAACAATAATGAAAGGTGGAAATACAACTTGAATAGGGTATTTAATTATGCATTCCTTTTAACCATGTATTTAAAGTTGGACCTTATATCAGTAATCAAGTGACAGTCATGAGAGGCTGCTAGAACTCCTTTTTCATCTACCTATGAGGCTGCATTAAATAAACCTTTTCCTCTTTTATTATTTTTTACTGGTTATTTTATTTATTTACATTTCAAATGTTATCCCACTTCCCATTTTTCCCAACACAACTCCCTTATTCCATTCCCCCTTCTCCTGCTTCTATGAGGGTGCTTCCCCAACCACCCATCCACTCCCACCTCAGCGCCCTGGCACTCCCCTACACTGGGGCATCAAGTCTTCACAGGACCAAGGACCTCTCCTCCCACTGATGCCAAATAAGGCCATCCTCTGGTACATGCTACTGGAGCCATGGGACCCTCCATTTGTACTCTTTGGTTGGTGGTATTATCCCTGGGGGCTCTGCGGGGTCTCGGTGGTTGATATTGTTCTTATTATAGGGTTGCAAACCCCTTCAGCTCCTTCAGTCATTTCCCTAACTCCTCCATTGGAGTCCCCATGCTCAGTCTGATGGTTGGCTGAGACCATCCTTATTTGTATTGGTCAGGCTCTGGCAGAGCCTCTCAGGAGACAGCTATATCAGGCTCCTGTCAGCACTTTGTGATATCCACAATAGTGTCTGGGTTTGGTGACTGCATACAAGATGGATCCCCAGGTGGGGCAGTCTCTGGATGACCTTTCCTTCAGTCTCTGCTCTACTCTTTGTCCCTGTATTTCTTTTAGACAGGTGCAATTCTGGGTTAATGTTTTTGAGATGGCTTGGTGGCCCTAGTCCTTAACTGCAGGCCATGCCTAACCTCTGAATATGGTCTCTACAGGTTCTCTCTCCTCTTTGTTGTTGTATTTCAGCTAATGTCATCTCTGTTGGGTCCTGGAATCCTGTTGCTTTCCTGGCATCTGGGACTTGCTGGTTGCTACCACCAGTTCCCCATTCCGCATTTCTACACATCTCTGTTCAAACTCCTGACCCTCTGTATATCATTCCTGTCTCCTCTCATACCTGATCCTGCCACCCCCTTTTTTAAAGTTGAGAATGTGTAGTTATGCCTATTTCTTACAGTACCTGAAAGGCTTCTGAGTGCCCAGACTCTGACTGTAGCAATTCAGAACATGACAGCCCAGGTTTCTGTCTTGTCTCTTTTATTAATAAAGTGGATGGGAATCAAAAGCATGTTTTCCATCCAGTGATATTAAGCTGAAGCTCTCTAGGAGGAGCAGTGGACAAGTGCTGCTGACAGAAGATGGCTGCATGCGGGTCCTGAGTACCAGTGCTTTCACAGCATCACAGCTGCTGTTGAAATGTAAAGCCTTCAGGTGAGTATAAAAGAAACATTTTGAGAAGACGTGCTGCCCTGTGAGTAAATCACAATATTTAGACCTTCCTACTGCACACCGATGGCAGGGGCTGAGGCAGGTGTAAAGGCAAGCAATTATCCTCACTTACAGCCTTCCTGACAGTCACAGAATTTGTTGATTCTTTTGTATGACAAGTTACAAGTAGGATGGCTGTACTGAATATTTGCTCTCTGTGAATGTACAATGCTGAGTCTTGAAATGAGGCCTTGGCAGAACCACGGAGCAGTATCTTGTGAATTAATCAAACATAGCAGTTTCTTTGTTGAGCCCAGCTCTCTGCTGTTCTCCCAGTAATGAAAAAAAGTCAGACACTGCAAAGCTCTAGCATCTAGACAACTTTACAAAGAGTCAATACATCTCTGTCAATAGGCAGGCAGTGGGGCCTATCATCTTAGGACGTAGATAGTTGGAGGTTCTAAAGCCCTCTTGTTTTTTGAATCTGTGCTAAGAGAGGACCCTGGAGTCAGTGACTACCTTACTTTTAGGTGTTGTTGTTATTGGGATGGACTCAACTTGTGTCCTAATTGCATTTAATCTGGCAAAAGAACAACATTTCAGGTTATGAAACTGATTCAGACACTCTGAGAACAGTCAGTAATCACCACCACTGAGAGAGACAGAAAGAGGGAGAGGGAGAGAAAGAGACAGAGAGAGAGAGAAAGAGAGAGACAGAGACAGACAGAGAGAAAATCTATATGTAGTATTTTCCAAATTTCCCAAGATTGCAGTCAGCAGAAAGCACAAAGCACTTCATTGATATCACTCAATCAAAAAGATAGAGGAAAGCTAAGGAAATTGTACACAACTGCAGAATCCCAAGCTAACTTTAACCTTCCAGAAATTGTAAAATGATTCTTTAAGTGTTTTGTGTTTGTTTCTTTGTTTGTTTGTAGAGAAAAAATTTTGGAGTTTACTCATAGATGCTCAGCCCCATTATTCACACCCATGGTCATTTAAGCAAAGTCCCTGACCATTCTTTGGAGAAGCGTCTAGCCTACTTTCTCTGTAATAAATCTACAGCCCTTCACAAGATGGTTAGAGAGATAAGTAGAAGCACATCAGCTAAGGTGAGATTTATGAATCTCATGGAGTTCACCTCAAGCACCAAAGAGAAAGGAAGGAAGTAAAGGAAGAGCAGGATGTTGGTGAGGTTTGCCTGAGAGTGGAGAGTTCAGGGTGATGGACAGGAGTCTTATCTGGGACCTGATCTGAAGAGATGTACTTCTTACTTACGTGGCCTGAGTGTAAATTTTTATTACAAAAGTGAGTATCTTATTGAGACTGTCACTGTGATGTATAACACTCACTCTTCATGCCCATCATCCTCTTTTTATCAGTGACCTTCACAGTAGATAGTTGGTACTCAGAAAACAATACCTTCTTCTTCAAAATGACGGCAACACTGGAAGCCATTCTCCTTTGAAAAGTAACCGAATTCACAACAGTCTTTAAAATAGATGCACAGAAAAAATGTTGCAAATAGGCATATGTTTGCCCAGAAGCAACACCAAGCATATGAGCCTTCCCTAGCACTCGGCCTAATTCACATTCTATTTGGCTACCTGCATATCCCACAGAGGATAACTCTAAGGATTCTGATAGCTTTAAAAAGAAGCTGTAAGAGCAATGGTCCAGATTCTCAGCTGGCACCTATTTCTCACTCTACACAGCCTTCTTCAAATTCAGGTCCTCCTGCTCACTGAAGCAGAATCATGATGGGGTCCAGTTTTGCTCTTTCTCCCAGGAAGGTGGCAGCCACACTTTTGCTCCAAGGCAGCTGTTCACTCTCGAATTTATTTGGCAAGTGCCTGCTAACACAAGGTGCTGGGATGGATTTCAGAATACCAGCTACTGCCTTAATCAATGTGCAGCAGGCAGACTAAAGCATGTGGAGTCTCTAAAAGGAGGTTTGCCAAATAATTCCCATGGGTCTTTTGGTTTGGGGAGGAGAGCTGATTGAACATAAGTGTACTGTCTGTTTATACCCCTTTTGTTCTTTGTTTTGGGATAGCTTTCTATGGAGCTGCCTATAATGGAAGTTCCTAGAAATAATTCAACTACATGTATTATGCTGGCAGAATCTGGAACACAAACACTGGTTCCCAAAATTTTATGATTATCTCATCAGTGAGAAATCTTACCTGTTCTCCATTTGGCACACACATTCCCCCAATTATAAATGATTGTCTCATTCATAGAATCAAACTTGAGGCTTCCTTAGAGATTCTCAGGTAAGTATCATGAATAGGATCCAGGAAGCAAAGACTAGAGAAAGCATTCCTAGAGTCTAGAATGTAAGATATAAACACAAAACAATATAGATCTTAGTTTTATGAATCTCTCTCTCTCTCTCTCTCTCTCTCTCTCTCTCTCTCTTTCTGTGTGTGTGTGTGTGTGTATGTGTGTGTGTGTGTGTGTGTATGTGTGTGTAGCATCTTAAAGTAAATAGAAAAAAATGAGAACTTCAGCAATATAGAATGTAATACAATCAAAATGAAAAAAAAATGTTTCTACTATGGTTATGTAACAACTAAAAAATTGTGTGTGGATTTGATAAGAATTAAAATATCCACAATGTTTTGTTTACATAACTTAGTTTTAACTTTCCCTTATAATAAGAATACACCAGACTGATCTCAGACAGGGAATCAGGGGAAACACTTAAATACATTGATGGGGCTAAGGACTTATTAGTGTCAAGGACAGACAGATAAAGAACAAGACAGAGACTCTAAGGAAATTAATACTTTAGTTTCAAAGACAGACAGAATTGTGGGGGGCTCTGAAGAAGAAAAATCAAGATAAACTTAGCAAGAGTGAGAGTTTATACCTTTCTGAGTAAAAAGGGTTTATAGATCAAGCCTGGATCTTTAGTTGCTGACAGGAGGCAGGGAAAGGACTCAAGAAAGGGTATGTGATCACTAAAAACTGCTTTAATGTAATGCTTTTTTGTAGATGAGATAATTTGGCAACTGTGAATCTAATCGCTAATGACTTATAATCTCTCTGTAGAGTTCCTGTTAATGTCTATGTCACAGAAAAGGATGCTGCTTGGATTGTGGTCTAGGCAGCAACTTATTCTAGCATTTAAATGCTTCTAATACCATGTTTACGCTTCTTGATAACATACACGAGTGAAAAGCTTTACATTATTTATTTACATACGTAAATAAATCTGTTAAGACAGTAGCTCCTAAACTTTTTATGTTATATACTATAAAGAATTTCTCTTCATTCTCTCTCCCTCATCTTTATGTCTCTTTTTCCTGTTTCCATATATGTATAT
>NW_022196905.1:171297055-171300641 GCF_008632895.1 Mastomys coucha | reverse complement strand
TATATATATATATGTATACATATATATATATCTCCCATAAATATATACCATATAGATATAATTTACTCTATAAAATCTCATACGTGAATATATTCATGTATATACACACATTACTTGTAACCATATAGTATATATAAAATAGAAGAATATATATATGATATAACTTATGTGATATCATTAACATAGTAATCAAACATATATATTTTATGTTTGATTCTTAAGTAATTAAACATATATTTTATAAATCTAGTTACTTTTTACCAATTTTCAAGTTACTATTTACTATCTTGTCTGAAGTATATAAAAATATTTGTGTCTCAGTATCCCTATAAAGATAGAGTACTATATAACAATATTTTTCTAAATTTGACTAAAAACTATAAATTAATCATTCTGTTAGGCATAATTTTTACATAATGGGTCTGCATTTTTTTATGCTCTTGATATATGTATTTCTGTGTTTATGTTCTTTTTTTTTTGTTCAGAGCTCATTTATCTATTCTGAAACAGATCTTTTAACAACTACATTTAATATTTTAATATGTACTAAAAATATTTCCATTTCTGTATTCTGCAAGTGGCTTTTGATGCTCTCTCCTTGTTGCCATTGAGCATTTTCCTGCACATTTGGCAAGAGATCCTTTTTAATTAGAAAGCCATATAGTGAAATCTGTTGACTTTGCTTTGGAGCATCACCCTTTGCTAGGATGCTTAGAAAATACTTCCCCATAATATGTTTTACAATATTTTTAAATGTTCTTAGCTATTGAATGTATTTATGCAATATTGTAATTTATTCTTTAAAGATACATGCAAACAATTTATTTAAATTATATGTACCCACCACTATTCCTCTTTTACTCTATCCATAACTGCCCTATATCTCTATTTTACATTTCATCTTCCTGTCTTATTCACTGCTCTATTGCTATGAAGAAACACCATGACTAAGGCAACTCTTATGAAAGAAAACCTTTATTTGGGAGTTGGCTTACACTTTCAGAGATTTAGTCCATTATCATCATGGCAGGGAACATGGTGTCACTCATGACACTGGAGCAGTAGTTGAGCCCTACATCCTCATCCAGAGACTGGGAGAGAGAACTTCGGGATGTAACTGGGCTTCTATACTTTGTGGGTTCTTCCTTGAACTACCCTATATCTCCCCAGTTTTTCCCCTTATCACTAGATAGGAGAGAAGAAGGAGAGAGGGGAAGAGAGAGATCAAGATAGAAATCTCTGAATCTAAGTTCTTGTTTCTTCTTCAAGCACTACTACTAACAAACCACAACCAACCCCTCTGAGTAACTATCCACCACCCACCTCTTAGGGCTCTACCATTTATATACCCTCTGAGAATTCCCCAGAATTCCAAACATCACACAATTGCAGAAACTATCTGCAGTTGACAAAATCATGCCTCTGCTAGAGCACGAGGTAAATCACGGTCAGCTGCTGTGCATAGCTCCATATCTTCACACCAGGAATCTAAACAAAAGTACATTCTTAAATAATATCTTTGTAGTTTTTAAAAGAACCAAAACTCCAGAATTCTCACTATAGCTGAGCCTGACTTAGGCTTTTGAAACCTCAAAGTCCACACCTAGAGATATACTTTCTCCAAAAGGCCACACCTAGTAAATATTTTAACACTTCACAAATAATGCCATCCCCTGATGGCTAAGCACTCATACACATGAGCCTAAGATGGGGGTGCATTCTTATATAAAACACCTCATCCAGATAGTGTTGACTATACAGGCATGGGTATAGGGCCATTTAGTAGATCATGAGTAACCTACCAGGGACCATACTTCTTAGAAGAATGACTCTTCTCTCACCAGAGCTATCAGTTGACTGTAACTCCTCAGCTAGATACAGAACCTCATGTCTTGAAAATATTTTTTTTTCTCAGAAGTCTTCCCCAACTTATGGATCTTGTAGTCTTTTTTGGTAGTTCATAAGCACTGAGTTGTGGATGAGGAGTAATATAGGTATTCCATTTAGGGTTGAGTATTCTATAGTCACCTCTTTGTATACAGACCAGTTTTAAGTCTCTGTATTACCTATTGCACACTACAAAAAGAAACTTCTCTAGTGAAAGTGAGAGATATTCTAATTTGTGATTATAAGGATAAGTATGTAAAGGACACTTTAATGCTCTATCCACTTAGCAAAATAGTAGCAGTAAATTTGCTTATCAGAGCCTATGACCAGTTCTTGGCTAGGTTTACAGTAGAGCCATGAGGGTTCTTTTGGAGCAAGTTTCAAATCAATACATATAATAATTAGGTATGCCCATAGACATCATGCCACCATTGCTTCAGAAAAGATGTCATGTCAGGATAGATATGACTGTAGTATGTAGGACTCACAGGTGACTGAGGCATTTGTTGTTTCTCACCACGTGGCATTTTATACTGCTAGGAAGGTATCCAAAAGTAAGGAAGCCTGCAGGTCCACACCATGTTTATGTATTCTTATTCTGTGGGGTTCATGGATATGTAGCATCTTCACCACAAAGATTTTAACATTGCTCACAGGTTTTGGTGAGCAACAAAGAATTCTTGTTTAGAAGATCTCTGGAATACCCTTGACCAACACAGGGTGCTGTGATTTGTTTCATGAGCTCTAGCTTTTGGGAGATAGATTATCTGCCACATCTGGTGAGAGAGAGCTGAGACAGGAATAAACTAACACTAAGTATGTTTTATAAAGCCATATGGAGACTTACTATGCTATAAGCTTTTTAAAATATCTTAAATAGTTATTTAATGTGATTTAAATTTCAATCTGTGATACATCTGAAGGATTTTTAATGTAAAACAGGCATATAATAAATACCTATTGAGAACTTATTAATAGTAATGTTATGGTGAAGTAGAAAAAGGATATTTGGAGTAACTGGGAACAGCGGGACCAGGCACACAGGAACTCTGCCAGACCAATGACTTGGGTTCCTTCCAGTCTATCTGGGCTGGGTTCCAGAGCAGACCTTGGGTGCAAGCTCTCCAGCCAGTCCCACAACACCCAGAGGAAGCTCCACTCCCAGGCGCTCTGACAAACCCAGGATCAGAGGTGAGCAGGAACCAACATCTGTCCCAACACTGGGAGTAACTGGAACCAGTGGGACCAGGCACACAGGAACTCTGCCAGCCCAGTGACTCTGGTTCCTTCTGGTCTGTCTGGGTTAGTGTTCTGAGCAGACCTTGGGCAGAAGCTCTGCAACCAGTCCCACAACACACAGAGATAGCCATACTCCCAGGTGATCTAACAAGCCCAGGATCCCAGGATCTCAGAATCACAGAATCACAGAAACAGCTCGACTCTGAGGAGTTCTGACACAACCAGGATCACAGGAAGGACAGGCTCCAGTCAGATTTAGCAAGGGCAGGTAGCACTAGAGTTAACCAGATGGTGGGGGGCAAGTGTAAGAAAATAAACAACACAAACTAAGAGCACTTGCCATTACCAGAACCCAATTCTCCCACCATAGCAAGTCCTGGACACACCATCATACCGGAAATGCAAGATTCAGGTATAAAATCACTTATCATGATGATGATACAGGACCTTAAGAAAGACA
>NW_022196905.1:171291471-171296745 GCF_008632895.1 Mastomys coucha | reverse complement strand
AATATCTTCAACAAAATTATAGAAGAAAACTTCTCTAACCTAAAGAAAGAGATGCCTATGAACATACATGAAGTCTACAGAATTCCAAATAGATTGGACCAGAAAAGAAATTCTTCCCATCACATAATAATCAAAATACTAAATGCACTAAACAAAGAAAGAATTTTAAAAGCAGTAAGGGAAAAAAGGCAAGTAACATATAAAGGCAGGCCTATCAGAATTACAGCAGATTTCTCACCAGAGACTATGAAAGCTAGAAGATCCTGGGCAGATGTCATACAGACCCTACAAGAACACAAATGCCAGCCCAGACTACTATACCCAGCAAAATTCTCAATTACTATAGATGGAGAAAGCAAGATATTCCATGACAAAACAAAATTTACACAATATCTTTCCACAAATCTGGCCCTACAAAGGATAATAGATGGAAAACATCAACATAAGGAGCAAAACTACACCCTAGAAGAAGCAAGAAGGTAATCTTTCAACAAATCCACACAAACCTAATTACACTTCTTACAACAAAAACAACAGGAAGAGACAATTACTTTTTCTTAATTTATTAATTTGAAAATTAATATTACCAACATATCCTAATCGATTGAAATCCAATAATATGAGGAATTGGAAATTTGTTGATTGTCATCCAATGGTCTCTCTAATTTGGTAATTGGAGAAATAGGTCCAACATTGTACAATCTATATACACTGTCAGCTTGTATGTTTGTGACAGTGTCTGGCTGTGTACAACATAAGGGTCTTGAAATCTTGCTTCTCTTATCTCAGCCTCTCTATTAGTAGTATTGTTTATTTCTTGTTTTTACACTATACTATGGTTTTCAGAACATCTTATATATTTCAAAAGTATTTATATACCCAAAAGAAACATAGATGATTAACTGGGGAGTTGGCTTGTAAGAGAACAACAAAGCGAGACCGAATGCTTTGCTTGACATTTGTAACTCTTGTATCAATTTTGAAGAACAGGACTTTATAAGTTACTCTTTCTGTGAGATGAATGCTTTTCCAAATTATCACAGCTAATGAACCAAATTCTTACCCTCACCTAATGTCTGTGCTGCCCTCCAGGTGGAGCCATTGTTCATTGAAGTGTTTGGTGAATGACTTTATGGATGGACCATCTTAATACCTACACCTTGTCTTAAATGAATGTAACCTGTTCTCTGTGGGCTGAGAATGAAGTCACTCACTCAAGTCAAATAGCTTTGACCATAGCAGGAAGTCTGTATCCAAAAATTGAGCCTACAATTCATTTCTTGGTACAGCAGAACTATAAACTCTCAACTTAGCTAAGATGAAGGTAAAATCCTTTGGTGATGTGAGGGTCATTGAAATACAGCCTTATTACAATGAAAAAAAAAAGAAAGAAAAGAGCTCCTAATATTTGAACCTAATTTCTGTGTCTCGAGGCATGGGAAGTATGTTCCAGGTCTGTTTATTAAAAAATATATATTAGCATAGAGCTTTGAATTGTTTCTACAGCTGAAAACAAATTTAAATGAAAATTCTTTGCAGGTGAAAAGCAATACATAGCAAAGACATATGCCTGCATTGTCAGTTCCCAGCTGCACATTTTTATAGATCTGTCTTTTTTTTTTTTTTGGCCAGGTTCTTTGGAGTTTGTCACTGTACTTGCCTTAGAAGCTGTGTGAGACAATTAAACAATTAGTATGAAAGACCTCAAAAAAAGAGGAATATTTAGTGGTCTGACTTCATGTTACCCATTATGTCTTGCAATATTTGTTTTCCTTTTTTTTTCTGCTCTTGACCCTTAAGTTGGACAAGAATCACTATCCTAGAAGAAAGTAATGACATTTACAATATTCTCTGATTTGCAATGCTAAATATCAAATCCAGAATCTCAACTCTGTTTAAGGTTGTGTTCTACCTCTGAGCTATAATTCTGATCTCAGTTTTGGTAGTATTGTTTCATCATATATCTTATTATAAAACATTTGCTGAAAAATTCAAATGACATCCTCTCCAACTATCCCTTATATACTTGCTACATATAAAATTGTGGAGAGAGTGTTATTCAACATTTCACTTAAAGCCTAATCATAGATACCAAAGAACTGACCCCTATGATAAACAGGAATCTGCTTGAGGCATATTTGAGCAAGTGTTTTCTTGCACTAGATGAATTGGCAGTGCAGAAATATGACATTGACAGAATGAATTTAAACATTCTGAGCCCATATAATTCTAGAGTCTATCATGGAACTAGACTTGTGGAGCTAAAATGTTGATATTTCATGAGTGAGTTTAGGAGGTAGAGTTTGAGCATCAACATGAAATGACTAAAGAGTATCTATCTGAAAGAAGAAAGCTGCCGTTGTTCAGAAAATCTGTAGGCAGATTCACACCAATCACTGAGATCTTCATAAGTGGTGCAAATTAAGTCTCTGTAAAAATTAGAAGTACTATAACATACCAGCCAAAGCCCTGGACTTAGAGGTAGTACTAGTATGACCCATAGAAAGAAAAAGACACCACTGCATTGAGATGTTTAGTATAGGGTTCAGAATAGTAGTAGGAAGGGAATAAGTACTATACCTTAGATTAAGACTATGACCTAGGTCTAAGGGTATAAATTAAGTGAATCATCTCCAGCAAAAACTTATACTAAGTAAGGAAAAACCTTTCTATTAGAACTCATAACACTTACTACAAGAGGTAAGAAATCAGAAATCTCTCCAGATACCATATACAACTAAAACTATGTCTGAAGAAACAGAAATTATATCCTCCCTGAAATAAAATCAGTCCATTAAAAGTACTTGAGGAGTCAAATAATGAAATTAGTAACCAAAGCAAAATGCCCCATCATAAGGATTTTTTCAGTATATAAATTAAAACATGACAATAATAATAAATATCAGTTAAGAATTCTTAATTAAATTATTTTATTTATTCACATTCCAAATATTACCCTTCTTCTCTGTCTCCCTTTCCAGAATTCTTAGCCCTATCCCATTCCCTTTGGCCTCTGAGAGGGTGTTCCTCCCACCCCCAACAACCTACTCTTTCACCCTCCATTACCCCTACCAGTATCCCCATTCCCTGAGGCATTAAGTTTCTACACGATTAGACACATCCTATCCCACTGAAGCCATACAAGGCAGTTCTCTGCTATATATGTACCAGGGCCTGCAGACCAGCTCATGTATGCTCTTTGGTTGGTGGCTTAGTCTTTGGTAGCTCAGAGAGGTCAGGGTTATTTGATACAGTTGTCTGGCCTAAGGTGTTGTCTTCACCTTCAGCTCCTTCAATCCATCTCCTAACTCTTCCATAGAGGTCCCAGACCACAGACCAATGGTTGGCTGTAAGTTTCTGCATTTGTCTCAGTCAGCATAAGTGTCCTCTGAGGACTCTGGGTCCACCCAGCAGCCAATGGAAACAGATGCAGAGATCCACAAGCCAACAGTGGACAGAGCTTGGGAGTCTTATGGAAGAATAAGGTGAAGGATTGAAGGAACCAAATAGGAGAGGGACCTCACCAGAAGACCAACAGTAAATTAACCTGGGCCCTTGGGGGCTCCTAGAATCTGAACCACCAACCAAAGAGCAAACATGAACTGGACCTAGGTTGTCTGCATACATGTAGAAGATGTACAGTTTAGTCTTTATGCAGGTCTCTCAACAACTGAAGTGGGGTCTGTCCCTGACTCTGTTGTTTGCCTGTGGATCCTTTTTCCTTAAGTAGACTGCCTTGTCTGGTCTTAGAGGGAGAGGGTGTGTGTAATACTACAGTGATTTGCAGTGCCACATGGGGTGATACCCAGGGGGGCCCTTCCCCTTCTCAGAGAAGGAGAAGGGTGAGGGGATGCTGGGATCAGGATGTCAAGTAAATTAATTAATTAACTAATTAATTTTAAAAATGCACAAAGAGTCACATTAAGTAATAGTAGTAGAACATAGAACACTTCATATAATTCAAATACCCTACATGCATAAAAATAAGTATTAATAAAAACTTCCAGTATATCTCCTAGTACAACATGCTGTTGAGAATTGTATACATATGAGAAGGAGACCTGGGGAGAGCAGAGGACACCAGTGGAAGGTGGTGGATGACCAAGCTAGTAATCATTAGAAAAGAACTAGAGTTGGCTACATGGGGCTTGTGCTATTGGTGAAGGAGAGATGAAAGAAAACCCCATTTTCTTGGAGAAGAAACAGTAAAACAAAAAGACAAACAAGAAGAGACCAAAGAACACCAAAAGCCACCCTTTAATGAGTTGCGTGTTGCTATACAACAACACCAAGAACAAAAATGACTTTCCAGAACACCGAATGCATTCACAGAAGCTACTGACAGGGGAAAAGAAAACAGCGAATGGCCAACTAATAAAATCCTCCTCCAGATAATCAAGATGAAAAAGCTGACAACTCAGTCTAAACTGATTCCAGAATCCCCTGAGAAGGCAGTCTGGGCCTGTAATCTCCTGATTCTTTCACTTCTGTGAAGAAATTACAACATCCATTTCATTTTCTGAAACACCTTTATTCTGACCCTCCCCACACAGAAGTTTGACATTGCTGTCATTCTTCTTACATATATGAATGAGCCTTCTGTGGAGATGGATTTGGTGCTCTCTGGAGCTCATCTTGGGTGTATGTTTATTTGTTTGAAAATACAGGTTTTTATTTATCAGTGCCACTGTCTACTGTATTAATCTTCCTTTCCCAGAGTAGACTATAGGGTTTTTTTTCAAGCTGACTTCCATGTTATCTGGCTTGTTCCCATAATTTTGGGAATATCCCCTAACTTTGGGGCTCAAAAATTCTTTCTAAAAGCTTTTTCTTCCTACTTTGTTCTTGTGACCAGAACATTTCCCAAAGTGCCCTCATTCCTTTTCTTGCAGAATGATATCTTCTGTCAGATTCATTTCGGGCATTCATCCCTCTGAACTCAAATTTAAAAATCAAAGATTCACTTCTGAATCTATTCCTGATATATCAGACATAGCTTTGAGCTACTTGTTTACACTGCTACTAAAGATTTGGAAGGTACGTGTGTTCCATTTCCAACAGAGCGCAATTTCAGAAGACTGCCTCAAGTCTTTGTCCAACACTACTCTCATTTCTAGGTCATTAGACACAGCAGTACACTCATAGAGCATCCACATTTTTGAAGAGTGACTCAAACACTTAAATCTATACTATATTAAGATTGGTAAATTATGCCAAGGAGTGGTACATATGGACCATATGGTAGGTCTTATTTTAGGTTTTTTTTTTTTTTTT
>NW_022196905.1:171285779-171288793 GCF_008632895.1 Mastomys coucha | reverse complement strand
TGTCTTTTTTCCACTGGATGGTTTTAGCTCCTTTGTCAAAGATTAAGTGACCATAGGTGCGTGGGTTTTTTTGAATTCTTAACACTGACTCCCATAATGGCTCTACCAGCTTGTGATTCCACCAAAACAAATGAGCATTGCCGTATCAGCCATCATTATTAGTGTTCCCTGTCACTTGTTTTCTGGAAATTAAGCCATTCTGAGTGGCATAAGATGAAATCTCAAACTTTTTATTTGTGTTTCTCTTGAATATTTTGATAACTTTTAAAGATATTTATTGGGCATTTCATTTATTCTTTTGAGAAATGTTAAAACCCTTAATTGTTTTAAATGGGTCATTTGTTTTGATTATTTGGTTTTGGAGTTATTTTGTATGTTGGACATTAATCTTCTATCAGATATGTAGGTAACAAGTGTTCACTTGCATCATGTGGTCTTCCTTTCATTGGATTGTTTCCATAGCTGTACAGGAACTATTTTTATAAAGACCCATTTGTCAGTTGTTGATCTCAATTCCTAGGTAAAAGAAGTCCTATTCAGAAAGCCCTTTCTGTTGCTTGTACCTTCAAGGGTAATAACTATGATTTTTTTTTTTAAATAGAAGTTTCAGCATTTCAGATTTCACATTGATGACTTTTGATCAATTTCGAGTTGATTTCTGAGCATGATAGTACAAATGGGTCTAATTTCATATTTCTACATATAGGAACCCCATTTTCTGATCCTCATTTATTGAAGATACTACCTTTCTCTACTGGTTTTTTATATCTTTATCAAGTATATGATATTGTGATTAGATTACCTCCTGTTTGTTTCTTTTCTTTTACTGCATTGATCTAGATACTTGTGTTTGTACTAGAATCTTGTGTTCTTTATGACTATCTCTCTGTAATACAGCTTAAAATCTGGTATTCATATTTTTCTCAGTATTGCTTTGCCTATCATCTATCAAGGATCCTTGTAATTCCATATGAAATTTAGATTTTAAATTTATATTTCTGTGAAGAATATAAGGAGATATTGTAAGTATTACATTGAATCTGTGAATTGTTTTTGCTAGTATAATTATTTTTACAATATTAATTTTACCAACTCATAACCATAATGGGATCATTTCATCTCATAGTGTCTCTCTCAATCTTTCCAGAGACTGAAAGTTTTTATTGTAGATGTCTTTCACTTCCTTGATTATGTACAATCTCCTCTGCATATACTCACTCAGAAATGTTTACTGTTACTGTATTCACAATAGCTAGGCAATAAAAGCAACCTGTAATGTTCTTCATTTGGTGAACAGATAATGAAATTGTGATATACATACACAGCAGAATTCTATTTATCTGTAAAGAAAAAAGAGAATTATGATATTTTCAGGTAAATGGATGGAAGTAGAAAATATGATACTGAATGCAGCAACCCAGTCCCAGATATAAATTTGTCCATGTAAGATATAATCTAGAGTCACCACAGAAACTAGAAAAGTCAAAAAGGGTTTGGCTGAAGAAGGAGCTCTCAGTGAGAGAGACTATAAGACATGGGTGCTTTGAGGCTAAGATGAAGACTAGAGAGGCAGTGGCTGAACTGGGAAGGTGAGGCAGCCGAGGCAGGATGTGAGGCAGAGAAGGGGTAAAAAGAACATTACAGGTGTTTTGAATAACTTGTGTCTATTTAAAAATACATTGAGTATGTATCTGGGGCGGGGGGCTAATGGTAATGAGAAAAGGGATCATGAATTTGAGGGGTATCTGGGAAACAGGGAATGAGTGGAGGTCACATGGTGGGGCAAATGATGTAACCATAGCATTCATGTATGAAAAAAAACAAAAGGCAGAAAAGTGGGTTAGATTAACATTTTTTGTTCAGACTGGCCTCAAAGAACACAAAATTAATAACACTTGAAACAGAAGTAAAATATCATTAAACCATTTGAAGTTCAGCTCTTTAAATAACCATTTCACTTATGTATCTATGTATGTATGCATGCATGTATGAATAACTATGTATATATGTAGGTATGTATACATTTTATGTGTATGTATATTTTATCTCAAATTTCTCTTTGCTTCTCTCAAGAAGGCAGAGAACCTGTTCTCTAGACATCTCTGATCACCATCATCTGATGAGCAAGGGTGTGAAAATTGACCTTTCCAACTGCAAACTGCTCTGTTCTCTCATTGCAACAGTCTTCCTTGCCTTCATGGTCTTTCCTTGCATATCTGCAATTGTTCCTGTGTTCACAAACCTGAGCAGAGACAGCCAATGTCCACCAGGTTACTGTTATGAGGATGTACTCCTTACGGTTTTGTTTTTTGTTTTTGTTTTTGCTTTCCTTCAGAATTTTACTATGTATTCCTTCAGACATTACCTAGCCAGATTCAGTACAAGACATAGTTGGTATATTGCAGCCCCATGATTTTCATCAGGATCCTCCAACCCTCATATCTCATAGTCCAAATCCTAAAACAATTCTTCATTTTAGAGTGCACATATTTGCACATAGTCTCCAATTTGAGAAGTCATCCCTTACCTTATTGTATTTAAATTGTGATAACTCTGTTTATGATTTCAAATTCATCCTTTACCCTGAATTGGTGATCTACTAAATTGAAGCAAAACTTCATTAACCACTACCTAAGATCCAAGGGTTCTCGGTGCTAGTAGTCTGTCCTCCATATCAACCATCATTAAATGATGTATGATATCATGTGAGACAAGCAAGTGCTTCATTCCTGAGTTGCACACACTCCCTTGAGTGTATTCACATACCATATTTTTCTAATCATTTCACTCACTTCTCAAGAACTTCCAGTGAATCTCGGAAGATACATTTATATCTAAACTTGTCTCTAAATTTCTTAATATTTTAAAGATATTTTCACTGCTGACCTGATTTGCCATTTCTCCTTTGAACCTATTGTTTGCTATGTGAATTAAAAGTCTCTTAATTACTCTCTGATAAATGGTTATTAGTGAAGAAGTCTGGAATACAGGAAGAACAACCCACATTCCACAAG
>NW_022196905.1:171241169-171285231 GCF_008632895.1 Mastomys coucha | reverse complement strand
GGGAAACTGGGAATGGAGAAATTCGCATATAAATAAAGAAAAAAAATTAAAACTCAAAAAAAAAAGAGTCTCTTAATTACATTACTGTTTTTTCTTTAATAACGTTTCAACCAATCTCTTTAGTCTAAGGATAATTTCTTCCAGTACAAGTCAGTAACTTAGTTACGATGAATTTACAGAAAAATCTTCAGTCATAAGCACACATAGATAAAACCAACCTGTGTTTATTTTTTTACAATCTGAAAAGAATTCAAGTAAACAGAAATTTGAGGAGGCAGTTTATTCAATAAAAGGGAATGTCTTCATTACTAATCAAAGAAGCTGTATAGGTTAATGGTCCTTAATATTTAGATCAGGCTGGATAATAGATGATAGAGTAGACTATTAAAATCTGAGGTGATATTCTGTTGAATTTGAAAAGTTGATAGTTTTTTTGATTTGATTTTCACCACCGGATTTACTTTGCCATTCTGGATAAAATTAAGAATATTGAGATCCACTGAATTCTGTTAACATTGCTTGTCCTCTTGAGCATTGCACAATTTTTTAGCAGCCCTCTCAGGTTAGAGTGGGGTTTCTTTTATTCAGAACAATGTTGGCTGTCATCATCTGTAACACCTCCTTCCTTGAAGTACAACTGAAATAGCATCATTTCTGTATCCTTTGGCCATCTCATGATTTTTCAGGCTTCTCCTTCCTCAGAAGTTAAAATAAGACCAAAGACAAACTAAAACTAGATTAAAGCAAACTAAAGATACTGTGATTAAAAAAAGGGAGAAAGTGGATAGGGTGCCTTGAGGACAATTTCAATGCAGCTCTGAAGTAGATGTAAATGCAGTTCTAATGAATGTCTGTTGCCCATAAAGAGACTGTTCCATGACCCAAGCAGCCTGTATCCCAATGATCTCAGAAGAATATCCTTTAGACAGAGGTTTCAATAAGGAATCCAAGATTTGCAAAGAGAAGGCAACCCCACACCTTAGTCAAGAGTCTCATACTTTTCATGAAGAAGAAGCAGTTGAGAACTATAAGTGTTGAGAACTATAGCCATCATAGAAGCTATCACCTGGGAACTCAAGAATCTTACAAACTCTTCAGCAAACATATCTTTGGGCCTAGTCCAAGGAAGCAACTGCACTTTTGAAACCATAAGTGCATATTGCTGTATGGCTCTTAATTGATGATGCCATAACATTAATGCAGATGAGTGCCCTACCATCATTAGAATACATACTATTTAATGGCCAATGGACATGACCTTGAATGAGAAAAGGGAATTCAGCTTCTTGGCATTTTGCTCACTATAGATCATAGTGGATTAATTAAAATTGTGTAAGGATAATAAAATGCCCAAGGTAAAAGTAAAACAACACAGAATTGCACTGAACAGCATTAAAATCACCATAGCTGAAAACTTGCTACACTGTAAACTGATAGGGCTGGAAAGCAGCCATCATGAGCAATCCCAGATCTGCTTAGATTCTAATCAGCTCTCTCCTATGGAGGAGTGCAACTTCCCAATCCTATCATTCTGAACTACATGAAGAGGCTTCAGAATTATTTCTTCCTCTGCCAAGTACGATCACAAAAACAAGTCACCAAGGACTCTGATATCCAGTAGAAGTACCCTTTACAGCTTCCATGTAGCTAGGGAAGAACCTAGTAAGTTGTAAGAACCATGTCACATCCTCAAAGACTACTTCGTTAATGGATTTGTTTATTATATTATTGTTCCTGGTTGTATTAATTCGCATAAAATAGGAGGTGTTACATCAATGCAGAAACAAGATGAATGTGGAAATTCAAGACTTGCAACAGAGTTGTATTTTGTTGGTCTTCCAATTCGGTAACTGTGATTTAGCTCAAGAAAGCTGTAGTTAAATTCAAATATAATAATTGGTAAGGACTGAAATTAATACCTGGATGTACATTTTAATATAGGCCTTATGAGATAGCAAGATTGCAATGTGATTTAATCCACTTAGAGTAAGCTAGAAATTAAGTTCAAATGTGCAGCAATTTAAGTCAATTTCCTTGGAGAGAGTAAAAGTGTAACGTAATGACTAACAGTATTTCTTCCGGGAATTTAGTTTTGGTTGGCTTACTGTTGCACAAGGTATGTAATATAGTGTCTGTGTACTGATTTATTTCTTCTGTGTGCCTGGGCAGATGTGAAAACTAGCTAATATGCAGGATAGGGCGGGTTCTTCTCTTTTCTTCTTCTTTTTTAAATCTATTCTTACTTTAACCAAAGCTTGAATAATTTACCTTTCTCAGTTCCATCTAAAAGGTATCAGTGAAAACTCACAAAATTTAATAAAGCATTAGGAAACTACATATTTATGGGCATAGACTTTGAGACATGGATTCTTGTAGCCCAGTCTGTCCTCAAACTCATCATAAAGCAAAGGATGACTTTGAATCTATGCTCTAACTGGATCTACTGCCAGATTGCAAGGATCGCAGGCATGTACCACCCCAGCATGTATTTTAGGTGCTGGAGATTAAACCCAGGTATTTAAGTATACTTCACCAAATGAGCTATATCTGTAGCTACGTTCTTGTAATTTTTGCCTTATATCTGATTCAGTGATAAAAGTTGAGAGAAAAATTAAATCTTTTTTTTTTATATTTGATAATTACAAACAAAGTTCCTAAACCAGTAGGTAGTATGTCCCAGTCAGAAACCTGGTATTTTACCTAAACATACTTAGAAATAATGACCTTCTAGGAGCCTAGACTCCTGGTTCTTTTTTTCCTTAGGTTGATAGTTTTACCAAAACATAAGAACCAGACTATTCTGAAGTGAGTCTCTTGTGTAATTCTAACTCTCGACATTTCATTCATAGTTCTTGAACACAAACATTGCCTTAAACATGAGAAAAGAGCTCACGCTTCTCTGTGAAGCTACTAGCCATATGATATACAAGTGGAAAGAACAGTTAAATGAAGCATACTTGCTTCAGAATATTTTTCCTGCCCCCAGTATATTTTATTGACTATTTACATAGAAAATACATGAGCTATCTTCGTATTTTCATTCCATAAAACTCCCAGGAGTTAGTCTGCCAGCTAGAGGAGTAGCCAAAGAAAACCCCAGGAACTGATTTAATTGCAATGGAGGAAAAGAACAGAGAATGAGATCAAGTCAGGATTTAAAAGTAGTGGAGAAGGGTATGGGATGAATGCTCACAAAGGTGTGCAAGACAAATATGGTGACCACTGAATGAAAGGAAGTGTTAAAGAGAAGGATCGTGTGGAGAAGAGGCATCGTCAATACTTGATACCTAAGATACCTTGTTCTTTCCTTCACTAAAGAATCTGATATAAGATTCAGCATGCTATGTTTTACGTTTCAGAAAAACAGATCTTGTGAGAAAGAATTTCTTTAAAGATGGGCATGAACTCAGAGGAGATTGAAATCTCCATAGTTGTGATCCATGTGTTCAGTATAATCAGTGCTGGCTGGAATTATCTGTTTATTATATAATGTATAATCCTCCTTTAAGCATTTATTCATCAGATATATCTTTGTCAGCTCCTCCCATGTGTAAGGGATATTATTCTTTCTCTTGTGGAAGTCATAGCCTGTTTAGGTAGTAAATTTTGTATGAAGAAAATGGATCAGATGGGGGTTGCCTCCAAGAAAGCCAGGGATCATCAACAGGCAGAAGAAATACATTCTTCAGCTCTTCATGAAAACATGGAAAATTGCCAAATCACCTCTGCAGAGGTGACTTGGGCACTGGATTTTAAAAGACTTTGCAATATAGGAAAAAGCATTCCAATCAATGGCATATGTGTGTTGAGTGGAGTGACTTGTGACAAAAATAGCATATGATATAAAGAGGGCTGAGAATTGTCACAAGGTAGGGCTTGAATGGTAGAGTCATCTAAGTTTGCATGTAAACAAGGGTAAGCAGAGAGAATTGTGCAGTGGGCAGCCAAGGAGGGGCTTATGGACGGCATTTCGCACTTGTGTATCAGAAAGTACACCCATCAGTGGTATGGCGAATGAAGGTCATAGACACAGAAGACCAGATGTGGTCCTCTGGGTTTCCTAAGGACAGTGAAATAATGGGAGAGGAAGCTGGGTGCATAAAAATGTCTCTCTTTCAACTTGTGGGCTTGGATGCCCAGTCTCTTTGACACTCAGACATGATAAATGTATGATTCAACAGAAGTGTCTTTATAAAGTGAAAAGGAACATGCATGGAGGATGCTGGGAAAAAGTATCTTATTGTGTGAAGGAGATAGTCTGTCTTCTTTGGAGATGGGCTGTCCTAATCCATAGGCTTTCTGTTGGACACACGGACTTGGATCTTTTTCTACCACTTTACACAGCTGGCATGCTTAAGCAAGACACACTGTCTGTGCTTTCCATTGCTGATCTGTAAAAACAGAAAAACCCGAACACCCTTCTTTAAAAGTGACTCTGTCATGAGCATTAAAGGAGGAAATGGAGTTGTGTGCCGAACCTCTGCTGGCACATCTGAATGCCAGCGAGAATGAGAATTTAGAGCAACAAGTGACAGACATGCTGACAACCATTTCCCCTCTTTGAGCACAGCATTGGATTGTTTATTCAGTGAGCATGGAGTTTTAGGAGGATCAACTAAAGATAGAAGTTAAGTTTTTTAAAAATAGAATGTCTTCAAAAGACACAGAACTACTCTTTTCAAATTATTTATTTCATCAAGGAGGGTCCTTAAGACAATGTCCTAAGACAGTTGTATGGGTGAGCGCCATCTTGCCTTCCCAACATCAATACTACAAGAAGACACAGGGTGATACAAAGCATCTTGGCTTTCAGGCACAGAGCCATCACATCATCAAGTAAGTATAGCCTACAAGAGTTCACAGAAGCATCCCAGGTTATGAGGGAGTAGGGGGAGACAAAGACAGAAAGGAAAGGGGAGAAAGCTGTTAAATACACCAAGCAGCAGGAAGACCTGTGGGTAATGCACAAGAAATTAACACAGAGTAGAATCTCCATGTACAGCTACAGCCTTGGAAAGAGTCTGCAATTAAGCGCTTTTAACAAGGCTCCAGTAGTCTGGTACTAAATGTGGAAATTCTAACTTAATGAAATGTCATGGGGCCCCCGCTTCTTAACAATCTATGCCCTGGATGCCAAATGGAGCTTCACCTGCTGGAGAAACAGTTACAGAAGAAAAGAACAAAAAGCCTGCCAGCTGTTAGGAAATAGAACAGAATGAGGCCCCGGGCCCTCAGGGAGGTGGAAAATTAACACAGCCTCTGTGTCTTGTTATGTTTTCCTTACCACTGTGATTTTTCTCTTCTGAATTTAAAATTGTACATTTCCCACTGGGTAAGAGTCTTTTAGAAAAATATTACTGGCCCCGGAGTCCGGACACTGCAGATTCGAAGGTCAGCTTGGGAATTAGATTGTATCAGGCTAGGGACGAGGTGCAGCTTGCAAGGAATTCTAATAACTGCTTTTATTATCTGCTTTGGTATTTTTCTTAAATTCACAATTTATATTCCCAGGTGGTCCATTAACCTAGCTATCCATTCAAGGCTCTCCTCAAATAGAACAGCTTTCTCTGTATCTTATCTATAGACATCCTTACACTGTCCTGCAGAAACTCCCGAGCCCAGCATCTGGCTTCATTTTTTCCATGGCATTTCTTAGCTCATGGAACATTATTTATCTAGTAATCATTTGCTGACAACTTGGGCCTGCACACTCTTAGCAGAAGCTCCATGTGAGCAGGAATTCTGTCCTATTTCTGACATGGTTCTACCCAACCCTGGGCGCAGCCTTGAGAATGAACTCAGGGCTCCAGAAAGATGCTAGGAGTCAAATTTTCAGTGTAGACATGTAAATAACTTCTGAACTCTTCCTGTGAGTCCAAATTTTCTTCTCTGCTATCTTTATTATGTGTAGTTCAGACTATACTAGGTCTATATGTTAATTTGTAGATAACACAAGATCACAACAAGACAAATTCAGGTATTCTAAGATATGAAATCCATATATTTTCTTATTAGATCTAGTTTATTCTTTTTTTTAAATAAAAAGATATAATTATGTGTATTTCCTTTCCTTCTTTTCTTCTCTTAGTCCTCATTTCTACCTGTCACTATGTTTCAAAATTCAATCCCAATCCCATTACTCAGTTGTCATTGTTTTACACACACACACACACACACACACACACACACACACACACACACACACGTACACAGACTGTGAAGTCTATCCTTGTATGTATGTGGTTTGGGGGCTGACCAATGAACACTGAACAACCACTGAGGTGCTCACTCCCAGGAAGACAAATTCTACTTTGAGTATTCCCCAGTTACATATAGTTATTTCTTTACGGTGGAGACCCATGAGATTTCCCCCTTTCATGTGAATAGGACTTTTATTATTATTCCTGTTCAGATCTTGCTTCCACAGTCATAATGTTGATATTTGATTGTTGAAGTTTTTCTGTAATTTCCAGAAGACACATCATCACAGGAGATTTTCTGATCCTCTGACTCCTATAACTCCTCTCCACTTCTGCACTGTTTCCTGAGCCTTACAAGCAGGAGTTGTGTTGTACACATTTCATTTCCATGGTGGAGGCATCTTATGATTGATTGTTGTCTGAATTTTGACCAATTTTGGTTTTCTGGAATGACCTTCAACTGTTGCAAAAAGAAGCTTTTTATGATGAGGGATGGCATTTTCTCCATGGCTTTTCTTAGCTCATGGAACATTATTTATCTATTAATCATTTACTGATAACTTGGGTCTGTGCACTCTTAGCAGAAGCTCCACGTGAGCTTCTTTGGCGTCTTTAGTAACATTTTATACTTTTAAGGATTATATCCATTTTAAATTAAGTTTAGGTATTTCAAGTTTTGCTATTGGTATAAATAGCTCTCATTTTCTTTATTTCAATGGTTAGTTGCTAATACTGGCTAGGCATGTACTATTGGTTCATCTTATAATCTTATGCTAAACTTTCCTGTTAGGCCTAATATCTCAATTTTTAGTGTCTATAGCAGTTTTTACATAGATTTATAACTATTTCAAATAGAATTTTACTAATTTTCTGATACTTTTGTCACTTCTCATTTTGCCATTGTGTCAAGCAGGACTTCCAGTGAAAAATTAATGACAAATGAAAACACCCTTGTACTGTTAGAGAACTCAATGGAAGGATTTATTATGAAAACTGATATTAGTTCTGTTTTTTTCTACTAAGAAAAACAGTTTCTCTTTTTCCATTTCCTAAAACAACAATTGCTTAGAGTACTTACTACCTAGGGCTTTACGGTTGGGTAGAATTTAATTGAGTAATGTCATCTTAGTCCTTCCTGGGATTTTAATTGTAAATCTGCTTGTTTACTAGAAATGAGACAGGCCAGATTCACTTCCTTGGTTTTTTGTTTGTTTGTTTCTTCATTTGCTTATGTTGTTGTTATCGTTGGTGTTGACTAATTGAGGTCCTGTCTTATTTATTTATATTTTTATAAATATTCACTTTTCCTATTTCTTGAACAGATTTTATTCTCATTTGTTTTAAATTCTGGTAGATTAGTTAGTAATGTATTCATGGTTTTAGGTCTGTGTTATCTGAATCCAGGGGTCTCTATTTATTACTATTCAATACCATAGTGCTTCAATGGTAACAGAGTCTTAATGTTTTGAATCTAAGAAGCCTGATTCCTATATCTCTGTTCCTTTTGAGGATCTTGCTGTCCTTTTTAAGTCTATATATGTTTTGTAGTATCTCATTTTATTATCAGTTAAAAATGCCATTGTGAGTAATAACAAATGCTTTAGTTACTTAGGAGTAATTGTTGACAGTTTATATATTTTGTGTGTTTAAAAATATAGTCATATCTCCTGGTGTGTGTGTGTTGTTTTTTACTGATGAATAACAGCATCTATTAGCCTGGTTAGCAATATGGAGGACTCCACAAAAATTACATAGCTCTGTTTTCACTGGATTTGTCATTATAACACCAAATTGCAAGGCATGTGCTAGCTTAGTATTCAGAAAAACATCCTGGCTTTTGGTTTAGTGTAAGTTCTGCACCTGCTTCTGACTAGTAGTGTTTTTCTGTTCTCGGTGGTTCCATGGTTTTTGGAATAGGTTGGGGACTCTATGATTTCTGAGATAAAATTAGTCTAACAAACCTATGGAAAAGTGAAAGAGAGCCAACACCATTCTTATTATCATGAAGAGCCACGACCAGGCTTGTCTCCCATCTCCTTCATAATCTCCAAAGGAGAGAGGTGATAGTGAGTCATTGTGTGCTAGTGCAAACACAGGCATGTTTTCAGTGAACTGTAGTCCTGCGTCCTCTCAATCAGTGTTGACCCAGGCAAGGCAGAAACATGTTTCTTGTGTGAACTTCTAAAAGGCTCACTGTTAGACAAATATTCCAATCTTCTTCTCAGGTGAAGCCAGACAGAGGGATTGTTGAGAAATCCGTCTAACTATCAGGATATCTTGTTTGATAAATTGAACAATGTCTCAGAGATTGCTCTGGGTGCACATGAGAATAACATATATTCTGTTTTGGAGTACAATAATTGTAAATTGGTTTTGGACATGGATAATAAATGGTATTTCTGACTTCACTGTGTCTTTATTGACTTTCGACTATTTCCTATATTGTTGCATGAAGAATGTTGGAGTAGCTAGATCACATTATAGAAATGTAACATTTTACTTTCAGTTTTATATGTTTAAATACTTAAAAATTATTGTTTGACTGTTTTATGTCTTTATTGATATAACCTTTCTTCACAAGTTCCATTCCATATTACTGTCGTTTTTCTTGGGTTGTGTGGCCCACTGAATTTAATTATATTTTCTTTACCAAGCACACGTAGTGGTTATGTACTACATCAAGGATAACTGAGAACTGACTAAATCATTGAAGAAAATGTAGTCCTCTCTCCTCTCCTAAAGGGATCAGCTTTATTACCATATCCAGTGCTCAGAAAATTCCAAAGAAGATAGGAGAAGGTACAAGCAAGAGGTGTCTGCTGTTTCTGACATAGACACTACACTCATGAGCTCAGCACACTTGCGGCTAGCTGCACAAGACTGAGTCCACCAACATTCTATCACAGTTGAGGATGAAGATGATTTATCCAATTTGTAATTTTTTTATCACACCCATTTATATTCATATTGTTTTGTCATTCAAGTAAAGCAGCCATTTGACATTTAAATCTTTTTTTTAAGTCAATAAAAATGGTGAACCAATAATTGCCTACTATTTTTAAAGTATACTATAAAGGACATTGATTTGGCTAAAGTCATTACAATGAAAACATTCCACTTGAAGTCTATCATTTTATATTTGGCTACTTCGAAGTAATAGATCCCTGTTGGATAGGCAACACATGTCACACCCAAATGCTAATGCTTAAAAAGTTACATGCACTCATGTTACTGGTGAAAATTAGGCCTTGCAAACAGTTCCAGGTGATTAAAATTTCTTCCCACATTCACATCCATAGCTCCCATCCATTATTTAGCCTCCCAAGCAAAAATGCTAAACACGAGAAACAATCACCCACAGGTAAAAGTGCAAAGCTTATATAATTGGCATGCAAATACACTATGTATGATCAAGCAGGAACCACAGTTAGTAGATGCAGAATCTGGGCTTACCAGGTAACTCAATGGGTGAAGATGTGTTGTCAAGCCTGAGGACCTAAATTAACTTCCTAGATCTATGTATTGGAAGGAGAGAACTGGCTTACTCAAGTTGTCTTCTAACTACCACAGACCAAAGTAAGCAAATTGAAAGCTTAAATATTATTAAAGGGGATAGAGAGTGTGTTTAAAATTAAATATAGTTTTTGTTTATAAAATTATTAGTTCTTTGTGAATTTTGTTCATTTTGTTTTGATTATATTCATATGCCCCAAGTCTTCTCTGATCTATCACTCCTTTCCCAGCTCATTTTGTGTCTTTAAAAAACAAAACCAATTTGTGATGGTCACATGATCATCAAATATTCTTGAGTGTGTTGCCTTCCAGTAGAACCTGGTCCAGTTACGACTGCTTACATTCAGAGAGAAATTAACTCGCTCATAGATACATCTTCTAGCAGCTAATACTTGTCATTGGCTACTCAGCTATGGGTAGTTCCTCATGGACAACTTCCATTCCCATGTTTATTTGGTCAGGTATTGGTTTTCACAGGCTTTGTGCATGTTGTTATAACCACTCAGTTGATATACACAGTTGTCCTGATATGTACCCAGGACACTATTTACTTGTGGTCATCCACCATTTCTGGCTCTTATACTTTTACTGATCCCTTTATACATAATGGTCCCTAAGGCTGGGTAGAAGAGCCTGCACTGTATATGTTGCATTTAGGGCTGGGTGTTCTTCACGTTCCCATTCTGTGAACCTTGGCCAGTTTCTGTGTTAATTGCTCACTACTGCAATTCGATACTTATTTGGGGGGTTGAGAAATGTATTAATTTATGGGTATAGCAATAACACATGAAGAATCAATTTAATATATGCCTTTATCAGAATAATAGTAGGTTCTCTGTTAGAGCCTATGGCATGCCTAGACACATGATCTAGTACAAACAATTGTGTCAAGTATGAGTTTTCTCTTATGGAACAGGGGTTAAATTTAATCAGAAAGTGGATGGTTATTCCCATGCTGGTTTTGCCATTTTTGTCTCACTATAGGTGTGTCTTGCCTGGCCAGTCATTATTGTAGACCAGAGGTTTCAGAGATGGTTAAGATTCATGATTATTTTTCTCCTCTAGTAATGTGCATAGCATATTTCAACACCATGAAAGTTATCCAGTAGGGAAAAACTTCCATATGAATACCAGGTAGAGTTCTCTATGCTGTGCAAATCAGGTGTGCAGTGTCTTCAGCAACATAAACTTACCATCACGCCAAGTTCTGAAGGGTAACTAGTACCAACAACATTGCTAATACTGTTCAGAAATCTATAAGACCTCACTTGCCCATAACTCCAGAAGGGGCAAACTATTCCTTACTTTGGGCTATTTGTTTGTTACCCTGTGATATCTAAGAAGGGCATTGTTACCCTGTTATAGAGCAATACAATTGTTTATGTGTATATTAGAAAGCTGTTAAGCTAGTGGGTATTTATTACTTTTTCCAAATTCTTTTTTGTATTATTTACCACTCCCTGGATCCCCTGCCCTCCTATTCTGCTATTCTTTCCCCCTACCAACTTAACATTTTCTGTTCAGGTATTCACTTCTAATCTTTTCTAGCAGTGTATTATATCATCTCTCCCTTAAAAGACATTCTTCGAATTCCCTTGGTATATATCTGACTTCATGGTTACTTAAAAAAAAAAAAAAGAAAAAAGAAAAAAAGCCAAACATCCAAACCAACCAAACAAACAAAACCAAACAAAACCAAACCAAAAAGACAAACATTATGAACAAAAACAAAACAAAACAATAACAAAAAACCAAAAACCAACCAACCAACAAAAACCCTATACATCTGCAGATTCAAAGCTAATGTTCACAGATGAGACAAACAAGAGTTTGGTTTCTAGGACCAAGGTTGGTGGCTCACAACTGCCTATATTTCCAGATCCAGGGGATCTAACACTTTCTAGATTCTTCAGGTATCTTCACTCATATGGACATACCCTGCTTGAAACAGACACAGGTAAAATGGAATACTCACCCTCAAATGAACTTTATTATCTAAGGAAAAGTCTCTACTGTGATATCTGGAATCAATTAGAATGGAAAAACTGAGGCAGTAGCTTTTCTCTCTCTTGAGAGAGGTACTCTTAAAGGCACCACCTTAGGAAAGTCCATTCAGAATGGGTGTAGCTAAACTGGAATGCTAGCCCTGATCTGCAAGCTATTCAGACATGGCTCAGTTACAGTGTATTTGCAATCTTGGAGTGACCTATATAGCACTACTTTCATATTTTCCCAGGTCCTAGAATTTTTCTGTTAGTTTGTTGTTCTAGTTCATAAAGATTCTGATTAACACTTACTATGTTATTTTTATTTTTAGAAGAGTCCATAAATACACAATTTTGTCTACCTAAATTTTGACCTTTTCCCTTTCTGAACCTGAACCACAGGAACATAACCAGTCTAGTGAACTTAAAAGTTCTACTCTGAACCTGTGAATCATCAAAGAAATGCAATCCAGCACAAGGAAAACCTAAAGCAAATCTGAGTCCCCATTTCAAGCACGAATTTCTTGGCACAGGAACTTGTTCTGCTCTTTCTTTTAGTCATTTCACTACTCCTGTGATAAAGCATCATGACCAAAGTAACTTACAGAGTGAAGAGTTTATTTGGGTTCACAGTTATCAGTGGATAAGAATCCATCATGACTGGGAAGTTGGGCAGGCAGTGCGTAGCTGGAAGTTGCATAGATGCCAGAGCCAAAGCTGAGAGAGCATATCTTGAACTTCAACCATGAAGCAGAGAGATGGAACTAGAAATAGCCCTGGGGCTTGAAACTCTCAAAGCCTTTCTTCAGTAATGTATTTCCTCCAACAAGGCTTCACTTCTCAAACCTTCCAAAGAGTACCAACAACTGAGTATCAAGTGTTCAATGATATGAACCTAATAGGGAATGTGTCATTCAATCCAACCTACTCCTGTTGTATCCAAGATTTCAAACACGTATTGCTTTCCTTTGTTTTAGCACAATCTCTCTAGGAATTTTAATAAGATCCCACTTTTCACAATTTCTATAATAAAATGCCATGCCAGAGCAGGCTTTAGTACCCACCAGGAGTCAGTCAAGAACAACTGAATTCTACCTATGTGGGATGCACATTTGTTGAAAAATCTTCTCACCCTGATACCAAATGCTGTACTACCCATTCTCATATGGTAGTCAATGCGTCAAAGTTCCTGCTTCTTGCCCATAACTACTAAAGGCCATTCTAAAGCTAGAATATCCTCCTGACGTCCACCAGTGCTTCCTGAGGTAGCACTGGACATCAGCATCTCACTTAGTGCTGAATATCCCTTTCATCCTTTCTTCTTAAGCTGTTTTCCTTTGTATTTAAAATAGATTTCCTGGAGATTCTACTAAAGTTGAATCTTTATTTTTATTTGAGTTGACACTCTATAATTTGAATGTGTTTCATCTTTCCATTTGATGTCATTATTGATGACTTGATTTTTATTGCGTTACTATGAATTTAACTCTCCTTCACTGCCAACTTTATATCCTTTTTGTTTTAAATATTTGAACTACAATACATTGAGCAGTAAAATGACTTTCATTTGTTGTGTAACAGAGTAGCATATAGTTCCTTCCTTCCTGTTTCTGACATCTCTGCAGACCTTTTATGTCTGTTGTTACTATGAAGTTCATCTCATTTCTTTACATTTAGCCTTTTATTTAGTATTTATTACTCATGTTATTAATAAGTTAATTTATTTCTTAGACAAAGTCTAATGTTGTATAAGCTCACCTCAAACTTATTTTGTAGCTGAGGACCTTTGATCCTTCTTCCTCTACTTCTAGAGCGCATGGATTATACACATTGTACCACCATCCTGGACTTACATGTACTTTAGACTGAACCCAGGGCCTTATGTACTATCAGAAGGCACTCTACCAAGTAAGCTACAGCTTGTAAGGAATATTTTAAAGTAGTTAAGCTTATTAAAATACTCTTGTATTTTGTATATATGTATAATTTCCTTGCTTTTCTTATATCTTGTTGGGCTCTGTTTCTACCCAATGTCATTTTTCATATTCATTCAGAGCATTCTTTAATAATTTTTTAGTGCAAATCTAACAGTGATAAATTACCACCCCTTTTGCTTCTCTGAAAAGTATTCCATTACTTTTGAGAGGTATGCTCATTGGGTAGTAAATCTGTGCTAACATAATATGTGGAATTTTTTCTATTTAGCATTTTAAACATGTCAATCTATTCTATTGTTCTTGACATAGATTTTTAGAAGTTTTCTTCAATAACTTTAAACTTTTTGCTCTGACATAAAGTATATTTTGCCTCTATAACTTGTCATGTGAATTTTTAGCAATTTGATTATGATTTGCTTTGGTAGCTTCACTTTAATTCTTCCTCAGGTTTATTGAACGTCTTGAATATGAATGTTTTTATTTACACAAATTCAGGAATCATGAGTTCTGATTCCTCAGATGGCGTTTAACAGCAGCTGCCCCCTCATGTGCCTTTTATTATATGCACATAACACTGCTTAGTTTTTTCATCAGAAATTCTGGTGTTCATTCTTTTTCTCTGAGGTTCTCCTGTTAGTTGAATTTTCTGTTGTTATAAGCATACCTGGTGTTTGTTTGTTCGGTTGGTTGGTTGGTTTTATCTTTTTTGTACATAATGTTAATTCCATTGAGAATCTATATTCTTGAAGCTAGTGTATTTTCCACATACATTTCCTTTTCTTATCTGCCACATTTTTATCCTTGTGTCTACATACTTGCCTTAACTCTTCTGAGCATAGGGCCACTTTACAAATCTCATTTCATTCTTCATTTCCAGATCTCCCCATGAAATGCCTCTGTCTTCACTTTTGTGCTTCCTCATTTTTTGGATTTTGTGGTTTGCAATGCTGTTTTTCACCTGGAAAGAAAGACAGTTAAAGAACTGATTATTATTTTAAAATTTCTAGAGTTAAAGTAAAACTTTCCAAGATGACCTAATTTCTCTCAAATTCGTGTATTACTTGTTAATCCTTTGATTATCATTCGATAAAATTATGCCCTGTATTTTCAAGGGAAGGGAAATGACTTCTTGCTGGAGAAAGCCGATAGTGTATCCTTCCACTATGTTATAAAGTGGCCCTTGTTTCCTTTCAGCCCCATGATAACATAACACTTACTGTAGTTCTGGGAAAGATGGTAGTGGACACAAATCTTATATGGAGTGATGGAATGCATACTCAGTCTCCTTCATCTTCTCTGACATTCTTCCCTGAAAATCTCAACTAACTTGACCTCTTCTCTGGCATTCTTCCCTGAAAATCCCAACTAACTTGACCTATCTGGGCACAGTTCCCTCTCCTCATCTCAAGGGAACCAGGGTGTTCTGTGTGGTGTCCTCTAAGTTCTACAGCCTGGCAATTGACTCACCCAGTTCCCTGGGGTCATCAAAAGATCTTACCATTTCCATTTCCTTCCCAGAAATGGCCATTAATGGCCAATCTCTTGAGTTTGCATCGTTGTAAGCATGTTATCTTATTTTTCATTTGTTTATGAAGACAGATACTATTTCATTCTTTTTAACAGACACAGATGCAACTAGATGTCCACTGCCTTCACCAGGCATTTCTTTTCAACTGGCATTAGCAGTGTCTCATTACAATGTTTTGCCTACTATACATCAGTGCTCTTCCACAGTCTTATTAGTGATGGATCAGACTTGGTTTTTGTTTGTTTATTGTTTTACCTCTGTCTCTCCTGTCTCATATAGTGTGGTTTTAAACCTTCCAATTTAGTTTCTGCTTCATGTTTCTCCTATAGCTGGCCATATGTGTTACATAAGTTTGCCATCAACATTATTTCAACTCAATGAAGTAATTTTATCATAGCAAATGATGCTACTATCCTCTCACTGCTAAGAACAAGTGTGGAAGTTATCCTTACCATTATTACTCCATACTCCTTATTCAAATGATGAGATATTCAGATACAATTTGATATTCAAGGACATTCAGCTCTGTTCTTTACATAGCAACTCAACCAGTATAGCCCTAGATTAAAGCAAACAGAATTTTGTGGTTGTAAATGTATTGATTTATTTTGAAATAGTCCTACATAAGCTTATTCTTTGTATATAGTTAAGCATATTAATTTAGGAGCAAGAAAAGTTAATCTACACTTCTGCCAAAATCATGAATTGTTTTCATTCTTACTTGGGAAAAAAGCAAAATATCACAAGGCAATAAATATTAAATAAATCTCTTTTACTGCATCCCTTCCAGATTACTCTTTGATTGTATCTTGTCTTATTTGTGTCACCATTATCGATTGATATAAATATGATTAATATTCAAAAAGTATGTGCTGAAGTAACAATGAATGTGACTACAATTTTGTTACATTTCACCCAATAAACATTAGTGTGTGAAAAGATGAACCCAGGAATATAGTAAGCTGGTCTGAGACATGGATTGTAGTAAAGGAGGTTTTTATACTGAAATAAAAATATTTCAAGCAGGTTTTTGTGTCTTCTTCAATTTAATTTGAAGTGCTTGAAATTAAATTTATAGCTTGTGTTTCTATCAATCAGATACTCTCCTTACCTACCACAGGATATTTATGTTTTAATTAGATTAAGTAAATATATGGCCTCCCTAATATACTTCTAATTTCTTTCAGCTCTTCCCTTTCTTATTTCTTGAATAATTTGTTGATGAACATAAAATGGGACTTTTCAGGCTTTTGTGAATTAGCTTATCACTCAGCATCTCTGTGACTAATTTGTAATAGGTCTTAAACAGTTATTCTGTTTAAGTATTAAATACCCCTACTTTAAATACTGAAGCTTTGAATCTTGTTCGTCAAAACTTAAATAGCCATGAACTTCTCTATTGACCTTTAAGCTTAATAGTATTTTTAGCTCAGCCAGTCACCAAATGTGACCAGAAATAAACTGGTCTCCTCTCAAATTGAGATCCTATTTAATAATAGAGTAAGTTCAAATCCATTCTCTTCCCAATTATTTATACTATTTATGTTTCCCTTAAAATAGTTAGATTGTGTTTGATCCTAAGAATCATTTAGAATTTCTGAAGCTATGCTTTAAATTTGTGAATAGATTTTTTTTTTATCCAAACTAAAACTAAGAATTCTATGGTCATTTACATTATTTACTTGAGTAATTGACTGTTTGTAACTTTCCTCTTGATGAATTCATGTATTGAAATTATCATGTCCCTATATGATGATAATAGGAGGTAGGGACTTGTAAAATAATCACACCACATGGGTAGATCTTTACAATTGAAATTAGTGCTTTATAACAAAAAGCAAGGAATTTTGTATTTTTTTAAATCTTTGTATTCTGACATGTGAAGAGACTGAACTTTGGATCATCAGTCAAAAGTGGTCTCTTGTAAGAAGGCAAACATTCTGATTCGCTCACCCCAAACGTCAACTGTGGCTAGGACTTTTAAAGGAGTTGTTATTTTTGATTGTTTTTGTCAGTTTCCAACTCTATATTTTATTAATTTCTTACTGCCTTGTTCAGTTACTTATCTGACAACCTTATGAACATAGAATTCATGTTCTGGTTACTTTCTTCCTCCATTCTGTCATCTGCCTTGCATAGCATTATCCCAATGCCACTCTACCTGTTGCCTTCTAAGATTCATGATTTGGGCTTTGTTTTGGGACCATTTAGTTTAGACAGTGCCATGTTAGTGATGACTGCATAGTAACTATCCATTGTGGATTGGCAAAGTCAACAGTGAAAACATATCTGGACACAGTGACAGTCTGTTCAATGACTCTTATAGTGAGAGTCATGTATCCTTCAGGTCCTTCTTCTATTCACAACTGACTGTTAATGGACACACTCCTAGATACAGCTAGTACAGTTGTCCACATTTGTCTGTGTCTTGCAATAATAATGACAGAGTAGTACAGAGTAGTATACAGTAGATAGGATTCCCACCTCTCCTCTTAATCTTCTGGCTCTCACATCTTTCACCCCTCTCTTCTACAATATTCTCTGATCCTTGAAGAAGATGTTTTTATGCCACCATGGGCATTTTTTTTTATTGCATCCTGAAAAACGTAAGGTAGAAATTGGTTGCAACAGAAATTGAGGCATCGCTATATCAAATATCTGAAAACATAGAAACAGCTTTGGAATAAATTCACAGGCACAGGATGCAGAAATTTTATGATGCATGATGAAGGAGTCAAGATTGCTAGGAAATGATATTTTAAAGGAGATTCTAGGGACAGCTCAGAAATTCTGGAGGAAATGGAAAGAGATACTTCTCTCCTCTTAAAAGAGACATAGAATAATCATTATAGATTGATATATGAATGGATAATAAAAAACATTCTAATGAATTGTCTGGTAGAAATGTGGAAAACAAGATCTTGGTTATAAGGTAGCAAAGACATTACTATGTTGTCTTCATGCCTAATATTTTATAATGGTATAATTTTAAAAGAGATTAAGTTGAATATTTCAAGTTAGTTGAGATCTCTAAGTAAAATGATGAAAGGGTGGCTTGGAACCTTCTGATTGAGAAGAGGATGTTGTAAAAGTAAAAGAATGGAACAGTGGTTGGTTCAGAAACTATGTTTAACCTCTACTGAGATTTGTTATGATTATGAAAAACATTAAATATAATAAATCTATCCTCATATAAAATATGGAAGTACTAAGCAAAGAATAACTAAAATGTAATGATTTAGAAAATCTTTAGCTCATTTATATTGTAAAAAAAAAAAACCAGAATGATTAGAATAGAAGAACATTAAGTGCATCGCCATAGGATGCTTTGGTACTAAGATGTCCTAGATTCCATATTCAAGTAGTCCAGTGAAGTCCTACAACTTCTAACTGAGTAAGGTATAAGGAGGGGGTTATTTATTTGATTTTTTTGCAAGTATAGACAAATTAAACTGTTAATCTGCTTCATTTCTTTAAGATAAGGGAAGAAAGATTCAAATATCTCTTTATAAATTGTCAGGTCTGCTATTTTATTTCACAGGTACAGACACCAAATTTCCTTTGATAGGCTAGATGATGTGTTTAGTTTTATGGATAGGGCTCTGGGAACAGGAGAAGTTTCAGTACTTCTCTCTTGGTGGATCTGGTGGATGGGACACAACCAAGATGATCTGGATAGCAGAAAAATGAACTAAAGTGGGATACTCTCAGAGTTTAATCTCAGGAGGCTTCCCTTGTGAGGTTTGAATTTTGTGGGATTCAATCCTTCCTTTTTTGTTTTTCTGTCTTTGTTATTTTATTACAAATAACAGCCAATTCCTGTTCCACAACTGTAGTTTGGAAAGATATAGCTTGTTTAGTTTTACAGACTTCCAGTTGGATAAGAATTTTGCTTAAGACTGAAGTTCTGAACATCTTATCTATGCATGATTTTTATGATGTTTGATGATATTTGGGCTTTCAAACTTGAAGGTGTTATATTGAAAGGATGAAGTCAGTATATTTGATATGTGAGAAAGACATACATTTGGTCAACCAAAAAAGGGTATTATTAATTGAATGTGTTTGTCATTCTCAAGTTTTTGTTGGAGTCATGACACACTGTATAATGTCTATTGGAGAAGACATGAGGGTAGAAATCGTATTTCCAAACAGAGCCCTAACTTTTCCATCTCTGTTAGCTGCCATGTGAGCACACACACACAAAAAGCCTGTGAGACCTAGAGTAGAAATTCAGGAGAACCTTGTCAGGACAGCACTCTGGTTTTAGACTTTCAGCTTCTAGAGCTGGGATAATTAAGTATGTATTGCTTATAAGCCAGCCAGCCCATGGTGCTTGGTTGTAGCAACCTCAGTTGACTAAGACAAATGGCCTACATGGATATTATTTTTCTTCTGAGTTAAACCTTGAGCCTTTGACTTTAAGGTCATTCTTCAATGCACTCACCCTCCTGCCAGCTCTAGCATGTCACAATCCATTCTTTTTCACCCAGCCTCCCCTTAGCGGCACAGATTACAACTGTTTTCAATTAATGTACAACTCAATGCTAATTAGTTTCTGCTTCTGTTGTTGTTATGGTTGTTGAGATAATTTTTTCCTTCTTTCTATTTTTACCACCTACATTATAGTTGAATTGGTTATGGATGGCTCTGCTTGCAACTTCCAAATGACTCCAGAAAATAAACCAAGTTGCAGTTGTTTTAAGAAATGCAGCTGTTCTCTCACACACTTCATAGACATTAACTTCACTCTTTCAGCTAGGATTTCATAGAATTTATTAATTTCATTTTAGTATTAGTTTTAACTCTCAATTCAATAGCAATAAAGCCAAACTCCTTTCTGTTCATTGAGGTTCCAAATCTGCCTTGGAAAAGTGAATATTCTTTGAGCTTCAAAGCAGATGTTGGAGAGAAGTTTCTCCTGATCTGATCTAACCCATGAAATGTGTCTTGAATGCCATGACTTCTTTCTCCAAACAGCACACCCCTTTGAACCTACTGCAAAGAGTATCACAAGGCCTTTATACTGGATGTTAACACTTTCTCTGAAGGCCTTCAGTTTATGACCTATATGTCATCCTAAGCTTGACAACTTTGTTGAAGGAAAAGATTACACCATCATTTTTTTCTCCTGAGAACAGAAGATATACTAAAATACACTTTAAATATGCAAAAAAGCAGCTTCCTGTCCTTTTTCTAGTTGGGTAGGTAAAATTATGATGCTGTTAAAAGTTGTGCTTGCCCATTTCCTCCTAAGTCCTCATCCTACCTCTTCTGGTGACCAGTTCACCTTTGTTCTGTGTTTATCACATTAACATCCATCATTCTTTAGCTTGTTGCAAAGGTAGTATTATTTCACCCAACGCCGAATCTCCAATAGTGAGTTTTCACATATATGTTCAGTATATGACACATACATGTCAGCTCTACTGAAAGGTTTGCTGTTGTTGAGCATTGAGTGTGAGTGTTGAATTAGACAAATGATCACATTTTGATTTTGCTCAATTTGCTATGGGAACAAAAAAAGTCAATTTACATTGCTACTCTGTCTTTCCATCATAAAACTTTTATAGACATGAAGTAAATTAACTACATAAAATGATTAACAGCAATGTAGCAAAATATAGGCGACAGTCATTTTCCTTGTCTCTTGTAAGTGTAAAGAACATACACCATTTGAATGAGATCATGTCCTACCCACATGCCTTCCCTTTAGTGTCTTTGGGTAAGATTTATGGCTGTACGTCTCATATCTTTTACTTTGTTTGTTTGAACATTAACTGGCAATTTAACTACTGGATGTCTTCCTTATGTAAAATATGATGTCGAAAGGGCTCATACTAACTCAGAATGATAAATAACATAGCATTGTTTGAAAGGGTTTAGTGTGTGTGTGGGGGAATATATATTGATTGTTAGTTCAGAGAATTCTGAATGGCATAGGCTTAAGGAGGTTATGAGCTTTGAGATAGTAGGTTTCATGACCCAAATTTTTTGTAGCTGTAAAGTCTAATCTTATTAGACCAGCTAACTGATGTAATGAAAGCCTTTGACTTAGGTCCATGTATAAATTTTTTAGTTTACCTTCATATGAACGTCCCTGGTGCTACATGCACATCAGTGTGCAGCCCGTTTGCACTAGGAAGTTACGACCTTCGTAACACTGTGACCCTCTAATAGAATTCCTCATGTAGTGGTGACCAACAATCAAAATTATTTTTGTTGCCACCTTATAACTATAATTTTGCTACTGTTATAAATAATCATCTAAATATTTTTGGATATAGCCAAAGGGTTTGCTACCAATAGATTGAGAGCCATTGTCTTACACTAACCACACTGGGACACTTACATAGAAAAAGTTCATACTGCAGGCAGAATGTGCAACTTTAGAGAACTGGTTATTTTATCCATAAGAGGTATCCATTTTTATCTTATCTCCTAAATCAACTTATTTAAGCACAGTTCTCTGAAGACAGGAAATGAACAGTGAATATATTTTGTTCAAAGCTTATATCAACCCATCAAAGTAAGGCAACAAAAAGATTATTTTATACTTTCTTACTAAGGACACAGTATGTAAATTCTTAGGTATTAAATAATAAAGTAGGTCACTTTCTGGGTTAAGATGCAAAGAAAATGAAAATAAATGGGAGAAGGCAAAAGTTTGGGGAAGAAACTCTTGAAGCCTTGATATGCTAAAGAGTATTTCAGATTAGAGTTTATTTCGTGTAAAACATAGTATGTAAATGCATATGTAAACAGTTGGTTGTGCCAACCACCTCAACCAGAGATCACCAAAAGAATCCTAAAAGATGAATGGTACACCGGATGAATGTATTTTCTTCTAGAGATTTATATTTTTCTTTTGATGGAAAAGAAAAAGACCAAGTAAAATATGTCATGCTACTTATGAATAAAGTTTTGAAAACTATAATCATGAATCACCATAATCTCTCTGCAGTGTGAGGCACAATTTTTCTTAGGACTTTGTCATAACAGAGTGTTTCTAGTTATCTGGTGTCTGATAACTGACCAGCTCTGTTCTTTTAAAATCATTCTATGAAAACAGTAGGATATCTTGTGCGGTATTCTAAAAGACAGAACCAGAAACTAAGGTGGAAGTTACATTGATGGAGAGTTGGTCTGAACAGAAAGTAAAGGTTCCTGTCATTAAGGTCACTCAACAGTGCTATGAGAGTCATTGTTCGCAATCAAAATGGAATCATTCCCCACCCCAAAAAATAACAGTGACCACAAGTTTTCAGATAGGCAATGGAACACACCATAGTTAAAAACTGAAGTAAATCACCATTGAGAATCTTCCTATGGTTAGCTTGTACTATGCTCAGTGAGATATTGATTTTTGTTGCTCATTTGAGCACAGTAAAGTTAAGGAGATGTTTAGAGAGGAATAACAATTGAAATTTAGATTATCACAGTACACAATCCAAGGGTAGAAGATCTTTTTGTCAGGCTTCAGAGTCTCTTGGAACAGAGGATTTCAAAAGACAACAGTCTTTTCCAAGGACCTCATGTGAGATCACTTAGAAATGATGAGGAATCAGAGTTGTATTAGAAGAGAGAGATAATGAAAAACACAGATGTAATTTCTTCTTTGGAATCTGTAAATTACTTTAGAGCTAATTTCTGGTTGCTAGAAACTATTTAGCTCCTAAACAGTATTAGGAGCTAGGTGTTCATTGATAAATTTAAAATGTAATTTTAAAACAGAATTTCTATAAACACAGTAAAAACAAAGTGGTATTTGGTGGATTTGTTTGTTTGCAAAATTTAGATGACAAATCCTTATATGATTTATAAAATCTAGAGCAAAGTAAAATGCCTATTGGTTTACAAGGTTAGCACAGTGTTCAGTCATCAGGCTACTGTACCATGATGCAAGCTACTGAATCATGGTAACATAATATCACACAGTGTAACCATGGTAGCATAGTTGACATAGGACATGAAGGAGCAGCATGCCATTATCCAGTGGCTACAAAACAAGTTGCAGTGTGAGGTATTGGATATGTGCATGGAAGGGTATTCTTTGTAAATCCCAGGTTTTATGCTTGAGCATATTGGTTATCTGCAGATCCTTGATTTTTCTCAAGTATAAGTCAGTATAAACAGGTACATAATTGCAAAATCAATTGATTTCCTTTCCTATTTCTTGTATTTTCCTTTTAAATCTTCAAACATCCCTTTTTTCAGGAAGAGAAGAAAATTCATTCATTGCTAACGTAAAACATTCGTGTTCCACTGAGATTCAGTTCAACCACTTACAGACCAGCACGTATGTCTGCCATATGCCTGATGTCATAGAGAAAATTCCATAAGGAATCCTGTCTCTTCTCTATCCCTACCCCATTCTCCAGTATGTGGCATATAGGTTTTGATAGTCACCTGCCAAAATCTATCATCTGTTATCGTTCTTCTATTAGCACAGAATAAATAACAGGCCAGCCATAATCATTATACAGTAATTCCAAAACTAGTATTGCTATATAAGGTCAATTTGTGATACAGAAAATTTTGTTTACTGTAGAACAAATCTGGATGAAATCCACTCTTGTATTATAACTTGAGGGCTAAGTCTGCTTTAATGATTTCTTTTAAGAGATACTCTTAAATTATACAGTGTGGCTGAAGAAAATACAATAGAAACCTTAGCAAATAATATTGAATGTCCAGAGGGCTTAGCTGCAGCAGGACTCTTATCAGATGAAATCTTAGGACACAGGCATTTTCTCTAATTCCTGTTACTAAAGCATCTTGCCATGACTTTCAGAGCAAAGTATGAATGACACAAGAAAGAAATTTGTGACTAAACTGTTCAAGTATACTTTCAATACATTGATAACCTGATAACTATTTTGTAAAGAAACAAAGTTGAAGATACAAACAAAAATAAACAGGCAGATGTGAATGCTCAACTTCATCACAGCCAGCTATAAAGTCTTGGCAATCTATGGACTTCTAACCCTCATGATTTCTAAATTTAGGCAATTTTATGAAAGAGCCTCAAAATTCCTTCTTCAATTTTACTTATTTTATTTTTTACCACTTTTAAGATCCATGTACAAGTCACAAAAATATAAAAGGGATGTCAGGATCTTTTGAAATCTGGATCATATTAATGTCAGTTTAGGTTCAGCCACAATATTGTTTCTCCAATCTACTCTAAACTGTTACAGATCAACAGATGTCCTGATCAAGGAAAAACTATCTTTTCTTGTCTTGATCTAAATTTGGACAACATTCTTTCAAAGGGAAATCATTTGACAAAACACATTCCCAAGGGTCAATAAAAAAGAGAATGAAAAGAGGATTAATGTTGGTCATGTAAAGAGTAATTGGAGACCTAAAACTTTGAGTGTGCAAGCTATTTAACTATAGGTGATGTAAAAATATTTAAGGAATTGCCATGTAAAAGAGGCATTAACATAATTTATGTGATTACAACTGCAAATATTAATGTGGAAAATAGTAAAATAGGAATCCCCTATGAGGAATAAATATAGACACCATCTCATTACTTACTACAATCCCCACTTTATGAATATTTGCACCTTTACACACTTATACCTAACAAATTTTTCTGTACCTGACCCAATGTCAGAAGAGGGCAGTTTCTAAGAAAGCCTTGATGTGGACCATGAAGAAAACACAAAGTGAGTACAGAAAAGGAAACTGGTAGATCAAGACTTGGAAGTGTAGATAGAGAGGGCTCTGGACTCTACCTGCCCTTCACATTTGTGCTTTCTCATCAATTGAAATGAAAGGTTAGTCACTGCTTGCTCTATCTGGGTCCCCTTTAGCAGCATAGGAACCTAGACTGGTCACATAGTTGGGATAGAAGGAAACTTGGAAAGGCTCTTATGACTGAATTTCTATGAGGAATTAGAAAATCTACAAATAATTCTCTGAATCACTATTAATCCCCTAGTTATTATACACAGGAAAATGTATAATTCTAATGAGATTATTTTTGTATGCTATCTTCAATCTTTAACCACATGGTTTCTTATATGTATACTTGGAAGTATAGCAGAGATTTAGAAATGAGCAAGCACATACTGATTGCAGAAATCTATTAACATCTCTGCATGCTTAAAGTTTTAAATTAAAATTTAATGCTACATTTATTATATCCTAGTTCAGTCTAAATGTACAATGTTTACATAAGCTTGTATTTCAATTGTCTGTTCTCTATTCTATTCTATTGGCATACTTAGATCCCATTGAGGTTAAAAATTAGGAGTCTTTAATAGTTTAAAATTTGTTCATGAGCAATTATATTTTTCTTTTTTTTAGTTTTTGTATCTTCAAAGACTTATTATTAAAGTATTTTCAGAAATTAATTACAGAGTTTAGCCATGTAAAATTCAATTATTATGTTAAAGATTCAGCAGTATCATATGACTTATGTGAACCTCTATAAGAATTTTTGTCCCTATAAACAGTTTTAGTGTTTCAATGTTTTTATTTGCTTTTCAATTCATCTGGAGTTTATTTTACTTTCTTTTTTGCTGGACTTTAAGACGTTACTAGTACAGTGCAATTATTCTTTTATTTCTCTTTATTTATAATGTTTGCAAGGGGCTCTAGTCACATTCTTGAAAGGAAAAAGTGAGTCTATATATTTAACATTAGTTTCATATGTACTTATGGTTCTACTTTTTTTTCTTAGACAGAAGCCTCACCCTATTCTATTCTCATTATAAAATGTCACAAACACTTGGTCCAAGAGGAGAAGGAAATCTGAATTAGGCTATGCATGTTCAATTAAATGTTTAACCTTTACTGAATAGAAGTACAGTACTTTGAAACAATGGAGAAGTGCTGTTTTGAAGAGAAAAATACTTGAATGTTGAGTGTGTGTGTGTGTGTGTGTGTGTGTGTGTGTGTGGTGTATATCTTCTTGTATGACTGTTCATTATGTATTATTCACCAAAGGTGCTACTGCAATGCAAACATGTGCTTCTTCTATGAGGGCTGACATTTTACATTTTGTTTTTAGCCTCCATTTCTCTTCACCCTGGGAGAATGGAAGTATCTGTATGTAAGGATTGAAGAAAGAACCTGAGAAAATAATGAAGCAAACTTTTCCCCAAATAATTCCTATTTTTTTTAAAAAAAAATCCTTGTTTCAGAGTCATTTGAGAAACACTTCAACTGCTTGCTGTGTATATCTATATAGTTCACTCTGCAATCCCTTCTTATTTGCTGCATTTGCCATTGCATTCCCTAATGTAAATGGCTTCAAAGCTCTAAGCAGAGCTTCCTCTTGTGTAGTTGTACCCTGCTACACTTCATCCTTGGGAGTCCTAACCATTAATGCTCCTTCCTTCTTCTGTATGACTTTGTTATGACCTCTCTTCCTTTCATTATTTTAAAAAATATTAATTATTTGTATTTGTATTAATTTTTTGCCTACACATCTATATGCTCTACATCTAGTACTTGAGCCCTCCAAGGTCAGAAGGTGATGTGAGAGCCTCTGGAACAGGACTTACAGTGGGTTGTGTACACATATTGGTGATACATAGAGCCCTCATATGTATGCCCTCATATGACAGCCCTCAGTCCTCTACAAGAGCACCAGGGGTTCTTAATTACTGAGTCATCTTTCCAGGCCTTCCAGAAATTTTTGGACATTTACTTGATGCAAGTTTTTTTTTTTAAGTCTTATTAAGCTCACCTCTAAGTTTTTATTCATTCTAATGTAAATAGAGCCATCTTTTATTGATTTGTTAACTACTTAGTGTTTGATATATAAAAATATTATTAATGTTCAGATGCTAATTTTATATCATTCTAATAAATTTTTCCTTACCAATTGAATTTATTTCAACTTAAAAGCCTTTAGGGTTTTTCAGATACAAAATCATATCACCATCATGGGATATTTTAAAAATTATTCTGTCCAACCACTGTGCCTGATATCTCCAAGGCGCTATTGATAAACTGTAGGGGCAAGAACATTCTAGCCCTGTTCTTGATCTTAACTGACAGGCCTCTGGTGCACACCAGGAAGAACACTGATGCTTGTCATGAGATTTGTACATCTTCCAATCTTAAGAAGATAACTATTATCAATCATCTATTCTGAATGCATTAGGTACTTAAATGTTTTCTTTATTCTTTATGTTCATCACTATAAATAATGTTGCAAATAGATGTTGTTATTGAATTATCATATTTATCAAGCAAATCCAATTTTGTGGTCACAATATATGTTGTAAATATATTGTAAACATATTGCTAAAAGATATTCAGTGATATTTGAAGCAATAATCACAGGTGATATGGGTTGGAAGTTATCTTGATATAGTCTTTACTGGTTATTTCTGAAAGTACACTATTTATTTTTGCCCTGAAATTATTGGATATATCTTGTCTCTGAAGTTTTGATAGAATTTTTGATAAGAGAAATCAAGACCTCGGTATTCTTGCCAACAATCATTTGAAAATATTCTTATGTTCATCCTTCTCTGATTATTGATATTTCAAACACTCTATATCTGCTAGGGTCAGTTCTAGAAAATTATGCTTCTCAGAATAATTCTCTGTTCTAGTAGGTTTTTACATTACTTTGCATAAAGTTATGACAATTGTTTCATCATGATTTCACATATTTGTTTTTCTTACATTTCCGTACTGTGGATTCTATCTACTGTTTTTCGGAATTAGGTTAGCTAGTGTTTATGAAATAGTTAGCATTTTCACATGATTTTAAATATTTATTTTCTTACCTCATGTTTTCAATAGAGTTAAATTTTCTAGATTTTAAAACATTAGTCATTATTTATTTCCATTACTTAATTACATTAACCTAAACATTCACAGCTTACTGTTCTTCAGTCCTTGATTTAACTGTATCTCATCAAATTGCTATGAAATATTTCTGTCTAATTTTTAGTATGACTCTTTAAAGATACTCTGAAGCTCTTATGGAACCTCTTTGTGACCCAAAACTAAATTAAATGAGTTTATGATTTCAAAGTGGAATGAGCGCCAGGCGGTGGTGGCATACGCCTTTAATCCAAGCACTTGGGAGGCAGAGGCAGGTGCATTTCTGAGTTCTAGGCCAGCCTGGTCTACAGAGTGAGTTCCAGGACAGCCAGGGCTACACAGAGAAACCTTGTCCCGAAAATACAAAGAATAAAAAAAAAAACGAAGTGGAATAAGCTTTTAAAGTTTTTCACTTCTGTTCACTAGAAATGTTTACTATATTATATTGTTCTATAAAAGAAACTAACATTTCTCTATTACAATTTCTAATATATTTAATCAAACTTCTTTGCATAAAAGTTGTATGTTCTATTGTGCAAGTTATTGGCATATATTCAGAGTCATTTTTGGTCACTTAAAACATCTCAAACAGGTTTTCTACATGAAAGACTCATAATATTAATGTGACACTAATTTCTTTTTGCATATCCTATTTTTGTGTTGCATGACAGCCTTTGCTTTGATACTTGATGTGCAGGTGTTCATACCTGCAACCCTGTTATCAGGAAGGATGATCTTTAGAATTTTTTTCTGATTTCATAACTTTTAATGTTTCTGAAAAACATTAAAAAGGGGCAGCAGGATCAGGTATGAGAAGAGATAGAGATGATGTCCAGAGGGTCAGGTATTTGAACAGAACTGTGTAGAAATGGGGGGTGGGAAACTGGTGGTAGGCACCAGCAAGTCCCAGATGTCAGGAAACCAAGAGGCTCCCAGGAACCAACAGCGATGAGATTAGCTAAAATGCCCAACCAACGGGCAGAAGAACCTGTAGAGTCCATATCCAGAGCCTCTGCAAGGCACCCGGTTGGGGGTGGGGCTATTCACTCATCTCCAAATTCTTTGGGCTTCTGTCCAAAGGAAATACAGGGACAAAGTGTGGAGCAGAGACTGAAGGTAAGGCCATCCAGAGACTGCCCCACATGGGGATCCATTCCATGGATAAACACCAAACCCAGACACTATTGTGAATGCCAAGAAGTACTTGCTGACAGGAGCCTGTTACAGCTGTCTCCAGAGAAGCTCTGCTAGAGCCTGACAAATACAGAGGTAGATGCTTGCAGCCAACCATTGGACTGAGCATTGGGTCCCCAATGGAGGAGTTAGAGAAAGGATTGAAGGAGCTGAACAGGTTTGCAATCTATAGAAGAACAACAATATCAACCAACCAGACTCCCGCACCCCCAGAGATCCCAGGGACTAAACCACCAACCAAAGAGTACTCATGGAGGGACCCATGGCCCCAGCCGCATATGTAGCCGAAGATGGCCTTGTAGGGCATCAATAGGAGGGGAGGCCCTTGGTCCTGTGAAGTCTCAATTCCTATTCCCTAGTGTAGGGAAATCCCAAGGCAGTGAGGTGGGGGTGGGTGGGTGGAAGGGGGAGCATCCTTGTAGAAGCAAGGGGAGGGGTCACAGGATAGGGGATTCCTGGGGGAAACCAGGAAAGGGGATAACATTTGAAATGTAAATGCATAAAATATCCAATAATAAAAAGAAAAGTGTAACCCTTGCTGAATTAAAACTTGATATGTAGAGTAGGCTTGCCACAAACTCATTTCTGAGCCTCCCAAGTACTGTGTTATGTTCATGTTTCATGTTTCTGACACTGAGTTATCAAGGTTAAAGTATCTTTTTTTGTTTGAGTTCTCTGGTTTATTTTGTCTACCTTTAATTTTTTACAATTCTGAATCACATCGTTTTTAACTGAATTTTCTCTAACACTCCGTAGTGCTTTTTCTACTAATAGGTAATTAAATGCAATTCAGTTCATGAATACAATTGTTATCTTAATATTTGTTTCACTTTTATTTTGTGCTACTGTGTGTACTATAATATATGTTTTTACTTAGTCTCTACTGTGGACACTTAATGAAGGAATTAAACCATAGTGGCAATGCAATTCTTTTTTTTTTTGCAATTCTTACTTTAGTTTTTTTCATTCACTTTTAATACTTATTTATTTTTAACTTTAAAAAGAAGAATTTCAGCCAAGTACTTATGCTTGTAATTCGCTCCTTAGAGATGCTCTGACAGGAGAACCAATGGGAGTCTCAGGCCAACATTGACTATTTAGCAAGCTCTATGACAGTCTAGGCAACCAACAGCAAAACCTCTGAAGTTTCAACTTATGCTTATTATCTGTCAAGATCAGCTAACTGACTCTGCTGTACATTTCTTACCAATATGTCATTTCATTTCTAATTTTGAAGAATACTTTTTTTAATTAGCAACCTCTTCCCTTTAGGAGAAGTTTTCATCGTATTTTAAAATACTATGACTTTATTTGACATGCTCAGGGGTTAATGTATCTCAGTTGATTGTGAGTCTTTGAGTACTTACAAGTATTTCCTGGAGTGAAGTCTACTAGGAATTCTCTCATGACTTCTTTGTGTACGGGTGTGTCATCTTTCCCCCATGTTCTCATTTTTTAATTTATGTAATGCACGTATTTCCTTTGTGTTGTGGTCCTAATAATTTCTTTCTTCAATGTACTTTATAGTATTTTCAACGTCATCATTTCTTGTCTGAAGAAAGAAAATCTCATCCTTTGGTGGCCATCTTTGAAGCCATTTTGTCTTCTTCTCAGAGAGCTCTCCATCTCTCTTCTTTGGAGTGTCAATGTCTACTTGTAGCTTTTAAGTTTCTCATTTATGTCAATTAAAAACACTTTCATATTTATTTTTGTTCTCTAGTTAACTAGTTTGTTAAGTTTCTTTTTTCCCATGCTGCTCCAAGGGATGTTGTATTGACTAGTTTTGTGCGTCAACTTGACACAGGCTGGAGTTATCAAAGAAGGGAGCTTCAGTTGGGGAAGTACCTCCATGAGGTCCAGCTGTGGGGCATTTTCTCAATTAGTGATCAAGGGGGTAGGGCCCCTTGTGGATGGTGCCATCCCTGTGCTGGAAGTCTTGGGTTCTATAAGAGAGCAGGCTGAGCAAGCCAGGAGGAAGCAAGCCAGTAAGGAACATCCCTCCCTGGCCTCTGCATCAGCTCCTGCTTCCTGACCTGCTTGAGTTCCAGTCCTGACTTCCTTTGGTGATGAACAGCCATGTGGAAGTGTAGGCTGAATAAACCCTTTCCTCCACAACTTGCTTCTTGGTCATGATGTTGTGCAGGAATAGAAACCCTGACTAAGATAGATGGTTTTCCCGATCATTGCAGAGGATCTCATGAAGTAGCATTTGGGGATGCTGCACCGCTTTCCCTGCCCCTGGTGATGCATGCATGACAACAGGAATCCTTTTCCTTCTTCCCACCATCAAGTCTCCAAAGCAGTTTAAACTTCTTCATTTTCTGAATGAGTCATGTTCTGTTTCTTAGATGTACTTTTCCCCCTCTCTAAATTCAAACTGTGGCTCTCACAAATGCCACATCAGTTTTTCTTTCCTTGGGTGACCTTCCACTTTGGGAGCGTGATGCAAATAATTCCTCACATGTCTTCAGTGCATTTCTGTTGCTGGGACTCAACAGCACAACCACAAACAAGCTGGAGAGAAAACGATTTATTTGGTTTATACATCCTGAGACATAGTCCATTGAGAGAAAGGAAGGCAAAACATCAAGAAAGAAACCCAGAGGCAGGAACTTAAACAGAGGCCATAGGGGACCACTGGTTATTGGGTTGCTCAGCTATCTTTCTTATTCAAACTAGGATCATCTGTCCAGGGATAGCACTGTGTTTGGTGTTCCGGGCCTTCTTCTATCAATGAGTAATTAAGTGATCACCCACAGGTTTACTGTGTAATCTGATTGGAAATGTTTTCTCAGTTGACATTCTTCTTCCTTTTGCATTAGTCATTGTCCTATTACTGCAAAGAAACATAATGACAATGCAACTTTTATAAAGGAGAGTAAATAATTGGGGTTTTCTTTTAAATATAAAATATTTATGAATATAAATATTTTGAATTTATGAATATAAATATAATAAACAACACTTTCTCAAGAAAATAAAATGAAATACATAATAAAAGTGAAAATTTAATGATAATATCTGTTAAAATATATTCTTTGCAAGAAACAAGTAATTTGATACACTACACTTATTAAAAGGTGTTTCAAAATTATTAAGAAAGAGAATTAATAATACAAGAACTCTGATTTATTTCATAAAGTCTTTATACATTACAACATATGTAAATAAAAGGAAGTTATGAGTTTTGTGAATCCATTTGTAAATATATATAATAAAGGATTCATAGACAAAATGCAAAAAAAAAAGGTCAAAACAAAAACAGGAAATAAAATTTAAAAAGAGAGAAACAAAACCACCAAATTAGATAATGGGCAAAATATAGGTACAGATGTTCCAAAGGAGGAAATGTGGATAGCAAATAAATCATGTGAAAATATGTTCATCATCATTAGGGAAATTTAAATAAGAAGTAGAATGTAAGATTAGTCCATGACATTGAGAACAGAAAAAAATCAAATTAGTGATGATAGCAAATGCTGCTAAGGATGCAGTGAGATTAGAATTCTCTCCCATTGCAGAGAGTAAGATGGTAAACACTGTGAAAATGAGTTTGGCTGTTTATAAACCTAAACAGGATCATGGCATACAATTAAACAGAGCCTTATGTGGCATAGAACAACCGATCTTGCAACATAACATACTCTATATATCCATGATACAACAGTTGCAGTGGTGAACAATAGTTCTTAGGGTGGGAAGTGGTTGGAAGGGCATGTGTGGAAGGGCAAGTGAGGTGGTCTATAGGTGCATGCACAGAACTGGAGAAAACAGAGTGAACCAAAAGACTAGGTTGTGTTGTGGTTGTGGTGGTTTCCATCCATGTATAGCTGCTATAAATTGCGCAGAATGTCACATATATGAATATATGCACATATTACAATAGGTGAGTGAAAAGCTTAAAAAGAATTTCATCATCCATTTACATCTTGAAATGTTTAGATTTAGCTAGTCATGGATTGTAAATAATTTAAATATTTCCCTTGTACTGAGTAGTTTAAAAATATCATTGTACACACACACACACACACACACACACACACACACACACACACACAGAGTCATTATTTCTTAAATAGTTGAAAATAATTATTTATAGAATGATTGGATAAAATTAGGTAGTAAAACCAGATTTATAAAATATTTAAAGAAGTTGTAGCATGTCCATAGGGCATCTACAACTAATCAAAAGCTTGCTTGTTTTAGTCAATAAAAGGAAAGTTTTGCAAGATCTATGTTCATTCATTTGAATTTAAAAACTTCTTCTTAAGGTCAAAAGTAAAATATAAACTGGGAACCAAAATTGAAATGAGCATGTTACAACATATATTTCTTAAAGTAAATTGATGTAAATTTTAATATATATATATATATATATATATATATATATGGCTAAAATATGTCATGCCCTTTCCTTAAGAGACAGCTATGAAGGGGTGAGGGAAGGGTGAATTCAGCCCCCTGGGTTAAAATGACATTTCTATATGTGCAACATGAACAAGATCTTCATACTATATCCATGTCAATTCTAAGCTTCGACACTGGACAATCTTTTTAACTTCCAGGACATTGGCAGATGGAGTATTGGATAATGCTCTGCTATTTAAATTTCTTTGTTTTATTTTCAAACAAAAAATAAAATAGCCCTGATTACTAGATAAAGTAAATTGTGAATTAAAATATGGTGTCAGAACCAAATGTAGATTTCATTGTCAAAAACTAGTGAACCATCCAGAAAAAATCATGTTTGTTTATTTCCCTCCATAAAAGAAAGTTTTGGAACGTCTATGCTCATTCATTTGAATTTAAAAACTCCTCCTTATGGTCAAAATTAAAAGATAAAAGTGGAAATGAAATTGAAATGAACAGGTTACAAAATATATTTCCTAAACTAAATTGATGTAAATTTTAATTATATATATTCTAATTAAAATATATCTGGAAGTGGGGGTGAGAATTTTTAAGTGTTCAGTATCCAATCCATTATACAGTACACTGTGTGGCAATATGTCTGTTGTCAAAATACTAAAAGTTGTGATGTTTTAACCACCACTCCCTAATTTCTTAGAAGTTGCACCTCGCAAGCCTCTTCAGACTCCAGAGTCCCTCTGACTGATCTCCTGGCTTGTGGGCCTGTATTCAGCTGCACCATAGAAGTGTTACCTCATGAAGGCAGAGCTGGATTAACACTGTCTGCTGAAACATTTTCAATTAGCATGTTTCTGAGAGGACTGCTGGGAACCCAAGTTTAACCTTTGTGAGCCTTGAAAATTCCAACTGTGTGCCAGTCTCTGTGTTTGTGGGAGGAAGCCAGGCTCCTGGAAGAAATACCACTCTCCACCCACATACTAGGAAGGAAAATTGGCATCAGAAGAAAAACATATTTCGTTAATTATATTCTACATTTAGGGTCTTTTAAATCAAGACAGAATAAAAACATGAACAATTTGCTTCTTTTACCCTTGAAAATAAATTTTTGAAAAAAGTAGTCAAAATAATAAAACCATTAATCTGAGTGTCTGCACACTGTCTGTATAGTGTGTGTTGCTCTTGCATGTGGCTGATCCAGAGAGTTAGAGGCATGTTTATTCCTCTCAAGTTGCTACAAAATGGCATCAAATTGTGCAAGGACAGGGAGCGTCAGCACTACTTTGTGAAGATCCAATTGCTCATTCCAGAATCACAACACTGCCCACTCGGCAAGCACTGAGGAAGTGATAGGAACATTTCCTATTCAGGCATTTTAATTAATAAGTTATAACCCTTAGAAAGATAGAAGAGAATTCATGAATTTAAAAATGGGACAAAGATGAACTCTTTTAAAGGATATTTGAAGATTTTGTGACACAAGCTGATATCAACAAATATTAAATATATGCATATATGTTTATAATCTGTATACCAATCTGTGTTACATATATATATACATATATGTGTGTGTGTTTTAGGTGTATAGATGTGTGTACAACATGACAGATAGATAATAGGTAGATAGGGACTGGAGAGATGATTCAGCAGTTAAGAGTTCCGACTGCTCTTCCAGAGGTCCTGAGTTCAAATCCCAGCAAACAACAACACCCATCTGTAATGGGATCTGATGCCATCTTCTGGTATTTCTAAAGACAGCTACAATGTACTCATATATATAAAATAAATAATTAAAAAAGATAATAGATTATATAGATAGGTATCAGCTAGATGACAGATGATAGTTGACAGATATATGATAGATGATAGATGACAGAGAAATAATAAAAGATGGTTTGCTATGTAGATAGGTAGATGATAGGGAAGTAGATAAATAGATGGACAAACTGACAGACAGACAGATGAATGAATGGATGATAGACACATAGGGGATGGGAAACTCTAATCCCCACATTGCAAAATTTAAACCTATAAAGGCTTACAAATATTAAACATTTCAGCATCCACCTGATGTCAAACGTAGAAAATTCTACACCTGACCTCAAGTGGCAGGCTACATCAACACACTCAATTATTTAAGGTAGTTACATAAAATAACTTCAGGCTATGTACATACATATATATGAAACATTAAAAAACTGTATCCTTTGACTCAAGTCCCATCCCCAAGATGTCACATTATATGTAAGCCAATATTTTAAAATTAGAAAAAGTCAAAATCTGAAACATTGTAGACTTTAGTCTACAATGAAACACTCCACATATGGGTACATAGCTGTGCAAATGGACATTATGAACCAGGCTCAAATGACATGTGCTCCTGAACCTTCAGCACAAAGAGTCACCAGGGCCACACAGTTACTATGCACCAGGATACTCCGTGTTTACCTGTGTTCACTCACTGCAATGTTCTGCATAGAACTAATAGTGGGTGAGAAGAAAAAGAAAATCCAGGATTGCAAATGTGGTTTCTGGAATCAAAAAAACACTGACTAAGAAAATGAATATTTTATATTTCACCTGCCAAGAAATCAAATCTCAAATGACATAGCATACCTAAGAGCAGTCATTATGGTCATATACTCTATGTGACAATATATTTGCTATTTCAATAAAAGTTTTCCAGTGTAGGGGAATGCCAAGGCCAGTAAGCAAGAGAGGGTGGGATGGCGAGCAGGTAGAGGGGGAGGGGAGAGGGGACAGGGGTTTGTTCTTGTTGTTGTTTTTTGTTTGTTGTTTGTTGTTTTTTGTTCTTTTTGTTTTGGAGAGGAAACTAGGAAAGGAGATGACTTATAACATGTAAATAAAGAAAATATCTAATAAAAAAAGTTTTTAATGACATTCAAATTCAGTACATGTAAATGTGTGTGTGTGTGTGTGTGTGTGTGTGTGTGTATGTGTATGTGTGTGTGCGCATGCACATTTGTTTGTTTGCCTATCTGTCCAAATGCCTGTAAATGCAAACGACAGTTGGCTTTTGTCACATACCTTCATAGGAGCACTATAGCTTTGGAGTGACATTAAATGCTCTGTGCTGTAGATTATTTTCTGAGCCACCACTGGATGCTGAGTTGATTTCAGCCCAGAGTTGGTTCCAGCTGTGTCAAGCTGTGAACGGAATCTCTTAGTACCAAGTCTGGTTTGAGATAGAAAAGTCTGTGCTGCACAAAGTGAAAACATTTTGGCTATAGAATTTTAAAACCAGGAGTGAGTCAGAGTAGTTTGAATTCATTTGGACACAGTCTGCAGTATACATTATGCCTGAAGGAATTTGCCCCTAGTTAATAAATCCACTCAAACACAGAAACATCACTGCCCAGAGTGATACTGTTTACAGCTTCCTCCCAAACACCATAATATTTTATTTCTCTCGTGCTTCTGTTTTCACTCATGGCAATCTTGTTACCCAAAATGGTCCACATTCTTGTCTTTGTTTTTCCATCTAACAACAGCAACAACAACAACAACAACAAAAGGTGATTCTCTAAGCTCGAAGCATTGCTTGCCAGAGTGTCAGGCTCTGCTAGTGTAGCTGCTGTCCTCTAACAAGATTCTGCATTGAACATCCCAAAATGTTATAATAGACATTATTTCCCATGCAATAATAGGTCAAGTGGTGATGAGCTTTGCCCTTTAGCTCAGACCATACACACACCCAAAGTGGAAGCAGGGCTCCTGCCAATGGATTTACAGATGACTTTAAAAATGTTCTTACATTTTTATTTTAAAAACAATTACATTAGTTTCCTCTTCCTGTTTCTTTCTTCATCCCATCTTGTCCTCCTCCTTTCTTATCTCTCATGTCCCCTGCTCCCCATCCCTCTCTTATCTGTAGCCATATTTCTTTTAAAGATTTTTATTTATTATTATACATAAGTACATTGTAGCTGTCTTCAGACACACCAGAAGAGGGCGTCAGATCTCATTACAGATGTTTGTGAGCCACCATATGGTTGTTGGGATTTGAACTCAGGACCTCTTGAAGAGCAGTCAGTGCTCTTAACCACCAAGCCATCTTGCCAGCTCCTGTAGCCATCCTTTTTATTGACAAAAGTCTTAAGAGATGAGCCCCCTACTTAGTTATCTAACAAAAAATGTAAATCTTGAAATCTTGTGCATAAATAGATTCAGCAAGTTGTATTTATGGGTTATGCACTTACTTAAGTATATAACAACAATAACACTATAAATAGATAAATGTGTAGCTATTGTTTTCACTGCAAAACATTAAAACAAGGTCACCATGAAACTCCATGGGGTTTTGATATAGGACTCTAAAGTAGTACATGTAATAAAATATAGCAAAGTTTCGTCAGTCCAGCACAAAACATTTTACAAAGTGTTGTTATATGCTTCTGTTCTCCTACACCAGTGATGGCTATGGTATGATGCCATCACCAGTGACGGCCATGGTATGATACCATCTGAAATAACGCTTAAATTTCACAATTAGAGAATCATAGGAGGAATTATTTTGACCGCCAACATAATGCCATCAATAGAGCAGACCAGTTGGATGTCCTTCACGATGCCTAAATAACCAAAGTTTCTGCATATTACGCTATGAATGATATGAGAGAATTGATAAACTTTTAAGGCATGGTAGTAACAGCCTTCCACTGTCTCTGCACAAAAGGAAGCAGATGAAAAGAGGAATGTCAGCTCAACACCTGCCTTCAGTTGATATGTGTGCTAAGCGCCACAAAGAGGCAACAAAAGGAACAGCTAGACAACTCATTCAACTCCTAAGAAAATGTCTGAAATCCACTGTCCTTTTCAAATATGATGGTGGTTTGAATGACAATGGCCCCTACAGACTTATATATTTGAGTGCTTAGTCCCTAGTTAGTGGAATTATTAGGGGAGATTTAGGAGTTAATGGCATTGTTGAAGGAAGTAGTCATTAGGGGTGGCTTTTGAGATCTCAAAAGTCTACTTGAACCCCAGATATCTCTTTCTATGTCATGCTTGTGAGTCAAGATATAAGCTCTTAGCTACTCCTGTAGATCCATGCTTGCTTGCCTACTGCCATGCTACCTGACATGAGAGTAATAGAGTCATTCTCTGGAATGGTAAGCACCCAACAAACTCATCTATATGTTACCTTGTTGACTTACCACAGCAATAAAAATGTAACTAAGACAAATACCTCTGTATTTTACACCTAATTTAAAAAGCAGACATCAGCATCTTTTTATGGAAAACTAATGAGATGTCATGGCACACACATAAGAACAGCTAAAATCTACCATGAATGGTAAGGTTCAGAAGAGACAGAAGTAGTCAGTGTTAGTGGGAGCTCCACTCCTGCCAGCTTCTTTCAAAAAGAAATATAATCCCATCAGGTAAGCAGATGACTCAAAAATTCAGTTTAAAAAATTAAAATTTTTCAGATGATATATTTGATCATATTTTTCTTCTCCCAAAGTTCCTTACAGGTCTTCCCCATCTTCCTACCCATTTGGCTGTACATTCTCTATCTACCCCTAAAAAGGAAACAAGAAAAGAAAAAATAAAAATAATGAAAGTCAAAACAAGTTAAAAATAAAAAATGAAAGAAAAATGAATAAGACAAATGATAGATGATAGATAGATAAGTAGACAGGTAGATAGATATTACTCAAACAAAATTAGAACCAAATAGAGTACAAAAATCATGGAGTCTGTCTGAGCTGGCCAAGGGCTCCTGGTCATGAGGACTGCCCTGGACTTTGGTTGCTGTATGCAGTGACAGTTCATTGGAGAAAGCATTTTCCCTTTTTCCAGTAGGTATCAGTTGCAAATAACTTCTTAGAAAGGATGAAACTTTGTGTCTGTTTCTCATTCTCAGTGCTGTGGTTTTGTTTGTCTTGATCCTAAGCAGATCTTGTGAATACTGTCACAGATTCTGTTTTTATATATAAATATTTATATAAATATATTTATAAATGTATGTAAATATTTATATATATATAATTGTATGTATGTACGCATATATGGATGGATGGATGGATAGATGGATGTATTCGACCTACATGGGCTTCCAGAAAAACTAGGGGCTTCCAGAAAATCTTGTGAATACTGTCACAGATTCTGTTTTTTTATATATAAATATTTATATAAATATATTTATAAATGTATGTAAACATATATACATATAATTGTGTGTGTATGTATGTATATATGGATGGATGGATGGATGGATAGATGGATGTATTCAACCTACATGGGCTTCCAGAAAAACCAGGGGGTCCCTGGGTCTGGACTCTGAAGGCAAGCCCCTAGGAAAAGCAGATGGGCTGGTAAGGGAATCTCTGGCAGGCAAGCTGCAGAGATATTAAGGATAAATGTGGAGAAATAAGACTGGTAGACAGTAAAAAGTGATATTTATCAAACTCATTTGTGCTAGGTATTATGGTGTTGACTTCTAATTCTAGAACCAACAGCCTGTAACAGGAATATTGATATAAGTTTGAGACCAACATGGCTTATAAACTGAGTTTTAAACCAGCCTAGAGTAAAAAGTCAGACCCCATGGTGATACATACATACATACATGCTACATACATACTACATACATACATCCCACATATATGCATACATAATTAAATGTTTAAGAATTTATGATAACACAAGAATATATACATGGAAATTTATAGTAGTTTTATTGATAACTACCACAACCTGGAAGCTACTAATTTATTCTTCAATAGATAGTGAGAAATACACTTTTCTATGCTTATACTAGAACATTTTTTGATATACTAATTTATTTACTACTTACTATTCCTAGTATTTTTTAGATGTTTTCTTTATTTACAATATCTTCTTCCCCAGGTTCCCCTCCAAAAGAAAAAAGAAAAAGAAAATAAAATAAGAAAAAAATAAAATAAAAAAAACCCAAAACTAAAACAATCCCTTGTTCTCTCCCCCCTCCCTCTGCTCACCACCCCACTTTCTCCTACTTCCTGACCTTGGCATTCCCCAACTGGGCCATAGAACCTTCAGAGGACCAAGGTCCTCTCCTCCCCTTGATGACTGACTTGGCCATCCTCTGCTATACATATGCTGCTGGAGCCATGAGTCCCTCCATGTGTACTCTTTGGTTGGAGTTTTAGTCCTGGGAGCTCTGAGAGTACTAGTTAGTTCATATTGTTGTTCGTGCTAAGGGGCTACAAACCCATCAGCTCCTTAGGTCCTTTCTCTAGCTCCTTCATTGGGGACCCTGTACTCAGTCCAATGGATGGCTATGAGCCTCTACTTCTGTATTAGTCGGGTATTGTCAGAGCCTCTCCAGAGACAGCTCTATCAGGCTCCTGTCAGCCAGCACTTGCTGATATCCACAATAGTGTCTGGATTTGATGAGTGAATATGGGAAGGATTACCAGGTGGAGCAGTCTCTGGATTATCCTTCCTTCAGGCTCTGCTCCATAGTTTGTCTCTGAAAATCCTTCCATGGGTATTTTGTTCCACCTTTTAAGAAGGAACAAAGTATCCACACTTTGATATTCCTTCTTCTTGAGTTTCTTGTGATTTGTGGATTTTACTTTGCGTATTCCAATCTTCTAGGCTAATATTCACTTATCAGAGAATGCATACCATGTGTGTTCTTTTGTGACTGGGTTACCTCACTCAGGATGATATTCTCCAGGTCCATCCATTTCCCCAAGAATTTCATAAATTCATTGTTTTTAATAGCTGAGTAGTACTTCATTGTGTAGATGTACCACATTTTCTGTATCCATTCCTCTGTTAAGGGACATCTGGGTTGTTTCCAGTTTCTGGCTATTATAAATAAGGTTGCTATGGACATAGTGCAGCATGTGTCCTTATTACATGCTGGAGCATCTTCAGGGTATATGCCCAACAGTGGTATAGCTGGGTCCTCTGGTAGTACTATGTCCAATTTCTGGAGGAACTGCCAAACAGATTTCCAGAGTGGTTGTACCAGCTTGCATTCCCACCAGCAATTAAGGAGTGTTCCTCTTTGTATAACCAACAGTCTGTAGCAGGAATATTGATACAAGTTTGAGACGAACATGGTTATAAACTGAGTTCTAAATCAGTCTAGAGTACAAAGTCAGACCCCATGGTGATACATACATGCATACATACATACATACATACATACATACTACATACATATATCCCACATATATACATACATAATTAAATGTTTAAGAATGTATGAACACACAAGAATATATACATGGTTTATAGTAGTTTTATTGATAACAACCAAACCCTGGAAGCTACTAATATATTCTTCAATAGATAGTGAGAAATACACTTTCTATGCTTATACTAGAACATTTTTTAACAATGAAGAATGCTATCAGCCATAAAGACATAAGGGGACCTTGAATACAGAATGCTGCAAGGTCAAAACACAAGCTGCAAACTCCACTTTGTATTGTGATTCTATTTACACTGTACTTACAAAAATGTAAAATTATAGAGGAAATGAAAGGATATTTCACCATCTAAGTTGTATGGAAAGGAAGGATAAACTCATGGAGCATGTGTTGTTTCTCAGGGCATTCAAACTCTTCTGGGTGATACTGATATCATGGGACTATGGGGGTGTTAGATAAAATTCCTAGATTGCTACTCTCATCCAAAAATTTAAAGAATATAGCTGAAAGAGTAGCCCTAATGTGATTTATTGTCTTCCATATATTGGTTTATCAAAGGTAACATGTATCACAAATGAGACCTCTTAAAACTGTAAAGCTTCCATAGGCAAAGGACACTGTCAATAGGTCAAATGGCAACCAACAGATTGGGAAAAGATCTTTACCTCTACATCTGATAGAGGGCTAATATCCAAAATATACAAAGAACTCAAGAAGTTAGACTCCAGAGAACCAAATAATCCTATTAAAATTGGGTACAGATCTAAACAAAGAATTCTCAATTGAGGAAAAACAAATGACTGTGAAGCACCTAGAGAAATGGTCAACATTTTTAGTCATCAGGGAAATGCAAATCAAAACAACCCTGAGATTCCACTTCATACTTCAGAATTGCTAAGATCAAAAACTCAGGTGACAGTAGGTGCTGTCCAGTATATGGAGAAAGAGAAACACTCCTCCATTGTTGATTGGATTGCAAGCTGATACAACCACTCTGGATATCAGTCTGGCAGTTCCTCAGAAATTTGGACATAGTATTACCTGAGGGCCCAGCAATACCACTCCTGAGCATATATAAAAAAGATGCTCCAACATATAAAGACATATGTTCCACTATGTTCTTAGCAGCCTTATTTATAATAGCCAGACTTTGGAAAGAACCCAAATATCCTTCAACAAAGGAATGGAAACAGAAAATGTGGTACATTTACACAATGGAATACTACTCAGCTACTAAAACAATGACTTCATGAAATTCTTAGGCAAATGGATAGAACTAGAAAATATCCTGAGTGAGGTAACCCAACCACAAAAGAACACACATGATATCTACTCACTGATAAGCGAATATCAGCCCAGAAGCTCAGAATAACCAAGATACAATTCACAGACCACATGAAGCTCAAGAAGAAGGAAGGTCAAAGTGTGAATACATCAGTCCTTCTTAGAAGGGGGAACAAAATACCCAATGGAGGAAATAAATAAACAAGGTGTGGAGCTGAGACTGACAAAAAAGGCCATCCAGAGACTGTTCCACCAGGTGATCTATCCCATAAGGTGCTTGCTGACAGGAGCCTGATATAGCTGTCTCCTGAGAGGCTCAGCCAGAGCCTGAGAAATACAGAGGTGGATGCTCTCAGCTAACCCCTGGACTGAGCTCAGGGTCCCCAATGGAGGAGTTAGAGAAAGAACTGAAAGAGCTGAATAGGGCTTACAACTCCATAGGAAAAACAACAATATCAAACAACCAGACACCTCTGCCCCACCCCACCAGAGCTCCCAAGGACTAAACCACCAGGCAAAGAGTACATATGGAGGGACCCATTGGCTCCAGTTGCATATGTAACACAGGATGACCTTGTTGGACATCAGTGGGAGGAGAGGCCCTTGGTCCTGTGAAAGCTCAATGCCCCAGTGTAGGGGAATACCAGGATGGGGAAGCCAGAGTGGATGGGTGGGAGAACACCCTCATAGAAACAGGGGGAGGGGTAATGAGATAGGGGGTTTCCAGAGGGGAAACCAGGAAAGGGGATAATATTTGAAATGTAAATAACAACCCGGATGTCCCTCAACAGAGGAATAGATGTAGAAAATGTGGTATAATTTCACAATGAAATACTACTCAGTTATTAAAAACAATGACTTCATGAAATTCATAGGCAAATGGATGGAACTAGAAAATATCATGCTGAGTGAGGTAAGTCAATAACAAAAAAACACACATGGTATGTACTCACTGATAAGTGTATATTAGCCATCACATATATAGTCACCTGTAGGAAGCCACTTCATAAGCCATTACAAAATGGCGATGACATTTGGCTTGCCGTTGGTATAAGAATGCCTTGTCGTTGGCATAAGA
>NW_022196905.1:171224015-171239276 GCF_008632895.1 Mastomys coucha | reverse complement strand
CAGTCACCAAAGCCAGAAACTGTTGTGGATGCCGGGAAGTGCTTGCTGGCAGGAGCCTGATATGGCTGTCTCCTAAGAGGCTCTGCCAGAGCCTGACAAATATAGAGGTGGAAGCTTGCAGCCAACCATTGGACTGCATTCATGGTCCCTGATAGAGAAGTTGGAGAAGGTATTGAAGGAGCTGAGGGGGTTTGCAGCCCCATGGAGGGATCAGCAGTGTCAACTGCACAGACCCCCATAGCTCCTGGGAACTGGATCACCAACCAAAGAGTACACATGGAAATACCCATGGCTCTGGCTGCATATGTGGCAGATGATGGTCTTGTTGGCAACAGTGGGAGGAGAGGCCCTTAGGCCTGAGAGTGTCTGATGCTCCAGAGCAGGGGAATGCCAGGGCAGGAAGACAGGAGTGGGTGGGTGGGGGAGCAGAGAGGCAGGGAGAGTGAGGATGGAATAGGGAGGTTCCGAAGGGGAAACCTGGAAAGAGGAAATCGTTTGAAATGTAGATAAAGAAAATATCCAATGAAAAAATTTTAAAAAGATAATATATAATGTAAAAGAAAAGGAATAGGGAAACACTTGAGAGTAAATTTCTTTCATGACCTGGGGAAGGAAAGACTGTATATGGAAACTTTCTTTGCTTTGATATTTATTTCATTTTTAAATTGATAATACTGTAAATATCATACAACATGAAGGTTTTTTGGTTTTTGTTTTTTTGTTTTTGTTTTTGTTTTTTTTTTTGTTGTTGTTTTCGAGGCAGGGTTTCTCTGTGTAGCCCTGGCTGTCCTGGAATTCACTCTGTAGACCAGGCTGGCCTCGAACTCAGAAATCTGCCTGCCTCTGCCTCCCAAGTCCTGGGATTAAAGGCATGTGCCACCACTGCCCGACCACAACATGAAGTTTTAAGGCATATGTATCCTGGAGGTCCAAAACCAACAAAATTTAAAAAAAAAATTATCATTAATTTCACATTCTGTCACATGATAAACATGATAGTGATTCTTTAGTGGTCTTCATTTATTCTGTCTAGAAGCCTCTGTGTACTCTACTCTCCTATATATTTCCTCTTCTTCTGTGGTTAAGAAGCCAGTATGGAACATTTGCCTGTAAGTTATTCCAACTGTGTATTAAGAAAAGAGATCACAAGAGTTTGTTTGTGTAGACTGTATGGAACTACAGTTAACTTACTTTTACACATTAAGTTCCTTTTCAGCTAAACCTCTTCACTTTGGCTATGACAAATGAACCAAAACACCATCCTTAATCTGTGAACTGCCACTTCAGTGTTGAACACAGTAGGAAGTTTGTTTGTTTGTATAGAGTTTTCTCATGTTTATGGACTCCTTTGGAGAAGACCACAAGGAAGATGTAGTTTTTTGTTTTGATGCCACGGTTGACAGCTGCTGAGAAATTCCCAGGCTCTCCTGCAAGCACAAAGCTCCTATGTGGTGCAATAACTCAAATCTAGGAACTGGGTTCTGTCTATTATGTACCGTTTTTGTCTGTGCTAATATTCTTCTAATATTTCAAGGAATATACTTATGAGTTGAATGCATAGGTGAAATTGACATATCTTTATTTCTTTCATAATACTTATACTAATTTTTATTTATTATGCACAGAACCTTTGGACATGCTGACTTCATGAGTGCAGTGAGTCTCTGAGTCTACATTGTAATTCACCAAGTGAGTGGTTATCTGTACCCCTCTCAGTAACATGAATGTCTCCTCTCACTAGAAAATCTCTAGTTCAGTTTTCCTAGACTTGTCTCAATATTAAGTTATGTTCTTTCTGCCCTACAATATGATCAAAAAAAATCAATTTTCACACATTTTCCTTAGGTTTCTGCCAAGACAAATGAGCAAGTCTTGCAGATTTTATGGTGTATAGCTATCATTGAAGGTCAAACTTTCTTCTTGTTTCTCTGGGGGTTGCTGACCACGGACTAGGAAAAATGGCACCCATTGTGAGGTATTAGGAAGAATGGCATCCTTTCCGGAATAAATTGTCAGGGGAACTCATTTCAGGTTCAAAGTAGGTATACTGGCCATCTTTAAGGGAAAGGGGCTGCTTCTACTGCCAGTTGGATTTCAAGACAATGCAGAGTCTGGGATACTCAAAATGATCTGAGCTGATTTGAAAGTTCTAACATGTTTTCTCGTAGTCTATTTCTTTCCCAAGGATCCCCACCTCTTTCTCAGAATAGAACAGGCTGCCTTATATGTTTAAATTTGTTTTGACTGAGTAACACTTAGAATTTATCTCAGGTTCCAATTTACATGTGAGCCTGCTCTAGACTGTAAGGAGATAAGAAATTATTTGGCTTTTGTTCACAATTGAAAACCTGCCCCTCGCCAGCCACCTGAACCTCCTTATTCCTTTTCTAGGAGATGTAATACCTTGGGCATTTCTTCTGGCCAGACCAGAACCCCATGCAGCCTATTCTTCTCAGACTTAGTTTCACTCTCCTAGGTCTAGCATAGAGTGACATCTGACACCCCAGAGGCAGACCCCACCCAGTCCAGACTTTGGGCACCCGGGCACCCCACCAGGAGTGGTGGAACTGCAACCACACACAATTGTAGCTATAATACTGCAAAATGTACTTTAGGAGCAGCTTAAGGCAATGGAGGTAGTAAATTATCAGTAAAACAAAGGTAACGGAGAGGAATACTGAGAGAAAATGGTGTTGGCAGGAGGAACATGAAGGTTTCAGGGAAATTGGGAATGAGTTGGAGGGCTATCCCAAAGGAAGCATATATGAGAGGCCAAAAGGAAGAATAGCCATTTCACAAACCATTTAAAAAATCATAAGTATGGTAGAATACATGTGAAGTGGGTAGTGAGTGGATTCATAAAAATTAAGGGGTACAAGAAAACCCAGAAGCCAATTAGGAAGCTTTTAATGCAAATAATATGGTGGCTCAGGCCCTTAATCCCAGCACTCAGGAGGCAGAGGCAGCTGGATCTCTGTGAGTTCGAGACCAGCCTGGTCTGCTGAGATAGTTCCAGGATAGCCAGGGCTACACAGAGAAATCCTATCTTCAAAAAAATGAGGTGGGAGTTCAAATGAGATTACCCTGCTCCAGTGGACCATGCTCCTTCAAGAGATATGAATCATTAGCTGCAGCTCTTAGTATAAGTCATGTGATGGGTACCCATGAGTTATTTCCCAACTGTCTGCAAAACAACCCCACTATTTCCATTGCCTTTGGCTACCTACAGTTCTGGATAAGACCCCATTGCTAAAGCCACCACATTTTAACTACAGCACCTAGAGAAATGGATCTCAAACAGACTGGGAAACTTATCTGCCTCATTAGGTAGCTTTCCTGGTGCCAGAAGGTGCTATGTAGGATCCTGGGGATGAAAAATATGTGATATTATCCAGTGCTGGGGCCTGAATATATCAATACTGAACAATCAGATAATCCTGGGGTACTAAGTGCTTCATGATTGAAATTGACGCATGCTCCATAGAACAGAATATTCTGTCTCATAACTCTTGAAATAATTAATGTAGAAGTCATAGACCCTGGGTGGAACTTGCTATTGTTACTTTGCTAATTGATCATATTATCTAATTGCCTTCTGTATTGATTACTTTTACGTTCTTTTGGTAAAATGCTACAACTAAGGTAACTTTCAGAGGAAGGTTTTGTTTAGATTAAATAGCAGAGGTGTAAGAATTTGTTATGGCAAAGAAATGTAGAAGTTATTAGCAAGCATGGCAGCTGAAACAGCTGCGAGCACACATCATAAAGGGCAAGCAGGAAGCAGAGAAAGCAAACTCAGAATGGCATGAGTCTAAATTCTCAAAACCTGCCTCCATTGAGACACTTCCTCCAACAAGGCCACAACTTCTAAAGTACACCAAACTGTGCCATGAGGAATATCAAATATCAGAATGTCTGAGATTATGAACAACATCTCACTCAAACCACCACATCTTCTAAGAGTTTATGTTTATACCCATAAACTTTGGTCAAAGAAGTTTCTAGAGATGCATAACAAGTCAAGGTGCTGGGAAAGATTCACTGAATGATCAGACCTAAATGTGTCACCTTTTGTCAACCAACCCTGCAGCATCTAGTCTGAATTTACATCAAGGATAAAGATGCAGAAAAAAAATATATAAGAAGCAAAGGATGGAGGTCAGTGTTGCTGTGAAAATTTTCTGGACATAACATGGCTATTGCACTTATGGATGTATAATAGCTGTCAATACCTTCTCATGGCTTGTCCAATATCAAGTCAGTCAGAATTCCATTATAGTTGTCAGAGATAATCCTCAGTAAATATCCTTTATTATGGGGTGTGGCAGGTATGGCCAATGGTAGGTTGCCCATTTTCAAATGCATCATCCTACACTCATGCACATATAAGTAGCATTAACTGGGCTTAGTTGGTTATCAAAAAAGGAAAAATGACATAAATTGGGGAGGGGAACATATTAAGGAGTATACATGGAGATTTGGGGGGCAGCAATGGATATAGATGTGATGTATTTTATTGTTTACCAATATGAAATTCTCTTTGTTGTCTTTTGGAAGCTGAGCTTGTGTTCTGGATGACATGCCTTATCACAAAGTCATACTGTGAACTTATCTTCCCCTTCTGTTGTATATGTAGTATGTGAAGCTGGAGCAGGCATCGCAGTACTTGAAAGGAAAGAACAACCAACACTGGGACCCATTTCCAAACACAATCCATAATGAGTTCTTTTTTACTTAATGATAATAAACTCTTTAGGGTGTAAGTTACTAGAAGAAAAGGAAAGAGAATAAGAATAAGAGAAAGAATAAGAATAAGAATAAGAATAAGAATAAAAGTAAAAATAAACATGGGCATGGGGATAGGAATGGAAAGGGGAAGAAGAGAAAGAAGAAACAACAAATATGTGTTTTTACTGCAAATTCTTGCTTTTTCTTGGTTCTATTCAATAGTTAAATTTTTTTATTTTTTACCTATTTTGCAAATAAAGAAATTTTAATTCACAGTAGTAAAAAGTCCTTAATTATCTAAAACCCACTCAATGTTAGACTGAAGACTGACACCCTTCAGTTCCCACATCTACTCATTCTCCTGCTGAAAACTGTTTCTTAACTCAGAGGTTACAGAGCCTTGTGGATGTACTCCAAGTCCCTGTGTGAACCATGAATATAACTGAATTTGAAGTGGTTCAAGAACTAATTTCACAGAGACAGCAGCTATTCAGTGATAACATAACTCCTGGTGATGCCCATTTGTCAGAGAAACCCTGGTGGTACAGCAGCATGAGAACTTCTCATTCTCTGAGCTGAAAATGGACCTCACACCTAGTGGGTCTGTGCAGTTTCTACAGGTGGATGTTACCTCACATTCTGCTAAGGGAAATCATCAATGTGAAAACAAGTCCATCTTGTATTTTTCTGAACAAATGACAATTTTAAATAACAAATATAAGAAGAGAAGTGACGTGGACAGGGAGATATAAAGGGAAAGGAAGAGGAGAGAAAGGTAGAGTATAGAAGTTATGTCTGGTTCTTCTTCTCATTCCCATGCTCTCAGAAATAAGACTCTCAGACTCAATATGTATACAAATACCTTGGCTAATATATCTAGGCTCTTCTCTGGATAGAATCATAATTTAAGATAAGCCATATATTTTAACCTACATTCTTCTATATGGCTGGTTATCTTTCCTCAGGCATCATGCTTCCATCTCCTTACATCTTCCTGGGTAGACCTTCCATGCTTGGCTCTACTGCAGATTCATTCTGCCTCCTGGATGGTCCACCTTCCATTTCCTGCCTAAGCTATAGGCCACAGCCTTTCAAATTGACAGGTGTTGCATCCATACAATATGGAAGATTTTCTCTTTACAATAAAGATCCTAACAAAGGTGACCTCACTGAGAAGAATTCAATAATTCATTTTCAGTTTCTGAACCAAGTTCATTATATCCTTTCAATCTGAAGTCATGAGTGAAAAATGACAGAATATTTTTCATAAAAGAGATTTGATAACATGTACTGAATAAAACATAGAAAGTGTTTAGTTTGGAGAGATGTCTTAGCAGTTAAGAGCACTTGCTCTTGCAAAGGATTCTGGTTCTGGTCTCTGAACACATGTGATGGCTCACAATCATCTGTAGCTCCAGTTCTAAGAAATCTGCTGTCTTCTCTCAACTTCTGTGTGAAGTTGAGAGATATCAGGCACACATATGATCCACATACATACATATAAGCAAATACTCACGTGCATAAGATAAATATTAAATTTTGGATTTTGAATTATGGACATGTGTTATTCAAATATTTGTTATGAATCTGTTAAGAATTTAAAGGATAACTTATAAGACACTACAACTCTTCTTATAGTAAAGTATGTTTTAAAATGTTAGCTTTACATGTTAGAGTATAGAAAACTATTTTTTCAATTTGTTTCTTATTCCCAGTTTACTGCTGTCTACTCCCAAACAAAAGCATTTTATACTGTCAAGGGCATGACTGGACCATAGTTCCTGTGAATCAATGAAAAGGGTTAAACCTCTCATTGCCCTTTAACCCGTCTTTTCTACATTTCTTTCCTGTCCAGAATTCTTCATTTGATCTTATTATCATTTTCCAGGCTCAGAGGCATTTCTTCACTGGGTAAAAGATGTCATTCTCCATTGTTCTCTAAGTTTGAAAAGACAACTATGAAAAAAATGGTTCACTGGGAAATCAAAGAATAGAGTTTCAAGGCTGAAAGGATGCCAAAAGCTATAAAGAAGCCACAGAGGTCAGGGGAAGAAGAGAATCTGAAGATTGCCCTAAAAGGATGTGATTGGCAATTAGGAGGTCACAAATGACCTGCAGAAGATCCAGGTCAGTTGGGGGATATATCATATGACTAACTGTAGAATAAAAAAAAAAAGATACAAAAGTCATAATAATATATGTAGTGTTTCTTTATCTTTAGAAATACTCAGATTAAATTTACGTTCTGTCATAAGAACTGTATGGTCAAATGTTATTAATTAAAATAGAGCCTTTAATTACCTGTTTATTATAACTGGCAGTAGATTTTGTTGATTGAACTCAAATGGAAGTTCTTTATACTGGTGTCTTGTGACTTGTAGTCAAATACTACTATGACTAGAATATGAAGTAACAATCCATAGCTTCATACGTTGAGCCTTCAGTGCCTGGATAATGATACCATTTATTTTTGAAAACTAGGATGTGGGGCATTGATAGAGGAAGTAGGTCATATGGACATGACTTTGACCATTAAACCTAGTCACTATTCCTTTTTTTTTTACTTCTGCTCTTTGTCTACCATGGAATGAATTGATCTCCTCTGCCATATACTCGTGTCACCATCTCTTTCCCAACTCACAGGGCCAAGTGACATGGACCATGAGCTATAATAAGTTCTTTCTCCCTCAAATTTTGTCAGGTATTTTGGTCACTGTGACTCAGTTGGCACACACACTAAGTATTTAAGATGACTCATTTGAATGAATGACATTTGATTTTTGACAACTCCTAGGTGATGTTGGAATTCGACTGCAGGCTGTATTGACACTATGGACTAGGTCCTCATTCATACTCTCCATACATGGCTCCCCAAGAACATGGTACATACCTGTATTATCTTCTTAAGAACAAATGTCCCTATTGGCAAAATAGAGAAGACTGACAATAAAAACATTAGCAACTCTTCTCTAACCTCAAGTGGGTTTCACGTGGCTTGTTACACAGCACATGGCAATGAATTAGAAATATATTATATAACAATATGTTTTAAAAATTCTGTGATACATTTTTTGCATGGTACCACATCCTTGAGTTTATAGGCAACACAAATTGGGATTAATTGATAATGAAACCAAGAGAGTTTGAAGTTAGGATGGGGTCGGTGTGCACTGGATCTGGAAGGAGTCAGGCAGTGAAATAGAGAATAATTATGACAAAGATACTTTGCCTGCATATATAAAAATTTTAAAAGTTAACAAAAGTATTTTATCAAATTTCTGTATTACATATCATCAAATTATCAGAATGAAGAAAATTAATTTCCTTCAGGACCCACAACTGAAAAAGCATGTCAAAACAATGCCATTGGCTATAGGGAATATTCATTTATAAATATGATAAAAAGAATGAGACAAAACAGATAGTCAAATATCAAAAGAACACAGATTAATCAATAACTTAAAATTTTATTACACAGTGTAAGGCTAAATATTTGCCACAATTCAATGTTGGAATTTTTTTTTAAAATGTTGTTTTATCTTTAAATAAAATAATTTTTTAAATAAAGGTCTCTTTGGCAGACAGAACATGGCAGAACAGTAGATAGGGAAAACAAAGCTCTTATTTTGAATACATAAATGGCTGAGGCTGAGCGAGATATAATTCTTTATTTACACATGCACTCTAGTGCCCACATTCGCCAAAGCATTGTGCTTCCAGTCAATAGTACCCTTGTACCTTGTTTGTTTAATTGATTGCAATGCTATGTCAGCCTTCACAACCAAAGCATCAAATATTTACAGACTGGAGAATGTAGTATTTGGCATAACATGGTCCTTCATCTTGGATGCTGCAGATGCTGAAGTTTACACTACATATCCACCCAGACTGAAACACAAATTGATGGAAGTAAATAGAGTTATGTCCATAGACTGCCTCAAATCCATGAACATTACCAATTATCATGATTGAAATTGCAGCAAACAAAACGATACTGGTTTCTGATTCATTCATATTGCCAAATAATATTTATACTCTGAGCATTAAAAGATTCCATATAAGGAAAACATTTATGAGACAAATATTTGTTTCTGGGTTTGAGAATCTCTTCTTGTACTTTATTCCACCTCTAACTAACCATGCGTGCATGCTAGATAGACTTTGCTGTACTCAAACCGGCAATGTGATACCCTGATGTGTGGCAAATGCATCATCTCTTTTGCCTGGCACTATTGCAGGAGTCTACTTAACAGTGAAACTCAAGAAGAAGGAAGACCAAAGTGTGGATACTTTGATCCTTCTTAAAAGTGAGAATAAAATACCCATGGAAGGAATTACAGAGACAAAGTGTGGAGCAGAGACTGAAGGAAGGACAATCCAGAGACTGCCTCACCTAGGGATCCATCCCATATACAATCACCAAACCCAGACACTATTGTGGATGCCAGCAAGTGCTTGCTGACAGGAGCCTGATATAGCTGTCTCCTGAGTGGCTCTGTCATTGCCTGACAAATACAGAAGTGGATGCTCATAGCCATCCATTGGACTGAGCACAAGGTCCCCAATGAAGGAGCTAGAAAAAGGGCCCAAGGAGCTGAAGGGGTTTGCAGCCCCTCAGGAGGATCAACAATATGAACTAACCAGTACCCCTAGAGCGCCCAAAGACTAAACCACCAACCAAAGAGTACACACACATGGTGGAACTCACGGCTCCAGGAGCATTTGTAGCAGAGGATGGTGTAGTCGGTCATCAATGGGAGGAGAGGCCCTTGGTCCTGTGAAGGTTCTATGCCTCAGTGTAGGGTAATGCCAGGGCCAGGAATCCGGAGAGGGTGAGTTGGTGAGGGGGTGGGGTGGGAGTTGGGGATGGGATAGGGGTTGTTAGGAGGGGAAACCAGGAACAGGGAGAAGGTTTGACATGTAAATAAAGAAAATATATAATAAAAATATGAAAAAAAAAGAAAGAAAAATGTCAACATTGTCTTGGTGTCTTCATGAAAAGTCTAAGCAGGGTAGGGCATTCAGAGCTGAGGCAGGAGGTCACTTGATCATCTGAAATTGATCATCATCCCAGATCAGGGCTTCCATGGGAGCAACCACGCAGTTCTGGAAGGCCAGTAGTAGGCAGTGCACAATGATGCTGACTATGTGGCCTTTGCTGATTGTTTCCTTTATTCTCTATTTTGTTAAGATAGCATGTGGCATAGCTGACAGGCCCTCCCTGGATGATAAAGTAGGGACCCACCAACACATAGAAAGGTAAATGGCTAATGGAGGGGAACAACTTCAGTGGTGGAGTTGTTCTTGAGATCCGCAGTAGAGAACAGGATGAACAAATAAGTAGATGAATGGATAAATGAATTAATTAATCAATGGAAGATGCCTGGCATATCATCTAAGAGCTCTTGAGCTAAGTGAATACTTGCATTGGGTTTCATCTATCTGATCCTAGTTGATGAAGTATGCTCTACTAAGAAGTAAATTAATATTGAGATTGTATTGAGTTGTAAAGCAAGCCTAGTATAAATGTATAAGGTTTTGCAGCCCATGATTTTTTTATAACATTCCATACAAAAGAAGTGTCTGAACATAATAGTATCTTAATAAAATGTTCTTCAGAACTTTTTTGAGATAAGAAACATCTATTAAGATGACCAGTGGGAGCCGGGCGGTGGTGGCGCACGCCTTTAATCCCAGCACTTGGGAGGCAGAGGCAGGTGGATTTCTGAGTTCGAGGCCAGCCTGGTCTACAGAGTGAGTTCCAGGACAGCCAGGGCTACACAGAGAAACCCTGTCTCCAAAAACCAAAAAAAAAAAAAAAAAAAAAAAAAAAAAAAAAAGATGACCAGTGGGAGTTTCATAGTTCACATAGGCCAATTTTTTTTTCTGCTTGGCATAATCTCCTTAGCTCTGACCAATGGAAGGATACCAAGAAATCAATAGACAGGAAATAAATTCTCCCAATTGCATCAAAGAGTTATACATCCTGTTTTGTAAACACTTGTTTGTTGATTCATCTAAGAACCGCATGACACTTATAATGTCATGACAGTATCTAATTCCACTTTTGACTGAAATATATGTGCTATCTGTGCATTTAATGATCACATTTACATCATATAATATAGGATTATTATGTTAAATTCTTAAGCAATGCAGATGTAAATTCAAAATTTCATGAAACAATGGGAGTCTGGATGCAGATTTACGCTGAGCACACTGGTAGGTCTGTGCTCTGAGCCATTATCTCCAGTGGCTCTCAAAGTATTTATTTGTCAGAAGTTGGCAAGACCAGTGTTACTGCATCTTAACTGACCTTGCCAGACAGTAAGGATAGAATTTCACCTGGGTAATGGTATTATAAAGAATCGGTGATCCAATAGACAAAACTGAGGGCAAAGATTGCCATTTTATTGAGATTATCTGAATTCTAATCGTGAACCAAACTCCTCCTTCTATCTTATTACTATGCCCATCCCCTCAGTTCTCGGAGTAGAAAGCAGCTAAGTGTGGTATCAATGAAGGATTGTCAGCTGGAGGCATGCTAACATTACAGGAAGGAAACTGGCAGAGGATGCATTGTCCTGCTGGCAGACTGAAGAGGATGTCTGTATCTGCTGTGAACACTCCTGTGAAACAATTGTTTGTGTTTCCAAATTCAAGGCCCCCAAGCTATGGATTCCAGCATAGGTTACATTAATGAGGAAATACCGGCAACATGCAAGAGCCAAATAGTTTTAAGGGAACTCACATGTAACTGGGTTTAAACCAATTTCCTGATAGCTTTGGAATTTTTCTTCATGAGGTCTTAGTTCTCTACCTGGATGTGAAGAAGCTACATGATTTAAAAAATTGTTTTCAGTTCTAGAAATTACTACTCAGAAAGCAAAATTATGGTATCTGGGGGAAATTATTAAACAAGTTTAATGATGATAAACAGTAGAAGCATTTTAAGGAAGAAACTGAACAATAAAAAAAATCTTTCTCTGGCCTTCAAATTGGTAATCTGAAGAAGGAACTGTGTCTAGGAAGTGAAACACCTGTAACCACATACCCCATGTACAGGGCAGAAGATGTTCTTCTATGCAGGGTTCTCAGTTTGACATCAGGGTGTGAAGATGAAGGGCAAGCCCATAGTGATACTCACACAGGTCATGCGCCAGTGCTCTTAAGATCAGTTATTGTGGTAAATATTATTTGGAGGCTTCTACTCTACATTAGATCATTTAGTTTCCAAATAAAAGACACAAAGTGCTTATATTTATAATAAGGCCTTCAAAACATTAGAATTGGGCAGATATCAACCTTCTATTCCGTTTTGACTCCTTCTGCATCAATAATCCTGAGCTATGTCTTGCCCTGTTTCACCTGGGCCACTCCCACTCCAACATGGCCTTGCTTTCATGATCCAGCTATCCCATGATGCTTTCTTTCTTCTCCCTCTCCCTCTGCTCATGGTCCCTCCTCATTTCCTAAGCCCTGGGATGAAGAAGCCTCTTCCGCTGGGCTACAGGCCATAGGCATCTTTATTAACCAATAGTTTTCAACTAAGGAGCAAGGTTTGCACAACAAAAGCTGGCATTCAGGAGAACTCACTTACCTTGAGGCAACTAGACCTTGGGAAACAGAATTTAGCTTTACAATACATAACAACAGACCAAACCTCAACAATTAGTGGCTGGGAAATCATGCTTCCATATCTTTGAAAATATCACAGTTAATGTGCACCTCCAGTACAGGCTCTTCTTCTCAGTCTCTGTATTCATGTTCAAATCAAGGCATCTCTGAGATGGATTACTATTCAGATTGGCAATTAAGAGGTCCTGAGCAATTGAGGAATTGTAAACTGTAACCTGTCAGTTGATTATCTTAGAAAAACTTCTAATTATCTTAGTAAATTAACATTCAATGTCTATACTCTGAGCCTGACTGCTCCAGGTTATCAATGCTGTCACAAATGGAAGGATTTCTTTCTTTTCTAAGTCTGAATAACATTTATTCAGAATAATATTGTTAGGTGTTACTTCATAATATTTAAATATGACTATTAGTATTCAAATTACTATGAATAATTATTATGATAATTTAAGTACAAATGTTTTGTGAGTGTGTATGTATGTATGTATGTGTGTGTGAAGTTGTTAGTATTCTAAATATAAGATCATATGTAGCTAGTAGCCATACTTCACCTTTACTATATGTATTCATCCACTGATTCATACTTATGTTGACTCCTTATTTTGGTGGCTGTGAGTAATAGCAGGCTGAATTTGGATGTATGGAGATTATTTTTTACTTGGATAGTGTGTGGTTCACCTCAAATCTTTGACAACTAAGCATATTAATATAAAGTGTCACCTGAAAAAGTCAGAGCCTTGCTAATACTGATTTCAAACTAAGAGTTAGGTTGATGGATCCTATGATGATTCTACTTTGAACTTTATGAAACACACTTTTTGGTCAAAATAGTTATTTAATGTCTCATTCTCATGAGCAGTATAATGGAATTTCCCTTTATTCATACTTTGTCCATGTATGGAAAAGACATTCCTGTCCCTGTTATATTCATAACATATTTCCTGACTATAAAAGTGTGGTTTTGCTGGGCAGTGGTGGCACATGCCTTTAATCCCAGCACTTGGGAGGCAGAGGCAAGCTGATTTCTGAGTTCAAGGCCAGCTTGGTCTACAGAGTGAGTTCCAGTACAGCCAGGCTACACAGAGAAACCCTGCCTCAAAAAAAAGTTTGATTTAATTTTGTAACTTGATTATGTGTTCTCTTAGGATCTGTATGACATCTGCCCAGGATCTTCTAGCTTTCATAGTCTCTGGTGAGAAGTCTGGTGTAATTCCGGTAGGCCTGCCTTTATAAGTTACTTGACCTTTCTCCCTTACTGCTTTTAGTGTTCTTTCTTTGTTTTGTGCATTTGGTGTTTTGAATATTATGTGGCAGGAGGAATTTCTTTTCTGGTCCAGTCTATTTGCAGTTCTATAGGCTTCTTGTATGTTCATGAGTATCTCTTTCTTTAGGTTATGGAAGTTTTCTTCTATAATTTTGTTGAAGATATTTACTGGCCCTCTAAGTTGGAGGTCTTCACTCTCTTCTATACCTATGATCCTTAGGTTTGGTCTTCTCATTGTGTCCTGGATTTCCTGGATGTTTTGGGTTAGGAATTTTTTGCATTTTGCATTTTCTTTGACTGTTATTTCAATGTTTTCTATGTTATCTCCTGTGCCTGACATTCTCTCTTTTATCTCTTGTATTCTATTGGTGATGCTTGCATCTATGGTTCCTGACATCTTCCCTAAGATTTCTAACTCCAGAGTTGTCTTTCCTTGTGATTTCTTAATTGCTTCTTCTTCTATTTTTAGGTCCTGGCTGGTTTTGCTCAATTCCTTCACCTCTTTGTTTGTGCTTTCCTGTAACTCCTTAAGGGCTTTTTGTGTTTCCTCCTTAAGAGTTTATACTTGTTTACTCGTGACTTCCTGTATTTCTTTAAGGACTTGTTTTGTTTCCTCTTTAAGGGCTTGTACCTCTTTACCTGTGTTCTCCTGTATTTCTTTAAGGGAGTTATTCATGTTATTCTTAAATTCCTCTAGCACCATTGTGAGATATGATTTTAGATCCAAATCTTGCTTTTCCAGTGTTTTGGGATATCCAGGACTTGCTGTGGTGGGAGTACTAGGTTGTGATGAAGCCAAGTAGTCTTCATTTCTGTTGGTAGGATTCTTCCATTTGCCTTTTTGCCATCTGTTGATCTCTGGTGTTAGATGTTCTTGCTGTCTTTGACTAGAGCTTGTTCCTCCTGTGAGTTTGTAAACCTATGTCAGCACTTCTGGGAGATCAGCTCTCCTCTGATAAACCCCGGGTGTAGATGGCTGTGGATTAGTTGTCCTTCCTGAGTCCTGGAGTCAGAGCACACCCTGGAGACTGAATCTTCACTTGGGGAAAGGTAGAGAGGGCTGTGGATCTGTTGTCCCTCCTAGGTGCTATCTGAGGTAGAAAGGATCCTGTCTCTTGTCTTGGCTGCCCTGTCACTTGTGAGGCCTGTGCCTCCCGGCTGGTCTCTCCTTAAAAAGCCACTGGAGAGACAATGGCAGATCTCACCAGAGTCCCTGAGTTAAAGCACTCCCTGAAGGCAGGCCCTCTTCTTGCAGGGAAGGGGCAAAGAGGGCTGCAGATCCACCCTAGTGTTATAAATGTTTGTGAGTTATGGTACTGGTACTGGAAATCAAACTCCAGTCTGTTGCAATCGATGTCAGTACTCTTAACAACTTAGCAAACTCTCTAATCCCCCATCATTATTTATTTATTATTACTTCTTGCATGCTATTTTGTATCCAGAAAATTCACTGAATTAATTTATTAATACTTTACTTGGAATTTTTCAATCTCTATTTCACTCTCTCTCTTTTAGTATGAAGAATAAATAAAAAATAGAAAAGCTGAATATATACAGAAAAATCCTCATACTAAGCCACTGAGCCAGAAAAGATATATATATATATATATATATATATATATATATATATA
>NW_022196905.1:171202124-171224005 GCF_008632895.1 Mastomys coucha | reverse complement strand
TATTTCATTCTATTACTATTATGTATCACATTTATTTATTTGACTGTATTGAGCTTTGAGCTCTTTTTTAATCTCAGAGATGAATTTCATGTGGCCCTAATGTAGAATACTAACTGATGACATTTGATGTACAATTTATAAAAGCCAATTTCCAAAGTAGAGACTAAAATGATGTTGGCCAGAGACTTAAGGGAGAGCTTGAAGTGAGAGGTGTTAGTTGGAGAACAGTCTCGGTCAGGGAGGCTGGAATGATTCCAGATAATCAAATGTACATAATGGAACTGATAATTAGTAGTATTATATTCTTCATAAAAAAGAAGTTAAATGTTCTCATTAGAAAAATTAAGAAGCAACCCTATGAGATGGTGGGCATGATAAATAGCTTGACTGTATGCTCATTCCACAGTATAGAGAATAACTCACACAGCTTCAATATATCATTTCTTAATTTTTAATTGTAACAGTCTTCAAGTACTGTAACATCATTAATATAGTATTGTAGAGTTATAATTTGTGATGCTCTTTCATTACCACTATGACCACACATACCCAGATTGAATATACAGTTTAATATGTCCTAATAATGTTTGTCAAAGCTAATGAAACTGCTAAATCCCCAAATACCTTCATGTCTGTTTCTATCATCTATCTATCTATCTATCTATCTATCTATCTATCTATCTATCTATCTATCTATCTACCTATCTATCTACCTATCTATCTATATCTCTATCTGTCTCAAACACATACACAAATATAAACACATCTCTTTGCATTTGGGAAGCACTTAGGACTCAGCACTTGGTGACAACAGCTGCATGGAACATCCTATGAGAAATTTCTATAGAGCTTTAAAAAAACTCCAGAGTTAGACTGTTTCTTTTCTTTTCTTTTTTTTTCTTACCTTCTCCCCCTGTGGCAGCAGAAAAGGCTGCCCTTGGCCTGAACCAATTTATCAGTTTCAAAGGAAAGGATAATAAAACTGTCATTTCTGGTTGTAGTACCGAGGGTACTGCTGATACGTTGCTATGAAGGCTTATTAAAAGTAGAACTGCCTCGTAGTTTTTCATATCAAAATTGCTTTCAAGTATTGTTGAAGCTCCATGTTATTCTGGATGGAAAAGGAGACAAAAGAGAAGAAGAAGAAATAAAGGAAGAATTCAAAGTGACCCCAATGGAGCAGTGAAGTCGCTGGGCTATTAAGCACCTGGCTATGTGGCTGGTTCATGGAGTTCTCCAATCCTTCACAGACACAGCCTGGCAGCAGAAAATTAATTTAAAATTCACTTCCCTCACAGACCTGCTCAAGATACTCAAAATGTGAGGAAGGTTTACAGAGTCAAAATAATTGTTGACTAGTCCCTAGGTACCTTCTGGTTCAACTCCTCTAATAACTTGCACCTGCAGACAGCCTGTTACCAACAAGAGTTTTGAAGAAAAAAATAAGTAAATACATAAATGATTTACCCTGAGTAAGGAAGAGGCCAGAGCACAGGGCTTGGGCTTAGGTACAGTAGTCAACTTAAGTGATTGTTTTTTTCTGTTAACTTGCCAAGGAAGTTTATATTATGGGAAAGTACTTAGGAGGCAAAATTATATCTGTTTAAATTCTGGGGATTTTGTTCATTATTCGGACAAAGTAATAAAGACCACTGAGTTTCTCTGTGAGTGAGATGGAAATGCTAATGACACATTCCAGGATCCAGGGAGAATGATGGAGAGGATGTTCTCTGCTGTGACATCACTAAGGCCTCTTAAGCCATCATCCCAGCTCATCTCAAAGGCATCTCAGACACCTCTCACTTAAAGCCTTTCATTCTATATGATTTGCTAGTGACCTATCAATATTAAAAAGATTTTGTGTATATGTGTAAACATGTGGGTCTGTGCCTCTGTGTGTGTGTGTGTGTGTGTGTGTGTGTGTGTGTGTGCGCACGCACGTGCATGTGTGTGTGTGAACATGTACACAACTGCACTTGAAAGCAGAGTTCCACTTCAGGTTTTACTCAAAGGTTTTGTAGACATGGTCTCTCTCCGAGCCTGGAACTTGCCAATTCAATTGGGCTGGCTGGCTGAAGAGATGCAGGCATCTTCATGTTTCTACATATAAACACTGAGATTGCAAGGGCATGCCACCTTGTCTGCCTCTTCTGCATAGGTTCTTGAGACTAAACCCAGGTCCTTGTGACTGAGAAGCAGGTACATTATCAACTGAGAAGTCTCTCCAGGAGGATTGCTTGTCTATACAGCTATCTCTGTAGCACAAATACCACCCAATTTAGAACCACTCAGCTCTATCTCTAACTCTTAGAACAGTGGCTGCTGTGGAATATTAATTTCCAAACACCCTGGTATGGATTATGTAGATGCTCAAACTATTGCCAAAATGGTCTGTTCCAGTAATAAGTTTTTTTAAAAGTGATAATGACCATATGATGAATGTCATATGATTTTAAACTTAAAACCTGAACTGCTGTTTGGAGCATGTTTGAGACACTTATCTGAGGACACGTATGGCATTGTACTAAACATTAAAATCATCAGTACAAAGGCAGCTGACCCCTCTCTACTACTCTATCTTCTTGTACAAACTCTTTGCTAAGAGTTGTCACTATGTTGCATGCTACCTGAGGCAGTGTTTACTAGACTAAGGATAATGCTCACATCTTGACTGGAATACTGAAGTTTGGATTTGAATTTCCCTGCTGACTAAGGATGTTGAACATTTCTTTGGGTGCTTCTCAGCCATTCGGTATTCATCAGTTGAGAATTCTTTTTTTATATGTGTACCCCATTTTTAATAGGGTTATTTGGTTCTCTGGAGTCTAATTTCTTGATATATATATGTATATATATATATTCAAATATATATAATATGTTAATATATTATACATAACATGTTTGATTATATTATATATAATCAAATAATATATATTTGATTATATATAATATATATTATATATATTTGATATTAGCCCTCTATCAGATATAGGATTGGCAAATATCTTTTCCCAATTTGTTGGTTGTTGTTTTGTCCTACTTATAGTGTTCTTTGCCTTATAGAAGCTTTGCAATTTTATGAGGTACCATTTGTCAATTCTTGATCTTAGAGCATAAGCTATTGGTGTTTTGTTCAGGAAAATTTCCCCTGTGCCCATGTTCTCAAGGCTCTTCCCCACTTTCTTTTCTATTAGTTTCAGTGTATCTGGTTTTATGTGGAGGTTCTTGATCCACTTGGACTTGAGCTTTGTACAAGGAGATAGGAATAGATCAATTTGCATTCTTCCATATGTTAACCTCCAGTTGAGCCAGCATCATTTGTTGAAAACTCTGAGATTCTACCTCACACCAGTCAGAATGGCTAAGTTCAAAAACTCAGGTGACAATATATGTTGATGAGGTTGTAGAAAAGGAGGAATACTCCTTCATTGTTGATGGGATTGCAAGCTGGTACAAGCACTCTGGAAATCAGTTTGGTGATGCCTCAGGAAATTGTACATAGTACTATCAGAGGACCCAGCTATACCACTCCTGGGCATACATACAAAAGATGCTCCAACACATAACAAGGACAAATGCTTCACTATGTTCTTAGCAGCCTTATTTATAATAGCCAGAAGCTGGAAAGAACACAGATGTCCTTCAACAAAGAAATGGAAACAAAAAATGTGGTACATTTACACTGTGAAGTAACAGCGACTTCATGAAATTCTTAGGCAAATGGTTGGATCTGGAGAATATCATTCTGAGTGAGGTAACCCAATCACAAAAGAACACACATGGTATGCATTTACTGTTAAGTGGATATGAGCCCAGAAGCTTGGAATAACCAAGATACAATTCACAAACCACAAAAAACTCAAGAAGAAGGAAGACCAAGTGTGGATGCTTTGATCCTTCTTAGAAGGGGGAGCAAAATATCCATGGAAGGAGTTGCAGAGTCAAAGTATGGAGCAGAGACTGAAGGAAGGATAATCCAGAGACTGCCCTACCTAGGAATCCTTCCCATATTAATTCACCTAATCCAGACACTATTGTGGATGCTAACAAGTGCTGGCTTACAGGAGCCTGATATAGCTGTCTCCTGAGAGGCTCTGACAGTACTCAACTAATATAGCAGTAGAGACTCACAGCCATCCGTTGAAGGAGCTAGAAAAACGACCCAATGAGCTGAAGGGTTTGCAGCTCCTTAGGACAGACAACAATATGAACTAACTAGTACTCTCAGAGCTCCCAGGGACCAAACCACCAACCAAAGAGTACACATGGTAGGACTCATGACTCCAGGTGCATATGTAGTGGAGAATGGCCTAGTAGGTCATCAATGAGAGGAAAGATCCTTGGTCTTGTGAAAGTTCTATGTCCCAGTGTAGGGGAATGCCAGGGCCAGGAAGCAGAAGAGAGTGGGTTGGTGAGGAGGGGAATAGGAGAGGGAATAGAGTTTTTTTCCCAGAGGGGAAACAGGGAAAGGGGATATCATTTATGTAAATAAATATCTAATAAAAAATGGAATTGATGGCTAGGGTCTCATAACAATCAGACCATAAGCCTGCGATGAGCTGATTTTTAATGAAGTATGCCAATATCATACAATTGGGAACAAACTGGGATTTCAATAAAAGGTGCTGTAAGCACTAAAAACAAAAACAAAAACAAAAAATTGAAGTTTGGATAATATATCTGGCCTTATCTACTTCTACTTTCAAATCTTAACACTGTTGAAGAGAGACAATATGCAACTATGCCCCAAATGACCCTAAATTATCAAATTAAAATGTGTCATGAAATAAGAAAATTAAAATATCCATAGTCACAACCACCACCAAGGGGAATAAAAGGAACTGGCATGTTTACTATGTGCCAGGCATTGCTCTAAGTTCTTTGTAACAGCTAAGAAGTGCTGCATTCCCAACACCTTTGATTGCACTAATAGATACTTTACTTGGTTTTAGGTGAAATGAAAACAGCAAATAATCAGAAAGGAATCATCCCATCAATGATCGGCTTACACTTTATAAATAAGGAAACTGAGCACAGATTATTGCCCAAAGGCTCAGGCATCAAAGACTTCCTTCCTGAGGAAGAGATGCTCAGGATGGAGATACAAAAGGTATTGGAAACCCTAAGTGTTGTTTTGTTGTTTTAATTGAAGTTTTAGGGCCTTCATAGGGGTCACAAGCTCATCTTCAGTGGGCCAACTAAAGAAATAAGTGTTGGGGCATACTGTGTGAAGATTGTCTTTGTATTATTCAATTGTTAATTCTGTATCTGCAGAGAGCAGAAAACTGTCCTTTCAGTACTTTTATTCATATGACTCATCATCTGCTGCTTTATTTTGTAAACACTAACCTTCCTCACTCTCCCATTGGCTTAGGAAAGATCTGAAGGTCAATAGCTGGACAGAAAAGTGAAGGCAAGGCTTCCTGGTCTAAGAGAGGTTCTCTGGAAGAATCAGGCCAGAGGATTGACCAAAGAAACATGAAGGAGATCTAATGTAGTAAGAGAGAAAGAGAAAGGGGGTGGAGGGGTAACTGGCTATTATGGCTGGCCATGGACTATATTAGTCGGGTTAATTAAGTTAGATGAGCTAGCTGGGAGGTAGCCTAAGCTAAGGCCTAAGCTATAATTAAATTAATAAGTCTCTGTGTCATTAATCTTCTGCCTGTGGGTGCAAGAAATCCTGCAATAAGTAACAAGGAACATAAAAAGTAGCTAAAAAGTAGCCAAGTGTTATGCATCACTAAGCAGTGTTGGACAGTGTGGCCCTATTTGATAGTGAATGTCATTGGTGTCGGGTTCTCATCTCTCTTGGAAAGTAGTCTTACAAGTTATCAGAACTATGTGAAATATCTGCTTGGGAGGCAAGTCCCTCCTCTGACACAGTAGGTCAGTTATCAACCATTTGCTTAGCCAGCCTGATACCTTTGGGGATACTCCAACTCCTTAGGGTCTATTGCATTAAAATTCTGATGGCCAAAGAAAGAGGCACAGTATGTCTCTCTTTTTTTTTATTTTTAGAATAATTTTACCTGTGCCATGAAGGTTGAAAATATGGTTTCATTGGGTTGTCCCTAAGTCCTTGAGATCCTATCTTTGGCGGGGACAATATGCAGCTGCCTTGCTTCTTCTCTGCTCAACCCCTAATATTGCCACATCCTCTTATGGCTTGATCATGCCTTTCTGTGGTGACAGGCTGTATTCTTCTTACTCCAAAAGGCCTGAGATCAATTGATCATATGCTAAAACCTCCCAAACTCAGAACAGTATTTCCTTTTCTCTTTAGAAGCTGATATCTCAGGTATTTCCTGAGAGTGGCAGAGAGGTGGAAGAGAGACAATAGCATTAACATATTTTACCAAGATTTTTGTGGTTCTAAGAGATAAAGAATGATACAAATGCTTCATGTATAAAATAAAATAATTTGTATTTGTACACTTAGTTCTTTGTCTTTCAAATAAATATATAGGTGAATTCTTAAAGTTGTCCTCAGGTGATAACAACAAAGATTTATCTCTCTGCCAAAAGTTGAAACCCTAATAAGAGTTTTATATAGGCAGATTTCACTATGTAGCCATGACTGGCCTGGGACTGACTGTGTAAACACATACTTACAGAGATCATCTAATATTGAAAATGCATATTTTTGATAACAGCATCTGTTTCTGGCAGATACTCCCAAATAATCTGCATATTTTCTTTATGACCTCATGTTGTGATTCTTAGAAGTAAATACGTTATTTGCTATAAGGGCCTGTTAGTAAGAAGCTACATCTTTTTTTTCCCCCTTTCATGGGAATCCTTGAGATTACCATCACTGACAGGCATACCTGTCCACTCTGTCCTATAGAAAATGTCTTTAGGGCATAGAAATTTATATATTCATTGATGCTACTGAAATGTCAAATACAAAAATAAACAAACTCACATGGATACATAAGTTATATCACCCTGCATCTACTTTCTCTCTTTCCTAAATATAATAAATTAAAAAATATATTTTTACATGATTTGCAGCTCCTGCTTCTAGGATTGGAGGGAAAAAATTTCCTTCTTGGTTGTCTTTCTTTCTCAGTCTAGAAGTCTGGAAGGGAGGCTGTGGTTAAGAAGGAATCTTGCTGTGTGTTCTATTGTAGAGTAAACAGCCTTGGTCTTTCATTCAAGGCAGATCAGACCATGGACACATTATTCGTTATTGTCTAGCTGCCTGACTTCAGGAAGAAATTACCAGCTTCCCGGGGACCAGCATTTTAGCTTCAAGTCCAACTGTGCTCCTAACAGAATGCAAAAAGCTTAGTGGCATTTGTAGGATGCCGTCCCGCAGCTCCTACTTGCGTGGGGTTCCACGAACCGAGGATTTGGAGATCTGCAATGAGTGGCAGAGAAAAGAGACACGACGCCAGGAGAAGGTTCTCATCAAGGCGTAACTTTACTTAGTGAACACGGAGTATATATACTTAGATAAGCACAGGCATGCATATTACATTCAGGTGAGAACAGACATTCGGCAGGATCAAAGCTAAAACTCTAACACAAAGGATTCCAGGACAGGATAGAGAGATCAAAGGTTCACGGCTTCCTAGGGAACTGGTCTCTGGTTCCGATTCATATACCTAGGCTCCAAACCCCCAGCGAGTTGAGTCTCTGGTTTTGGTTTCAGTGGGCACAGCAGGGCTCCCACAGGCATTGTCAACCATTTAACATGAAAAGAACATGCTGTAATCAAGTGGGGACTACTCAACTGAGCCACACTTGGGCCCCATTTTAGGGCTCATGGGAAATCTGTCAGAGGCTTAAAAGAAGTTAGGAAATACAGAAAATGTTCTAAACAAGGCAAAGATAATTTTTCTCTAAATTTTTATAACAACAACAACAACAAACAAACAAAGATCCTTTAGGTTCTTTTTCAGCATATCCCCATTTTGAAAAAGCTACAGTAATAACTGTGTGATTATCAGAGTCCTGGATTTTTATCCAGATATCAGATTCAAAATAAAGTTAGAAGTCTACAAAATATGATATTGTATTTAAGCCAACTTGCTTATCACAACTCAAGACTGAGACCTAGTTCTTAGGAAGAATAATGTTACCTGCTGACTAAATAAACATTAAAGTTTAGAGTGGTGAAATAATGAAGCCGGAGGGATGAAATGGATTCTATATATATTAAAACTGGGATAGCTTCAAATAATAGCCTGAAGCAGTAATGTGAATCTTCCACCCTGTATTCCTAATGTCAGGGTTACTGTAGAAATTATGACTTTAAAATTCAATCTCTCCACACATCTCTTCTCCAAAGATCCAGTTCAGATGTCACTTTAAGTCCCTTTGAGCATGGAAGAATAAAGTCACTAAAAAGAGACCCTTGAGTTTTGAAGGAAAGATTTGTAGTAATTGTCTGGTGCTAGAAAATTTCCTCTAGAATTATTTGAAAAAGAAGGCATTTGTATATAGACAAATGCTCATACCTAGAAAAGAGAATTGTGCTGAGGTTGGAAGAAGACAGAGGAAAGAATTGGATACTGGGTCATTGTGACAATGTGGGATGTAGACTGCTAAGAATGGAGGAGTATGAGGAAGATAAATGCATGTGGGCATTGAATCAAAACCAACTATTCTGAAGTTCAAAAGCTAATGAGGAGACTAAGGAGATGGAAATGTGATGCCATGCATGCTTTAGGTCCTGAACTCAGCACCCTAGCACCCATATAAAAGGTCGAATGTGCTTATACATATCTGTAACTCCAGAACTAGGAAGATGGAGACAAGAGACAGGAAGATCTTCAACCTCATTAGCCAGATAGTCTTGCTAAACTGGTAGGACGCAAGCTTCAGGAGAAATCTTGTCTCAAAATCAAAATATGGAGAGCAATGGAGCAGGATGGCCAATGTTTAACTCTAGTCTTCATACGTATACACTCACTCACACACACACACTCACACACACAACTACACACACAGACACATATCCACACACAAATAAATTCTTACATAGAAGTATGTTCACATGTGTACAGTATATCCATTACAGACCACAAAGTGGAAAAAAATGTCTCTATGAAAACATAATATAGCAAGTTAGAAGGTACTGGAAGCAAATGCAAATGGTTAAAAATAAACTTGAGGCTGACCATGTGTTGTTTTCAGTTAATATTTTTATTAGCGAGATTGCTCTCAAGTACATAGTAGGTACTTCAGAAAAAATTTGAAAACCAATAAAATAACTATTTTATTATTTTCATAAATGGCAAGGAATATTCAACTTATTTTTACTATTCTCATGTAAGCACAACACACCTGTGCCAATAATATAATTATCTTAATCTGCTTTACTGTGAGTGAAGTGGGGTTATGATCTTGATTTGTTCCCAGGATTAGTTAGGTTTCTATTGCTGTAATAATGACTATGAACAAAAGCAACTTGTGGAGCAAAAGGTTTATTTTATTTTATAGTCCATCAAGATGGAAAGTCATGGCAAGAGGTCAAAGCAGGAACCTAGAGGTAGGAACTGAAGAAGAGGCCATGGACAAGTGGGGCTTAGAGGCATGCTGCTAATGACTTATTCACCCTTCTTCTGTATGAAAGCATACCTCCCAGGCTACCTGTTTCTCACAAGGGACTGGGGCCCCGATGGAGATGTTTCCTCAATCAAGGTTGCTCTGCTCAGACAACTCTAGCTTGTGCCTGACGTTAGCACATTTGTCTAAGCTGAACATCATCAAACACAAGCCTTCTCTCAAATTTTATGAGTTCTGATAATTTGACTCAGCAGAAAAATGTCTATGTTTATGTCTACATTAAGCTGCTAGAAATCATTCCACATCTGAATTTTAATTGTGCTTTGTACAGTTTAGCTCAAGAACAATTGACAATGACTTTGAGAAATTAACTAAGAAAATAGTCTGCACACCACACATGTACATGCACATGTGCAGGTACATGTGAGCGAGCACACACACACACACACACACAGACACACAGACACACACACCGAATCTTGGACTTTGTTTTAGAATATGACCTTACAATAACAATATGAAAAAAATAATACTTTTAGCAATAGAAATGTCAAAATAATCCATCATAATCCATATACAGTTTTGTTCCATTATTGTCTCTGAGAGTAAAATATATTGATATCAAAGTAGAAGTAATTATTAATGAAAAACAAGTGTATAGTTTTATCAATACAATAGATGAGTAACATTAGATTAGAGTGTTGATAGTTTTGACCAAAACTATTATTACTTTATCTTTATGCCAGCAATCAAGAAAGGACTGACTCCATGGTTCATGATATAAATATGTGTGTTGAAAAAATATTTAAAACACTTAAACCAAACCATTTTTGAGGGCTTTTGGATGCTGGCAGTGGTGCCACATACCTATATTTGAGAAATACCACTGTAAGCAACTAACTGACATATTATCATTGAATCATCCTTCTATGTGTGAGAAAATTAACAAGTACCTGAAGACTGCTCTAACCAAACAATCTCATGATCTTATTTTTATATACTGGATACAAGAACTATCAGTAGCACTAGTGTACTACTGAAGAACATGACTCACCTCATGAGTTCTTGGTTTTGTAGATAAAAGAATTTAAAAATAATACTCAGAAAGAACCTTGAGGCCAATTTGATTAGTTTGAGAGTAAAACAATCAGAGTGGTGAGCTACAAATTGTAAGTTTGGGGTGAGCAGGGAGTGAGGGATATGAACAAGAGAGTATGTTGTCTGAGTTTTAAGTCAGATGGGTAGGCATGCTCAACGAGGGCCACAAGCAGAAGTATGGAGGAGAGGGCCCCTCAGAAAGTAAAGATAAGCAGAATAGTGTTATGGTTTGCAATAATCTTTGGGATAATCCAGTATCTGAAAAGAGATAGAAAAGGGAAAAATCAAGTGCTTTCATTCTTTTTTCTTTCCTTTTCCTATTTATTTATTTATTGTTTATTTTTGATCTCGTGTCACAGGAGACCCTCAAACTTACCTTGTAGCCAATGATGTCCTACTGTTCCTACCTAAAAAGCTTTGGAATGCAGTCCTATGAGCATGCACCTCCACACTCAGTTTATGCAGTGCTGTGCACAAAGCTCAGGTCCCCCTGCATGCTAGGCAAGTACTCTAACTCTAGCAGTGAGCCACATCCCCAGTCCCAAGTTCACTTTAGTAGTTAGAGCTCAAAACATTATGGAAAGCACATAGTCTGTGTGAGAGATTTCCTGGGACATATTAGTCCACATATCATTAAGGGGATTGCTACTCCTTTCATCATTTTACAACCCCATTTCGTGTGTGTGTGTGTGTGTGTGTGTGTGTGTGTGTGTGTGTAAAACACATGCCCACGTGTGCCACAACCCTTATGTACAAGTCAGAAGACAACTTCTGGTAGCAGATTCTCTTTCCACTGTATGGGTTGAACATTGTTCAATCAAGAAGCTATGCTTGGCAGCAGAAACCTTTACCACCTGAGCCATTTCACTGGTCCCGTCATCTTTTTAATAAGTCTCCATGTGTATTTGCCTTCTTGAAGGTTGATTTCCTGGCCAGGTGATAAGCCTGTTAGATCAATAGTTCTTGACCCTTTAATGTACTTCTTCATGTTATGGTGACTCCCTCAACCGTACAATTATTTTGTTGCTACTTTATAACTGTAATTTTGCTAGTGTTATAAATTATAAATTGTAATGTAAATATCTGTGATTTCTGATGGTCCTATGTGACCTCTGTAAAACAACAATCATTCAATCTTCCAAAGAGATGAACCGCACAGGTTGAGAACCATTGAGTTAGATTAACATTTAAGGAGTGAGCAATAGTATTTCTTTATAATCTTATAACCTTTGGGAAATTTGTAATTTTATGTCTGCACCCAAGACTGAAGATACAACTCAGAATATAATGGATTAATGGAATTAAATATCATTAAAATTAAAATACCTCTGTAAAATAGGCATGCCTTACCAAGAACAAATAACTTTCTTTTAATGAGTTTTAACAAAAGCCTCCTATCTTTTCTTCCTTCCTATCATACAGTATTTTACATCTTTACTTAATTAAAATACACTTCCAACAGTTTCTGTGTCATTCTTCCTATACCTCTAATGTCCAACCACCAAAAAAATTCATGGCCGAATCTTTAGCTTTTGTTGTCACTTATACATATAAATGAATAAATATGTAAGTGTTACCTTCAGAATGCTGCCTGCAGGTATATGTTTCCAGGGCTCATTCTTGCTTTTGGCTAAACAAATGGGGCCTCATCCCTGACCAGTTCTCACTCTCTCAGTAGTTCAATGCTTATACATCTTCATCTTGGGATGGCACCCAGAGAGATTTCTGCCATCAATGTTGGGTTTCCATTTGTGTTTAGATTGTCCAGGTCTTATTTAGAGAGCCATGCTGTGATTTCAAAGTTGTACTTTCTCTGTCAGAGCTGGAAGGCACAGCCTCATGGATGACTTCCTGGGCCTCAAGCAAAGCCATCTTTCTACTCCTTCTTTGCTGTGTTCCTTGAGCCTGGGGTGTAAATGCTGTGTTATAGACGTTTCTATTGGGACTGGAAACCTCTCAGTCAGGTGTCCTCCATATATTGCCTGTTTGTGGCTTTCTGCAATGTTCTTCTTTGTGATGTGAAAGGTTCCATTTATCTGGATCTGCACTATGAATAGTGGCTATGGGCCCTTGGCAGGCAGAAGGTCTGGAAACCTCATATTTTTAATCACTACAATGAAATTAAGATGTTTATTTTCCTCTTACACATGACAAATTCTAAGGAGTATTTGAGATTTTAAAGAGAGCATTTGTGATAATTTTTCCTTTCTTGAAACTTGTGTGTAAGGAGAAAATGGAAACAGGGTCCCAACCTGTTCATAGTGGAGAGATTCCAGCAGAGCCTGCTAATTGCCCGATCAGCTTCTAAATAATGATGTGATATACATCTATTGTCCTAGTACTGGGAAGGCTGAGAGAGGAGGATCAAAATTTCAAGACCACCCTATGCAGCCTAGGGTCGTTGTGTCTCAAAACAAACAAGAAAACAACAAAAATCATCTTTAATGGTATTCTATAGTCCAATGTGTTTTCCGCTTTGTATTCTGCTTCTTCAAATGAAAATCTCCTAACCTCTCGCTTTTACAAACACACACACACACACACACACACACACACACACACATTATCTCTAAAATACTCGTTTTACCCATCCTTTTGTATTTAGAGAAGACGAGAACTATGCTGATGATTTCTTTCTATAAGAACAAGAGACAGAATCCCCAATGCCTCCTGTGGATCTTGTCCTTTTACAGGGCCTCCCTTACAACAGTCATGCAAGAAGAGCCTCTCCCACAGGCTCAGCTGGGTGGTCTCCGAAGAATGATTCTTAACTATCTCCTGCCTTCATTTTAGGAAAGAGCAGTGATCACTGAGGCCAGTTTTCCTTGGGGAATGGTCTGAATTACTTGTCCATGTGAGTGATGGGCCTGGCAAAGTGTCTAATTGATTGAACTGCCTGGTGTTTATTATTCTAATAGTCCTGAAGAAAGCCTGGATGATTCTCCATTAGCCCACAATGAAGCTCTGGGGGAGCATTTCCACAGCACTTCAGCTCTTGTTAACCTAAAAGTAATTGGGCATATAAATTTGGAGGGTCTTATTTGTTCTGCCAGGACTAAGTGGATGAAAAGAATGGCCATATTTACTCTATTTAAATATTCTGTTCAAAGAAAATATGCTGACACATCGCTAACTGCACCAAATCCTGAGAGAACAATCTTGGAAGGGCACTATTGCTTGTACATGAGCTGCTACACCATTTTCATTTGGTCACAAATAGCCACCTACAACAGCTAATGGGCCCCACTATTTCCTTTTCTGTGATAGATGACATAACAAAGAAATTCAGTTATGAAGATAATAGGTAAACTTCCTGCTGCTTTTCTTCTTCTGAATAATCTACCTCAACCGGCAATTAGTAGAGACAGTATAGTGTAAAAGTAATAGAATGTCCAGGTGACCATTATGACAGTCAACAGGGGAATATGAAGTCAACACAGAAAAGCCTTTGAGAAATTGGTAATACAGAGTAACATGGGAAAGAAAACTAGAAGGATGAGTCTTAGAGTCAATAGCCCCAAAGCTGCTGGAGCGAGTAAGGAGAGCAGAGAAGAGAAGAACTGATCTAGGCCATGATAGTCCACATATCCTCTGCCAAATGATGGTAGAGGGATTCCTGTTGCATTTTCATTTGATCCAGAGGTTGCATGACAGATCTTAGCACCTCTGCTTGAACAGTTACAGAGAATAGGTACAGAGTAGCCGAAGGAATGTAGCCATTTGATATGATTGATGAAGGCTTTTTTGCCTTGCTCTCCGAAATCAATGGCAAGTCAAGTTAGGTGTGTGCATCACATATGATAGATCCTGTCTCTCAATATCAATACTTCTCTGGCTTCATTTGAAATCTTTGACTCACCCAAATCTAGATCCATTTTCCATGTTTCAAACAACTTCACAACAGTATAAGGAACAAATTTTTGTGGGCTCCAAACTATTTCATTAGGCTCCATACCAAAAGCACCTTTTTGTATACTGCCATGACTCTCTAAACCCATCCCAGAAGTCACCTTGGGACTATAAGATGAGATGAGGTAAGACATCTGTAGCTGCCTAGTAATCCTCATCATGCCAGGATTACGATAGCCTGGGACAGACCTTTAGCCAAAGGCAAACGGGATCTGGTTTAGAAATTTGTTCTCAGTTCTCCTTTAGTGTGACTTCTGTACTTGGAGGTCAGCAAAGAACAAGAAGCTATATTCACTGAAAGACAAAAAAAATCAAAGCCATAGCATGACTGAGTCAGAGTAACAGAAGGTGTCAGGGTATGGAAGACCGACCTGTGTCTTTCTAGCATAGAGCACAGCAGTTTTAGAGATCACTATAAATGTTTCTGAGATGTTTGCTTTCTTTTTGTTCAGATTTTCCCAATCATATTACTGTGAACTTTTAGAACACAGTACTAAGAAACCCATAGTAAACTTTTCTTGGTAGCGGCTAGGTAGCAACCCTCACCGACCTTTCCTTCTCTTGTTCTTAGGTCTAGCCCCCCTTGAATCTCATATCCTAACAAATTCACCACATGCAGGTCTTTGTCTAAGGCTCTGATTTTTTGTAGTCTATGGATTACAGACACATGGACATTTACAGCAGTGACTTTAGAGTCCTAAAACCAGAAGGTTATAATTGAGTTTCTTATTGAATTGAATAGCTGATGGATAAGTATGAACAACGATAAATAAATGGAACATAAGCTACACGTTGGAGGGTAGGGAACCTTGAGAAGTGATTGTGTGAATTGGACTATGGTGGCTAGACAAAATTGGGAATTCCAGGTAATGTGTATCCTCCCACAATGAAGAATATTTTTGTGGAATGATCTTCATATCTTTGAGATACTTGCTTTTTATGTTGGAATACAAATAATTAGGACCCTTTATGTACCTTCTGTTTCTTCCAGCAGGAGGAAATATGGATCCTGAAGTAGCCACTTCCTGTACCCAGGCAGAACTCCCAGTAGAGGGATAAAGACAGCAACCTATCCACAAAGTCTTCAACGCAAATTATGTCCTACCTACAAGGTATGCAAGGATAAAGATAAGGCAGATACACTGTTATGCTTGCAGATAGGAACCTAGCATAACTATTTTCAGAGACATTCCACCCAGTAGCCAATGGAAAAAGATGCAGGGACTCACACCAAATATTAGATAGAGCATGGGGAATCTTATAGAAGAATTGGTAGATTGCCTGAGGGTCCTGAAGAAGACAGAGACTCCACAGGAAGACCAACAGAGTCAACTAATCTGGGAGCCTCCAAGGTGCTCCCAGACTGAATCACCAACCAAAGAAAGAGTACAGGCTGAAGTAGGACCCATTCATATATGTAGCAGATGAGCCACTTAATCTTCATGCAGGCTCCCTTCTCAAAAGAGAAGGGGAAAGTGGAATGAGGAGAAGCCATGAGTGAGGGAAAAGATACTGGGAGGAACAGAAGGGCTAATACTGGGTTGTAACTTGAAAAAATAAATAAATTAATAAAAAAGAAAAGAAACATGAAAAGGAAGAAAAACTGCCCTCCCTAGTGGCCTACATTGTTATGAGCTCTTTGAGAGGGGACTTTCCAGTGACAGCACTAACATCTTCAGTGGATTAATTCATTGATAAGTTTAGAGTCGGAAAGGCTGTTGAGAAGTGTAGCTGTAGAGAATTGGTGCCTGGGAGGAGTGTGCTCATGGAGGCCATATATGCAGCTTACCTCTTTTATTTTTTCTCTTCTTTTCCTCCTGTTCAGCCCAGAGGCTCCAACATATGCTCCCTACCATTTGGAATTCTGCTGGGAAGTTTGCAAACCTTTCTGTTTGCATTCTTTCTGTTTCTCCCTGTTTGTTTATTTTTTGTTTGTTTGTTTATTTATTCCTGATCACAGCCACCCTTCTTCTCTCAGTCCTCCATCACAGAATCCCTCTCCCATCCACACTCACCCTTGGGTACCAACTTACCATGACACTTCCAAGCACAGCAGGACTAGGTACATCCTCTTCTACTGAAGTCAGACAAGGCAGCACAGTTAAGGTAAACAGGATCCACAGGTAGGCAAGAGAGTCAGTGTAAGTCCCATCTGGTACATATGTTGGGGGAGTGTAGGTCCAGCCCATGTATGCTCTTTGGTTAGTGGTTCACACTCTGGGAGCCCTCAAGAGTCCAGGTTATTAGATGCTGTTGGTTTTCTTGAGGAGTACCTATCACCACCTGGTTCTTCAAACCTCCCCCCAGCTTCCTGCGCTCTGACTAATGTTTCGCTGCGGGTCTCTGCATCTGTTTCAATCAGCCGCTGGGTAGAGCCTCTCAGAGGATGGTTGTTCTACAAGTTTGTCTTAGAAACATAGCAGAAAATCACGAATAGTGTCAGGGATTGGTTCTTATCCATTGGATAGGTCTCGATTTGGGCCAGTCTTTCTTGGCTATTCCCATAGTCTCTGTGCTTCATCTTTCTCCCTGCACTTCCTCTAGGCAGATCAAATTTTGGGTTGAAGGTTTTGTGGGTGGTTTAGTGTCTTTATCCCTCCTCTGAGAGTTGTGCCTGGCTACAGGAGGAGGGTTCCATATTCCCCCTCCTCCATTGCAAGGACTCTCAGCTACAGTCACTCTCATATGCTTCCTGGAGCCTTCCCTATCCCAGGTATCCTTCCTGAAACCTAATGTTGATTTCTGTTCATTAGACATAAATAAACCAAATAATCCTATTAAATGTGGGGTACATACCTAAACATAGAATTCTCGACAGAGGACTCTCTAATGACCAAGCAGCACTTATGGAAACAATTAAAGTCCTTAGACATCAGGAGAATGAAATTCAAAACGACTCTGAGATTCCACCTTATACCAGTCAGAATAGCTAAGATAAAAAAACCTCAAATGAAAGCATATGCTGTCGAAAGGATGTGGGGCAAGTGGACACCCATGCATTGCTGGTAGGAGTGCAAACATGTACAACCACTCTGGTAATCTCTTTGGCAGTTTCTCAGAAAATTGATAATATTTCTATCTCAATACCCAGCTATACCACTCCTGGGCATTATGTCCAAAAGATGTTCCACCTTATCACAAGGACACTTCCTCAAGTATGTTCACAGCAGCTTCATTCATAATAACCAGAAACTAGAAACAATCCAGATGTTCCTCATCTGAATAACAGATACAGAAAATGTGGTTCATTTATACATTGGAAAACTACTCAGGTATTAAAAACAAGGACATGATGAAATTTGCAGGCAAATGGATGGAACTAGAAAATGTTATATGGAGTGAGGTAACCAAGACCCAAAAAGGCATGCATGGTATGTTCTCACTTGTAAGTGGGTACTAGCAGTAAAGCATAGGATACCCATGCTATACTCCAAGACCCAAAGAAGTTAAATAACAAGGAGGGCTCAATGAATGGTGCTTGAATCTCACTCAGAAAGGGAAATAAAACAGACATTGGAGGTGGATGGAAGGAGGGAAGGAACTGTTTGGGAGAGGGGGTGGGGATGGGATCTTGTGCCTCGAGAGTGAGCATTCTTGCTTTCTTCAGGATAATTTCCTCATATGTTTTACTATAGCCATGAGAATCTACCACACATTCATGTAAAGGATGCCTCATTTATGATGACCCCTATGCTGGTATCAGGGGACTGAGATGAGAAAGGGAGCCCCAGGCAATTCTATACTGATTCTTGTATTAATGATATTTCACAGTTGCTATTTCTGTTTTTTTTTAAATTAGAAATTAGTAAATTAGAATATCATATATTAATGGAGTACCATGTTCTTTCGTGTGTGTGTTTGTGTGTGTATGTGGATACTGAATAATGAACATAATTTAAGTAATAAAGATATTAAATAATAATGCTCTTATAAGAAGAATATTTGGAATTCTTTTAGAATTTGAGGTATTAGGTACATTACAATTTATTTGCTGCCTATGTTGTATGAAGCATTTCCATGAAAAAGAGAAAGTTTTCCTTTTACCTAGCTGATGCGTGGTACCTGTAGAACATCATCTCTCTGTTTTATCCAGCCCCCAGTGAGGTAATCACTAACTCATTCTCACTTTCTCTCTCCATTTTTTTCTTTCATTTTTTTTTTTTTTGTGTCTTAGAGATAATACAAAATGAGAACATGTTTATTCTTCCTGGGCCTAGCATAATGTTCTCCAATCCTATTTATGTGCTGCCAATGGTAATTTTTATCTATTTTCTAAGGTGAAAATTTTCTTTTTGTGCATACATTACCATTCATTACCTACTCACCTGATATTGGACAGTTATTTTAATTTTGTTACCTTGCTATTTTCCTATACTGTGTAATGAACTCTATCATGTAGGCATCCTTTTCAATACTTATATGAAATTTTTACTGTGAGTATCCAAAAACAGGATTTCTATGTAAGATGTTAATTTTCTTTTTAATATTTTGAGACACTTCTACTCTCATGTATTAATGTATTAATTTATGTTCCAACCAATATTGTGCAGTTTGCTTTTTCTCCACAATATATTTTTTTATTTTTTAAAAGTCAATTTATCATATGAATTGGGAACTACAGTGTAGTTATTACAAAAAAATTAAGTTAATTTTATTACTGGTCTAAAACATATATTTGATACTTTATAGAGAATGCATATCAGGATCTCAAAAAATTGTACACTCTGATTATCAATGTTGAAGATAATCTCTAAAGTACATGTGTTCAAGTCTGACTCTGTTTCCACAAAGTCTTGCTGAAGACCTTACATAAATGGTTCATATACTTAAAAGCATAGTCATTTTAGTAAAGAGTAGATTTCAGGTTGAGGAATGATTCGCTATTAGAATGGTTTCATGGAGTTGGGGTATAAAGGTTTCCAGAAAGAAAATTAAATTAATGTGGCAATTTGTTTTAGAAATACCTAAATTGCCCTAAAGTCAAATATTAGCAGTAAAGATGATTTATTCATGCAATTATCTCAACCCCTTCAAAGATTGATGAGATTAAAGATATAATTACCTGTTAATAAAGTCTCCAATTAATATACCTTATCAAGAAATAGTGTCCAATCTTCATACAATTTTTGTCTTTTATAACATTCATCAGGGTTACTCAGTACTATATATTAATTATATTGCATTATGTCATATTATATACTGATTTTTGAAGTCAATATTGATGATTTAGGAAATGATGGTTTTGAAAACTCATGAAAATATCAATATCTTAAAAGACCAGGTATTTCATACTGAACCATGTTAGGATAGAATTGCCCCTAAAATGATATCCATAGTTTCTTTAGGCGCTAGGGACTTAAGAAACATTTTAGCATTATTCAGGTACATTTGAAGAATGTAGGAAGAATTAAAGATAGGTGTTATATAGAACATGAGTCACATAAAGTTAGGTTTAAAAAATGTTCAGTTTTCCCAATATTTCTGTGAGCTATTCTGTCAGCCAACCCTAGTAATGTTTTAGTAACTATTTTTTCCTTAAAGGTAGATGAAGCATCACTACTAATAATTAATCTTTAGCTTTTCAGTAGTTAATACTAAAATAGTTTTACTTATCCTTAATAGTTCCAAAACAACTTCTAGCTATCCATCTTTTTAAATAGTTTCACTAAAATATAATTTAGATGAGCATGCTGAACAAGCCTATTTTATATAAATATATAGAGAGAAACTATAAGTTTTTGTGTGATGGTTAAATTAATCAAATTACCTAGTATTCCTAGAAAATTTATCCCAAAATTGGAATATTAAAAGCAAAATATTTATACAGCATGGCTCCTTGTTCTTCAATTTAACCATTTATGACATTTTCTAAATATTTGCTGAAAACTTTCTTTACTCATATTGCCTAAAATACAAAGAATTTTCTAGATTAAACAACAACAACAACAACACACACACACACACACACACACACACACACACACACCATTAAAAATAGTACCTTTGCTTGAATCTCCATCAGAAGGGGAAATGAAATAATTATTGAAGGTAGATCTAGGAAGGATGTGCCCAGTCCTACAGTGACTTGATGTGCCAGACTGGGTTGGTATAGGGGAGGAGGCTCTCCCATTTCAGAGGAGAAGGGAAGGGAGGGTGAGGGGAGGGGCTGTGTGAGGGTGGAACTGAGAGAAGATAGGGGCTGTAATCAAATGTAAACTGAATCAATAAGTTAAATAAATAAGAAAATTAAATGGAGATAAAAATGTTATTTACCTGAGCTTCAATTTGTTTAATTTTATAGAAATATAATCTCTGTATATAATACTTCTTCATGGGAAGAAATATAAGCATTTACAAAACAAGGAGTAACCAACACTGAGGATGAATGGCCAATGAGTAATTGTTTCATTTGTTTTCCAGGTTACATGGCAGCACTTGAGAGCACTGACTTTCCTGAGTTTACGGATATCTGGTGGACAATGAGAACCAGAGGGAAGGGTTGAACATGTCTCTGCACCATGCGTGTCTCCTTTATTACATTAACCTTTCAGTCAACTTCTAGTCATCTCTATGTTTAGACATGTTGAATATTGAAAATGCGTTTATATCAAGCCTAAAATGCAGTCTATACCTGGCTTGTTGCTCAAATATATATGCTTTGTCCGCCTCATGTGTGCGTGCGTGCGTGCGTGCATGCGTGCGTGCGTGTGTGTGTGTGTGTGTGTGTGTGTGTGTGTTTCTCCATCAGCCCAAGTACTGAAAGTCTCTTGGGTTAATGATAAAACTAACCCACAGAGCTGGGATACTTATGTAAGATGATGTCATCTGCTGTGAGAATAACTCAATGGCATGGCAGAGAAATTGACCTACGTTAGCCCCCCCAGGTACATGTCCAGCATTGTGAGCATGAGAAGGAAATTCTCTTCTAAAAGCATGCATAGGACAAATGAAAATGATGAAATATCAGTCCATCCTAGCCATCTCCCACATTGCGGCTCCCTCTACTCAAGAAGCCACCATCAAATTTCCTTCATGATCATTGCTTTCCACTGCTCTCCACAGCTGCAAATGATGCTTGCTAGATCTGGATGAAATCCCATAAAGCTAGATCTACCTTCTAAATAATGTGTATGTGTAAGTCACATTTCTATTTCTTTCATACCAACACATCATGCCAAGATCTTGGATACTGTAGGTAGATGAAACCCAGCTACCATTCCAGAAGAACACTCAAACTAGTACAGTCCTTGGACTTGAACTTAGACAATGACATTTAATTTTAAAAAGTATTGCAATTTCAGATATTTTTGAAAAATCATTGGATATAAATATATGTATATATATGTATATATATGTAT
>NW_022196905.1:171181103-171202114 GCF_008632895.1 Mastomys coucha | reverse complement strand
ATATATATATATATATATATATATATATATGATTTTCTGCAATTGGCAAGAAAATCATACAAGGATAAAAGCATAAAAGAAAGGAAAATGACCATTTTAGACTTCATAAAAACCCAAAAGAAAATTATTTTATGAAAGATCCTATATTAAAATGTAGAAAGAAAAGTAAGCAACACTTTTGGTTAAAAAAAAATTATACTTGTAATAGTACACTAGAGGAAAAAAAGGATGAATTACAATAAAAGTGAAAAAAACTATAAGTAAGAAGAAAACAGACAGCATTAAAAACAATCCTATAACTCCACAGAAGTCCAATGATGTGGTAAAATCCTGCTAAATGTCATGTGCCATCAGGTAAAAGCACATTAGAACCAAAATGAGGTGATACTAAAGGAGTTGTCACTTTCTCTGCTATTTTGCTTTTTGAGGTCACAGCTACCTGTGGTCATCAGGTATCTAGAAATACTAAGTAGAGTTGTAAATAATAACCAATTTTTAAATTTTAAATTACATACTAGTATGACTACCATAACAACTTGCTGACTGTCTGTTTTGTCCTAAGAAGAACATGAACCACTACTTCGTTTGTTATGAGTGCTTTCATGTGATTACCTCTCCATTAATACCTCATGGCTTTTTAATGTGACTCTCTTGTTACTACTGGCATTCAATTATATTCAACAGTATCCTCCTAATGGAAGTCTAGCGATGCTGACAATGTAGAGAGGCCATTAAAATTCACCCTGTAAATGAAAAGATGAAGTTCTTAACTTGATAAAGAAAGACATATCCTATAGTTGCTAAGATGTAGGGTATGACTATATAGGGAAAACATGTATAGGGTTTGGCACACTATGTACTGTCAAAGGAACCACTAGAGTTTCAAACACATCCTGTAAGGATAAGGAAGTGATATCATACACTATATCAAGATAACTAACATTACAACGATGGCCACACCTAGGGCTGCTGAGAATCTTAAGTAGACAGAAGTGATAAAACCCCATGGAAATGAAAACCAGACCCAGCTCTTCAGTAAATGATTAAGCTATGTCTTCCCATATAAAACAATTACTAATAGATTGAGTTCTTCTATTTCTAGGTTGCATATAATAAAGACGAAGATAAGATAATCACTTGTCTATTTTTTCCTAGTATGGCTTTGTTTATTTTTCATATAAGACTTACTGATAAGTGGATTTTAGACCATAAACTCAGAATACCCAAGATATAATCCACAAACCACAAGAAACTCAAGAAGAAGGAAGATCAAAGTGTGGATACTTTGATCATTCTTAGAAGTGGGAACAAAATACCCATGGAAGGAGTAGCAGAGATGAAGTATGGAGCAGAGACTGAAGGGAAGACAATCCAGAAACTGTCCCACTTGGGAGTCCTTCCCATATTCAATCACCCCCCCCCCCAGACACTATTATGGATCCTAGCAAGAGCTGGTTAACAGGAGCCTGATATAGCTGTCTCCTGAGAGGCTCTGCCAGTGCCAGACTAATATAAAAGCAGAGGCTCACAGCCGCCCATTGGATGGAGTATAAGGGTCCCAATGAAGGAGCTAGAGAAAGGACCCAAGGGCTCTATGCCCCAGTGTAGGGGAATGCCAGGGCCAGGAAGCAGGAGAGGGTGGATTGGTGAATAGGGGGAGGGGATAGGGTTGTTTTTTTTCCCCCTAGGAAAACTAGGAAACTAGGAAAGGGGATATCATTTGAAATGTAAATAAAGAAAATATCTAAAAAATATATAATATTTTTTTCTCTTGTTGATGTAAAAACAAATTTTATTCTCTACACAATTCATTATTTCCTTTCTACTTGTTGGAAGTAGAACATAGCATTTGGTTTTGTATCAGAAATAGCAGAGTGGTCACAGGGCTGGCTTTGGCCTCTGTAAGTTCTGGGATAGACTATAAGCACTGCAAGGATAACAAGCTTGTGCTAGTTACTTTCCTATTGCTTGATAAAACACTATTACCAAAGCAACTATATTGTGATTTACAGTTCCAGAGCACTAAGCATCCATCGTCATCCTAGAGGAAAAATGTGAGAGCTAGAACAGATCTCATGACTTAATCAAAGATATCGAGCTGGGAATGGAGAATATCTTGAATCTTCTAAGCCTTGCCCTGTGTTAAACAGTTTCTTTAGCAAGACCCAACCTCTAAACTTATCCTCAACAGGGCTGCCAACTGGGGACCAAGTATTCAAATGCCCAAGTATATGGGAGCCATGTCATTCAAACTATCATAAGATTTTTATTTCATGCATCATCAATCTGAAATGTGCAGAGATGAGACTCTGCCAGTGTCTAGTGTCATGAGGGAGAGTCAGAAAGAAGAGCTTTCAGCAGTACATTATCCAGCAGCAGCAAGAGGGCTCAGCTATTTTCAGGGACTGGAGATGTGATTTTCATTCCAGTGTATCTTATTTGTTCTCAATGAAGATGAGGGAAGGTAATGAAAACTGAAATATTTTCATTAAACAGAAAAAATATGTAAGCAAAAAGCAAAGACACACACACACACACCTTTAAACACATAGACACACAAACTCACACATGCATGTTCACATATAGGTATACACATAAACATATATAAAACAAACATGCATATACAAATACATACAAACATACACATATACACTTAAACACAAAAACAGACATATAACAACATGTACATAAAAATGCAGACACTCCTATACTAATATACACACATACAAATAAAGATGCACATATGTACCCACTTGTACCCATATAAACACATACATAGACACACAAACATGTGTATGTAAAGACATAGTTACACACAACACATGCAACACAACACACATACAACCATATACATACAAAATATATACCCACATACACACAAAGGTAAAAAGGAATTTGAATTCTATTTTCTATTTCTAGCTCAGGAAAACATTTAATTATTATTTATTATTTTTATTATTATCGCTAGTATAGTCTTAGGTCTTCCTATGAAGCAAAATCAAATACAGAAAATGGGTTATCCTGTCGTTTATATTCTTCAATCGATTCTTTTTGTCTACTTTCCTCCTGAATTTCATGATGGTTCTCAAGCTACACTACTGATTTATTTGTTTATCATTGTTTCCTAACAATTAATTAACTCTGCCTAATTGACTTAGCGAGATTTTTCCTCACTTCCAGGACAGATATCTGGGATATAACTGTTGGTGGTAAATGAAATTAATCACTAGTTTTTACAGATACTGTCAAGCTGTCGTCCTAAATCTTTGTCAACTCACAATTCCTCTCAGAATTTATGAATACTAACTCTCAGATTGATCCAAGTGGCAGCAAGGGAATATTCTGTGTTTCCACACACTTGTCTTGTAATGTAACTCTGTACTTTGGGTTACAAGTCCTGATGGCTGCATTTGTTTTGTTGTTTCACTTTTATATAATTTTTCTAAAATAGGATTTCAGAAATCACTTTAGTCTCCAAATTCTACAAAACCAACTCTAAGTCTTGTATCATTGAGTCACATGTGCTTTTGTGTCTTGGTGGAACGTTTGTTTGATATTTGTTGGTATTGGGATACCACCCTGATAGAAGGTGGTAATAATTGTGGCTTTTGAGAAATTATTTACTCATCAGTGTTATTTCCTCGGGTCTTAGAATGGCGACACCTGCTTGTTTCTTACTTTCACCTGCTCAGAGTACCTTTTACTATACATTTCACCCTTAGTTGGTGTGTCTTTGATTTTGAGGTATGTTTCTTGGAGGCAGGAAAATGGTAAGTCCTATTATTTAGTCCAATCTGCTAGTCTGCATTTTTATTGTAGAAGTTAAAGCATTAATATACTGAGTTATAATTGAAAGATGAGCTTCAGTTTGTACTGTTTTGTTAATCTGCTTTATATCCTTAGAGCTCTTTGGAGGAAGTGTTCTGATATTGGACAGTTATCTCCGCAACCTCTTGAGTGTGCTAATCCTTCTTTTCTATATGAAGGATTCCTTCATATCTGTAGACTTGACGTAGTGATTATAATTGATTTAGTCTCTTTTTTCTATCATTGGAAGTTTTAATTTATTCAACTATAATAGATATTTTTCTGAGCGTAATAATCTGATTTGGCAGTTATGTGTCTTTCAGGCCTTGGACTTCATCTGCAAATTTCTGACTCTAAAGTTTTCCATCCAATAATCATAGCATTTATAATAAATCCGGTTTTGTAAATTATTCCATCCTTCTTTCTTGTAGCTGAAATACCATGCTTTATTTTGAGATTTTAATCTTCTAGCTATGGCTTGTCACTAGCAGTTTTCTTTTTCATCCTTTCCATTTGGTCCTATGTGAGCTTTTTTCAATGGAGTGGTCATCCCTTTCTCTACGTTTGGAAACTTTTCTTCTCCGGTTTTATGTAAAATATTATCTAGCCTTTTGGTGTGGATGTTCTTCTGCTTCTTCTATGTCCATAATCAAAGGTTTGGGTTTTCCACAGTATCTCAAAGATGTCCTGGTCTGGTGAGATGGCTCACCAGTTAAGAGCTCTGATTGCTCTTCTGGAGGTCATGAGTTCAGATCCTAGCAACCACATGGTGGCTCACAACTATCTGTAATGAGAAACAAATAAAAACCTATGGGCCGAAATGGGGCCAAGTGAGCAGAGCCAGACCAAGAGGGAGAAGGGAAGGGGGCAGGGGTAAGAAATCTTAAAGAAAAAAAAAAGATGTCTCATATTCTATTCAGATATATTCAAAGCTTACATTGGCCTCTTAGGATTGATTTTTTTCCTCTACGCTGCCTTCAAGTTCTTATACTCTTTACATATGCCCCATTCTATCAATGAGGCTTTCCACTTAGCTTTATACTTGGTTTATTGTGCTTTTGTTGTTGTTTATGGTATCATTTGTTTAGTTTTAATTCTAGCATTCTATCTCCTTTTTTTCTATCTCCTTTTTAAAAAAGATGTATTTATTATATTTATATGAGTACACTGTAGCTGTTTTTCAGACACACCAGAAGAGAGCATCGAATCCTGTTACAGATGCTTGTGAGCCACCATGTGGTTGCTGGGAATTGAACTCAGGACCTCTGGAAGAGCAGTCAGTGCTCTTAACCACTGAGCCCCAGAATTCTATTTCCTTATTTAATTCTATTTCCTTCTGTGGGTTTATTTCCTTATGTCACTTGGCTGTTTGTTATCTTAGAGAGAGAGTTATGTCTTCTTCAAGTTGTTTCAACATACTGATAAATCTTCATTTGAATTTTTTCTGGGTATTCTTCCAAGATGTTCTCACAAAGCTCATTACTGTGGGATAAGGAATTGTAAGAGGGAACATTATGTCTTGCTTCTGTGTTGTGTGTTTCTGCAAAGCTACTCTCAGGTGCCAGCGCTGGGCTCTTCCCAAGGTGCACATCTTCCACTAAGAGATAATAGCTTTCTATAGCTTGGTGCCTCTTTCTGTGTTAGTGCTGTCTCCTTTCTGAGGTTAGCACTTCTGATTTCCGTTGTGAAAATCCACATCCTTCAATGGCTCCCTATAGATTACGCCCCACCCCCACGATCTGTAGCTTCATTTAAGAATCGAGGACTCTCCTGCACCAAAGTGGCATGCTGGTTTTAGCTTTAGCCTCTTCCCCTGATCTCCGGCTTCACAGTTGAATGGGGAGGTTCCTGAACTAGCCTCTCTTGCCCTGTGTGATCTCCTGCTTACTCTGGATATTCAAGTTCTCCTATGTGCCTAGGGATTCTCCAAACTTAGTTGTTTTATTTTAGATGGAGTCCCCATTCTTTTCTGAATCTATAGCTCCTATGTCCTTGTCTTGTTTTTACTGTTCATTCTTGGTTTTTCATGTTTCTCAAGGTTTATGTGTTTTCCTTAATACATCATTAGATTGTGGATGCACTTTTTCTGAAAAGTTCCCTGTGATCCTTTCTATTTTTTTAATATCTTGTATTTTTATTTATGGTTTGTGAAGTTAGATATTGGAGTCTGCTCTTTGTTCTTAGGAAAATGTTAATGTTGATTCTTTTTTTAAAAATGAAACTTATTTTCACTTATAAAGTCATTTCCTGGTCTTTGTTTAAATTATTTCTTTTCTGATCTTTCTGTTTACTTTCTGGTAAATTTGAATATATTTCATCTTTATTTAGTTCTTTGAAACACCTCTTTCTAAATAATTTCTTCTACTTTTGTGTCAGCACAAAAGTCTTGAAATGTTGCATTTCTATTTTTGTTTGTATCAAGGACACATTTTTCCTTCTTTTTTGAATACTTTGATCTTTTTAGTTGACAGTACTTGACATCATGGTCCAGGAAAAGTTGGGATGAAGGCATAGCATTCCTGAGCTTCAGGTAGCACATGCATGGCAGGTTTGGTTTGGCTCGTAGTGTTGGTCATGTTTGGTGATACTTCATTGAATTTTCTGGCTAGATACCCTATCTGTTGTTGAAATTAGTTTAATGAAATGCTTGCTGTGACTCCTGTTCTATAAATAATAGCTTCTGTACTCTGATGTGCCAATGTTGCATGTGCATACACAGGTAATCAATTATTATAACCTTTGATTAACTTCCTTATTATAATTCACTCACCTTTTCTAAAATCTCTTAAAACAATTTTATTATTGTTGTTATTGTTTAGTTGTTGATTCTGGCTTTTTGTGGCAGATTTCATTAAGTATCCTAGGCTGGATTTGAACCATATTTTCTACTTTTAAATTTCAGCCTATGCATATTTTCAAAATTCAGTTTATCATCTCCATATTTTATTTGAAGTGTTTTCTTCATTTATATTTAAATGTAATTGTTAGGGAAGGACTTACTGGCATGCTGTTAGTTTTCTTCTGACTGTTTTGTAGTTTCTGTGTTGTTTGCTCTCTGACTTGCTGTCTTTGTTCTGTGAGACAATGATTTTTCATAAGAGTAATTTGCTGTTGTTGTTGATCTGTGCTTGCTATGAAGCTTTTATTAAACATCTAGAAATCATTACATATACATTAAGCCAATGAAGATTTAACTTCAAGTATATCTCATAAGTGCATTTAAATTGCTTTACACTTCTAATATTCTGTATTAATATTATCTTCTAGATATTTTTATATTCTCTATCAGTCAAAGAATTATTGTAGCTATAGTAAAATTACTACTTTTTGCCTTTTTTGCATTTATAGTAGGGTTAAAGGAGATTTATGTACCACTATTATTTGAATATTTTAAGTATTCAGAATTTGTATTTCTCTGTTTAGTGTTTAGTACTTTCATATGCTTCTATTCAGTGTTAATTTCAACAAAGAACTCTTTGCAGAATTTCTGGTAATTCAGGTCTAGGTCAGATGAATGCTCATAATTTTTGTTGAACTGGAAAACTGTGGTTTGATTAAATTATCACATCTTTTGCAACTTGTTTTTGTTGTTCTTGGTGTGTTATAATTTTTGCTCTTGAGAACTTGTTTATTTCTCATTTCTTTAAAGATGTCTTTGGATTTTACAAATTTTAATTTTATGACTCTTGTACTTTTAACTCTACAGATATCAGAACTTTCTTGCCATTTTTTCTTTAACTTATAATCTTATCCCTCTTTAGCTCTCTCATAGCTATTTCGGGTCTCTTGATTCTGTCCACATGTCTATGAATAGGTTTTCTTCACTTTGTAATATTTTTTTAACCTTATTTACTTGGAAAATTTAAATGTTTTTCTGTAAGGGCACTGATTGCCTTTCTGTTTTCTTAAATCTGAAATAGCTTTAAAATGCTGTACATTTTATTGTTATTATGGGTCAGTTGTATTCATCTAGTAGAATACAAGCCTAATTTTGCCTATTTTCTTATAAGTTACTTGTTTCTTCCTTCAATGTTATTCACCACATGTGTCAAGAATGGTACCGATATTAAAACAGACAAATCCTATATTATAGGTCTGTTTTTTTTTTTTTTCCATAGTATGTTGCCATGCATTTGTATGTGTTTGTGTTTGGTTTCTAGAGCTTTGGTTTGTTTCTTTTACAATTTTGTGTTTCCCTGATTATTCTTCTATCTTATGGCCTATCAATAGACTCTGAATGTTTAAAACAGTAGTCATTTCTGAATCATAAGTAGGTGGGGCTAGTATCCAGCTGTACATGATCAGGCCTAGTCTATAGGTCCACTAAGGTAGATCTGGACATTGATTCTTCTGCAACAGAGAACTATGGAATTGTCCTTGAATCTGAAAGTTTGGAGAATATTTGGTATTGGATCTTGTACCTGAGAAAGATAGGCTGATATAGAGCATAGGAGTATGTGGATACTTACCAGGTTTCAAAGGTATCAGGGACTGATTTGGTAAAGGAGATGAGACAGATATCATGGAAATAAGAATATCTGACTTGGCCCAACAATTGCGTCTATTGGAGACCAGTTATTGGGTAGCCTTAGAGCTTTTATGAGAACTGCAGGTTCATCTTGGCACTTGCTACAGACCAGGGAGCCTTGGTGATCCCTCAACCTGGGGGAGAAATCAGGGTTCTGGTAATCAGGCAGGCAAGGAGTCAGTGATTGAAAAAATGGCAGGCACATCACAAAGTAGTGCAGAATCTGAATGTATATTCTTAAAATTAGGCATCAGACCTTTATGGTCATTACAAAAGAAAAAGAAAAGTCAGTTGGCTCAGCAGTCAAGATACATCTGAGGCCATCTGAAAACACAATGGGTCTAAAGTAACAGCTGCCTCTTCTGGCAGCCATGGGCTGTACAAGGCTAGAGGCTCGAATGCCTCTAAGTGCAGCTCTCTCACAGCACACACTAGGCTCAAGGTCCAGCCCATCTCCAGCAAACACACACCATGATAATCAGAGATACGCCCCAGGGGTCCCATTCTTCTAATCCCTGGGAGAGGCTTAGCTGTGATTCTAATGTGGTCTGCCCTACTGAAATGAGGTTTCTAGCTGACCTTGTCCTGGTATTATCAACTCACATTCAGTAAACTTCAATGCCCTACCCCCTTCTCTGTCTCCCTAACAATGCTGGAGGCAATTAGTCTGAATGGGTAACATTCTTTATGAAATTCCAAGCCAAGTTTCTGCTAAGATGTTGGAATATTGATGAAGGTCAGAGAGCAACAGGTAATTTTGTTTAGCTATTAGTAAATCATATCTTGGGGGGCACCTAGCACACGAGACCTTCCATCAACTATCGCATGGACAAATGTGGAACATATCTGAGTTAGGAGATGTCAAAGAATAGCAAGAGGCTAACCTCTCTGAAGCTATATGCCTCAGATCCTTGGTCAAGCCTTCAAGCATGACATGCAGATTTCACTGGAGTGGGCGTGGCAGGCACTGTGATCATAGGAGCTAGTTATTTGGCACCATTATTTCAGGCATCTTTGTGGTGGAAATCAGTTGTTTACTTTTCTTCCCATCTCCAATATGGGTTTCATAGCTCCTTGAGTCTGGTGGGAATCTCAGAAGGATAGAAATGAGGATACATTTGCCTCCCCAATGTATCTCACAGCAGCATCTTGGCTTGTGTGAAAAGACAGTTCAGGGTAGATTCTCTTTCAAATGATATTCCTCTAAGGATAAATCCTAGAAAGCCCCATGCTGTCATCTGGCTGACTTCATTCGTAGAGCTATGACTATTAAGTTATAAATTCCATTTTTATTATTTGATGGTATTTCTCTTAAACATGATTGTAGGGTAGAGCTGTAAAGTATGTTTAAATTTTCAAGCAAGTTTTTGAAATACACTAATTTCAGTAAGGATAAACCTGTAAATAAAGGATAAGGCAAACCATTCTGGAGCTTAGGTGGTTCTCATGTGTTTTAAATTATTTCGGTTCAAATCTTGGGAAGATCCTGATCCCTTAAGTAGGGACTAAAATGAGAACTCAATGGAGCATGAAATAGTGTCCCTTACTTCCGTGTTAGGCTAACAAAGGATGTGAAGGGAATATATCACCTCATAAATCGTTACTCTTTTGCTTGTGTAGCTGTCTGCATTGGATAGGCAGGGCAACATGTACAGACAGACTTATTACCACTCCTGTAGAAAGAACATTTCTTGACATGTAGGGATTATACATTACCTTAACATCCTATATAAATGCTCCAAGGAACTCTTTAGAGTGAGGGCCATCTCCATGTTGTGCCTTCTTGCCTACTGTTTAAGGAACAGGGAGGGCTCTATAAACACTGGGGTGAACCAAAAGATTTGAAATCCACAGAAATAAAAATTTTTCTGCATAAAATACTTCTTTGATTTCTTTGATTATTTCCCAAAGAAGTGTTGTCTTGTGATAGGTAGCAAAATTCAAATTTTACTTTCTTTTCTGACATCATCTCTGTTGACACCATGGACATCACAATATCTCTAAATAATTTAAATATGTTCACTGGGAAGATTAAAATATATACATTTATATTACCATTGCTGAAATTAGGACATACAGTCTGTCTGTGAATTACTGAGGCATGACACATATATGCATTTCAGTATAAATGCTATGTATGTTCTGTAGTCTCTTCATAGATAGTATAAAACCTGTGCCTCAGATGGTCAAAATATAAACTTAATGGAGTTTTCATCAGTGTCAAGAATATTCATTGGTATAAAGCAAATATGAAAATATATATCAAGAAATTTATAAGATATGAAGTAATGGAGATGTAGCTACATGAATGATTCTTTAAAGTGTGCAGTCCCCACCCCTTAGGAAACACCTTATATCTATGTAGTAAAGAAAATAATTTGGGCTTCAATTAGTAAAATCCTTCTCTTTTATACAGAGCAGAAAAGTGGGGGATCAACATCAATGAAGAGGCTATGTAGAAAATAAAAAGTAACTTTTTAACATATGCATTTTTATTATAAGTTGTGAATATGAAGCTTACTAAAAGCTTTTGATGCTGAGAAATCTGCCACCATTGCTAGACTGGCGACTTCTTAAGATGAAATAAAAATAAAATTGTCTTAGAAGAGTATGATAATGTTAGATGCAGAAGATCGGTGATGAAAGAACAAATTATGTCCTGAAGGTGCTTTATTTCACATTATGAATATATTTTCCAAATGTAAAGTCAGCTGAATATGATGAATAAATAAATTTTACTTCTTTTATTTAATAAAGAGCTGTTTTATAGAAATCTCTAAGTAACATACACATAAAATATTTGCTTAGTTTTATTTGTACTGCATACATATTTTGTATTAAGTCACAATTATTAAGAATTTAAACAGAACTAGTTAATAGTAAACAGCAAGGCTGTATAAGGTATTTTTTTTTCTGTAGCCAACAACTATCTTATCTTATTTTTTCCCCTTTATTGAAAATAGACATTTTTCTCACATGATACTGTTTCCCTTCCCTCTACTCCTCTAAGTTCTTCCCTGCCTCCCTCCACATCTGGATACATCCCACTTTCTGTTTCTCACTAGAACAAAACAGGCATCTCAGGGATAATAATAAAAGAAATATAAAAACAAAAACTAGCATATCACAACAGGACAAAACAAACAAGGAAAAGAGCCAAGAAAAATCACAAAATAATCAGATATAAAACCAGACACAATTGCTTATACTCAGCAGTACCATAAAAATAATAAACTAGAATGCCATATATATATATATATATGTATATATATATGTATATATATATGTATATATGTGTGTGTGTGTGTGTGTGTGTGTGTGTAATCCATAGGGTAAAAACGCCACAAATATTTAATATTTGTAATCTCTGTGTTTCTGATATATATATATATATATATATACACACACATATATATATATGAAATTTAAAAAACAAAACTAAACAATAAAAGAATAAGTTAATTTAAAAAACAGATTGATAAGACATTATGGCACAGGGAACCTGCAAAGATACCACTGACCTTGTTTGCTAGCTTCTGCTGGGCAAGCCTCCTACACTTAAGAACAGTTTTCTGATGTCCACAATAGTGTCTGGATTTGATGATTGAATATTGAAAGGATTCCTAGGTGGAGCAGTTTCTGGATTGTTCTTCCTTCAGTCTCTGCTCCATAGTTTGTCTCTGAAAATCCTTCCATGGGTATTTTGTTCCCCCTCTTAAGAAGGAACAAAGTATCCACACTTTGGTCTTCCTTCTTCTTGAGTTTCTTGTGGTATGTGGATTGTACTTTGTGTATTCCAATCTTCTAGGCTCATATCCACTTATCAGAGAGTGCATGCCATGTGTGTTCTTTTGTGACTGGGTTACCTCACTCAGGATAATATTCTCCAGGTCCATCCATTTCCCCAATGCTGGCTGATAGGAGCCTGATATAGCTGTCTCCGGAGAGGCTCTGACAGTACCCGACTAATACAGAAGTAGAGGCTCACAGACATCCATTGGACTGAGTACAGGGTCACCAATGAAAGAGCTAGAGAAAGGACCCAAGGAGCTGAAGGGTTTGTAGCCCCTTAGCACGAACAATATGAACTAACTAGTACTCTCAGAGCTCCCAGGGACTAAAACTCCAACCAAATAGTACACGTGGGGGGGACTCATGGCTCCAGCAGCATGTGTATAGCAGAAGATGGCCAAGGCGGTCATCAACGGGAAGAGAGGACCTTGGCCCTGTGAAGGTTCTATGTCCCAGTGTAGGGGAATGCTAGGGCCAGGAAGTGGGAAAGGGTGGGGGTGGTAAGCAGCGAGAGGTGGGAGGGAACAAAGGCTTGTTTTAGTTTGGGTTTTTTTTATTTTATTTTATTTTTTTCCTTATTTTATTTTCTTTTTCTTTTTTCTTTTGGAGGGGAACCTGGGAAAGGAGATATTGTAAATAAAGAAAACATCTAATAAAAAATGAAATAAAAAAGTTAAAATAAAAAAGAGCAGTTTTCTCTCCCAATAAGAGTCTCTTGAAGAAAACGAATTTTCATCTGCAAGTGGTTATTAATTGGAGATAATTTCTGGGTTAGGTATGGGCCATGCATCTTCTGCTTTTAGCTCTAGGACTCCATCTGGTACAGGTCTTTGCAGGCTCTGTGCATACTGCCTCAGTCCCTGTGATGTCACATGGGCATAAAGCCTATTGATGTAGGGAGCATTGTTTTCTTGGTGTCTCTATTACTTCTGATTCTTACAATGTTTCTCCATCCTCTTCCACAGGATTCTCTGAGGGAAGAATTTGATGGAGACTTCCCTTTTAGAGCTAATTGTTCGAAGGTCTCTCAATCTCTGAATAATGTCTGTGAATCCTTATATTTTTTTTTCCCAATATGCCTCAGGTAGAAGCTTCTCTAACGATGGCTGAACAATGGACTAATCTATCCTTATAGAAGAATATCATTTAGAGTGATTTGATTGTTAATCTTGTATTTGATTTTGCCTAGGTCTCCAGGCTATCTAGTTTCAGGTTCCTGGTTACACAAATAGTGTCAGATATGCTTTTCATATTATGGAATAAAGTTCAAGTCAAATCATATATTAGTTGGTAACTCCCACAAATTTTGTGCTGCCATTACACTACTATATTTTGTAGATAAGATATCAGTGTCAACCAAAGGATCTGTAGCCAAGTTGGTATTCGTGTTATGTATTTATGTTTCTTGTTTGGTAGCCTGCATAGTTCTTTCTTGTATCAAAAATACTAGCACAGAGATGGGAAAGCTCCATAGAGGCACGAGCTCAACTTCTTCATGTTAAACAAGTTATGTAGGTGTTGTCTTCTGCAACAGGAACTGGCTGTCTAATTTTGGGGAACAAGCTATAGTTCTTAGCAATATCTTGGGTAGTTGCTTGGGGATATCCAAGATACCCCATTTATCTGACAACTCAATTAGATGTAACCCATACTAGACAAGGGATGATCAGTTGGGGCTCTGTCTTCTATATTATTTTGTAATTTAATTTTGTTGCTTTCATATATGTATATATTCTAGGAAGAATCTACTGTAATAGGTTTCCATACTGCCCCTCAAATGGACTTTAATTATAATATATCTCCCCTTATTTTTCTCTTCTCTCCTCTTCTCCACTTGATCATCCAGGTCCAGTTCCATTCCACCTGTAAGTATCAATTCTATTTCCCATTCCAAGAGATAGCTATCTGTTCCTCCATTCCCTTACTCTATACCTAATTTCCACGTATCTATGAATTGTAAGTTAGTTATCATTGACTTAACAGGTAATATTTATGTATAAGCAAATGCATACCATATTTGTCTTTCTGGATCTAGGATACCACACCTGGAGTAATTTGTTTTGCTACTTTCATTCATTTGGCTGTGAGTTTCATGATCTAATTTTTAATATACCTGATTAATACTCCATTGGGCAAATGTACATTTTCTTTATCCACTCATCTGTTTAGAGACATCTAGTTTGTTCCTAATGTCTTGCTATCATGAATGGTATAACAAGGAACATCATTGACCAAGTGTCTCTGTGGTAGGATGAACCTATGGTATGGCTGAATCTTGAGGTTGATCTATTCAGGTTTTTCTGAAAAACTGCCACACCAATTTCCATAGTGGTTGTACAGGTTTGCAATTCCTCCAGTAATCGATGAATGTTCCCATTTACTCCATATCCTCACCAACATGAGCTATTATTTGCTCTATTGATATTAGCCATTTTGATGATGTAAGATGAAATCTCAGTGTATTTCTTATTTGCATTTACCTAATGATGTTGAACATTTTTTGATATGTTTCACAGATATTTGAGTTTCCTTTTTTTGAAAATTCTGTTTAGATCTGCTCCCCATTTTAAACTTTGGTGGTTTTCTTGACATCTAGTGGTTTGAGTTCCTTATAGATTTTGGATACTATCCCTCTATAGAACATGTAGTTTATAAAAATAATTTCCGTTTTGTAGTTTGCTGTTTTTATCTGATAGTATCCTTTGCCATGCAGAGACTTTTAGTTTCATGAGGTACCATGTAGTACTTGTTGATGTTAGTGCCTCTGCTATCAATGTACTGTTCAAATAGTCATCCCTTTTGCTGAAGAGTTCAGGACTATGCCCTACTCACTCTTCTTTCAGATTCAATGTACCTGATTTTAGGCTTTTGTCTTTGATCCAGTTGGGTTGAGTTTTGTTCAGGGGAACAAGTATTTGAATTCTTCAACATAGAACCATCTAGTTTGAAAAGCACCATTTGTTGAAGATGCCATTTTTTTTCCAATGTGTATTTCTTGCTTCCTAATTTAAAAAAATAAATCAGGTTTATATAGGTATGTGGATTTTGTCTGGGTCTTCAGTTTGATTTTACTTATTCCCATGTATATTTTTTGTGCCAACACCATTCTGTTTTTATAACTATAGCTCTGTAGTACAGTTTGAAGTCAGGGATAGAGATACCTCCAGCAGTGTTTTATTTGTTTATGTTTTTTCAGGATTGTTTTAGATATCTTTGTCTATTTACAGTTTCTATGTGAAGCTAAATCTCATCCTCTCTAAATCTATGAAGAATTGTGTTGGAATTTTGATGGGTTGGCATTGAGTCTGTAGATTGGTTTTGGTAGGATGGCATTTTTACTAAATTAATACTATGGGTTTATGAGCAGGGGATATCTTTCCATCTTCTGATATATTCTTCAGTTTCTTCAATATCTTAAAGGTTTTTTAATTATACATGTTTTTTACTTGTTTGGTTAGAGTTACTGTATTATAACTTATATTACTTATGGATATTGCATAAGGTCTTTATTTCTGATTTTTTTCTCAGTTCATTCATCATTTATACATAAGAGGACTACTGACTTTTGTGAATTAATTTTGTATCCAGCTACATCACTGAAACTGTTTATCAGCTGTAGAAATTTCCTGGTGGAATCTTTTCTGGTCTCTTTTGAATACAATCATATCATGTGCTAATAAAAATACCTAAACCTCTTTTCTTATTTTGTATCCCACTGATCTTTTTCAGTTGTCCTATCACTTCAGCAAATAAGACTTCAAGTACTATATTAAATAGGTACAAAGAGAGTGGGAAAACTTGCTTCTTGACTTGCTTCTGATTTTAGTGAATTTCTCTACATTTAAGTTGATCTTGGCTATGTGCTGTCTGAAAACTGTCTTTATTATATTGATGCATGTCCCTTATATCCCTAGTTTCCTGGTTGTTATCATGAAGATGTGTTGGATTTTTGGCAAAGGACTTTTCTTCATCTAATAAGATGATTATGTGGCTTTATCTTTCAGTATATTTATATAGTGAATTTCATTAATCAAATTATGCTTGTTGAACCTCCATCTCTGCATCTCTGAAATGAAGCCTACTTGGTCATGGTAGATGTTCTTTTTTATGTGTTCTTGAATCTGTTTGCAATAATTTTAATGTGTATATTTGAATTTGTGTTCCTAAGAAAATTGTTCTGTTGTTTTCTTACTGTTGTGTTTTTACATGATTTAGGTATCTAGGTAACTCTGAACTCATAAAAAGAAATGGACAGTTTCATCCATTTCTATTTTGTGGGATAATTTAAGTAGGATTGGTATTAAATCTTTTTTGAAATTCCAATAGATTTGTTCTAAAACCATGGAGCTCTTGTTTTTTTTCTTTGTTTGTTTAGATAATTTTAAGTTGTTGTTTCTAATTTATTATTTAAATAGGGTATTTTATCTTTATTTAATGTCTGTATTCTATTTGATCTTCAATTTGGTGAAGTACTATTTTTTAAATATGTCCTTAATGCTTCTTTGGATTTCATAGTTGTCTATGGTTATGTCCCTCTTTGCATTTCTAATTTTGTTAATTTTGTATTCTCTCTCATTCTATCAGTTAAATTGAATAAGGGTTTGTCAAGTAACTGATTCTCTTTAAGACACACTTGTTTTATGGATTCATTATATTGATTTTGCTTGTTTGTTTGCTTATATTTCATTGATTTTCAGTGCTAAGTTTTATTTTTTCTTGTCATCTACTCCTTTTAGATGTGATTTCTTATTTTTTTTTGCTCTAGAATTTTTAGATGTGCTATTCAGTTACTAGTATGAAGTCTGTGAATTCTATGAACTTGCATCTTATAACTGCTCTCATTGTGTCTCCTAAGGTTGAGTACATTGTGTTTTCATTTTCGTTCAGTTCTAAAAGTCTTTACTGTTTCCTTGACTGATTTTTCAGTTTCCATGAGTTATTAAGTGTTATGCTGTTTCTGCAATTGTTGATAACCAGTTATAATCTGTGGTGGTCAGGGAGAATGCAGGGTATTATTTCCATTTTCTTGATTCTTTTGAGACTTGTCTGAATATGTGGACAGTTTTGGAGAATGTTCCATGAGCTGTGGAGAAGGAGGAATATTCTTTTGTGTTTCAAATGTTCTGTAAATATCTGTTATGTTCATTTGGTACTGTCAGGTGGTGTGGCATAATGTCACTCATTAATCTATTAAATGTAGGATCACCTGTATTGCATCTAATTAAGAGGTCAGCATTGAGGGTATGTTTTGTTGATTCAATAAAACTTTGTAGTTACTCCCACAGTTTCTTGGATTAACAGCCTTGAATGCTTCAGAGGATTAACTACCTGCATTTTGGTTAATGTTGGCCACTTTTTCCCTAAAGTTTCCTACTTTCCTGAAGCTGTTTTTAGAACTCCATGCATGTAACACCTTAGATGCTCTCTGTTTTTCTCATATCTAACATGGAGAGGTTTACTTTTTTCTTTGTATCCTTTCAATTTGTTTTTTTAGTTTTGGTTTTGGTTTTGTTTTTTGGGTTTTGGGGTTTTTGAGTTTTGTTTTTGTTTTATTTTTCACTTTTTGATAGTAATCCAAACCCAAGATTTTACTGGTGCTCTGGGCTTTCTTACTCTTCCTCTGCCACCTCTCTCTCTTCTTCTTCTGCATCTGCTCACTAACTTCCATGCCTAGAGCAGTCTGTGCGCTTGAAAACATCTCTATTCCTCATCTAAGCAGCTGGCAAAATTTACTGCTTACTTACTCTGTCATTCCTTTTACTAAATCTTTAATTACATTGTTTTTGAGCTTTCTTCTGAGTCCACTTTTAATGCTCTTATTAATGAGTCTGACAAATGAAAATAAGAACCCAATGTTGCGTTGGTAACACTGGCTCTTCCCTTTCCTCTGCTTGTTGCTCATTGTTCTCTAGGGCTGACACTGGTCATTTGACATTCCTGGAATGTACTACTAAAGAATATCTAGAACACTTATACTTTACAAAGATCTTAGCTAATTTTTCATCCTAATCAGCTATCATAGTTGAAAATCATGGGTGCATTTGAATACCACACTGGCCCCCAGACTCAGAGGAACAAAGGACTAAGGTCATATCAGCTTGTTCTGTAAATTAGTCACTTGTCACACAGACTACTGGCTTAAGTGTTTCATCTCAGGGTTGGGGATTTAGCTCACTGGTAGAGTAATTGCCTAGCAAGTGCAAGGCCCTGGGTTTGGTCCTCAGCCCCGAAAAAAAAAAAGTTTCATCTCATTCCTTCCAAATGTGGGAAGAGCAGCAGAATACACTTCTTTTTTGTCCTTGCCCTGTTCTTTGTATCCTTAGCTGTAAAGCTGAGCAACCTTTGTAAGGGCATTCTCTAGTTGCGAGGGCATATTGTACTCAAATGGATAAAGACTTCTTTAGTGCAGGAAGGCTTTGGCCATTCTGCTAAGGAGCACAGCACATAAATAGAGAGATAGTACATCTTTGGAATTAAAATTATATAAGAAATGGAAAATAAGGGAGGAATGTCAAAAGGCTCTCTCTATTCCCATAATGAAAACAAGCTAAAGAAGTACTGCTTTGGTATAATAGAGGGGGAAAAAATGACCAAACATTTATTCATCTTGTTCTAGTTTTAAAATTAAATAAAATGCAATTTAAAAATATAAATGGCTAATGTAGTCTGAAGGTCACTTAGTTAGGCAATAAATGGGAAAAAATTATGTGCTGAAGGGGAAATAATTGCCATTTGTTAAGAATGATGAAAACCTGACTGTTCACTAGAACCTAGAAATTGCTAAAAATGGGGAAAATTCAAAGGTGGAATATGGCAAGGACGACAGAAATATTTTTTAAAGCCTAATTGCAGAATTGTTACAGTGTGCTTAGTGAAAAGTTGCTTTTTGATTCTTTAGAACATGACTTAGCAGCTTAACCCAAGGCACTGGCTTTGCTACCTTATAAGGTAGCAAAGCACATATGCAAGGGACAGATCTTTTCTTTGAGTTTTAGTTTCTCAGTTTACCAATTCCTTATAGAGAAGGAAAGTCTTGTGTTCCAAGGGCAGTGTCCCATTGTCTCATGTGCATTTTTGTCTCATGGATTTTGTGACCTGTCATGAAAATATAAATGTAGAGATGAATTTGGCCTCATGTCGTTGGTAATGAAGGAAATGGGGTTGGTGAGTATTTAAACTTTGCAAGTCATAGTCAATGCTGAGTATAAATTAAAGATAAAATTCACTGAGCTAATGTGTGGGCTGTGATATAACACTAATACAATTATATAAAGCTAATAAAATTCAGAGTCTGTATTGGCTTTGCATTATCATTATAATCACTTACTACTTCAAGAAGTACATAGTGGAAGTCTCTGTAAACACTACAGACAGCAGAATGTTGATCTATTTGAGGCAAAAAAGGAAATCCAATTCAGCACGATTCAGTAGCTGGTGCTGGCTAAAACTTTGGGAGCCTGGTGCTGAGTAATTTGGGTCTAGTGTATTTAATCATACCACAATTTGGAAGAATGTTTCCTTGTGATAATTAACTCAATAAATCTTAAGTCATGGCTACGTCCAATTTTTTGTAAAGTATATGTGACATCTTCCATAAAGCTGGGTTTTATCGATTAGTTACTTGTGACATCAGAAATGTCCTATGTGGCCTTGGTCATACAGATAGCACAGATGTTAGCAGGCTATTAAATACCTCTGCACCTAGCCTTCTGTGTGGAAACAGGTTTCTCTCTCTCTCTGTTTCTCTCTCTCTCTCTCTCTCTCTCTCTCTCTCTCTCTCTGTTTCTCTCTCTCTCTCTCTCTCTCTCTCTCTCTCTCTCTCTCTCTCTCTAAAAGTTATAACCCTATGTGTTTTGCATTTATGGTTTACTCAGTGCTTATCTGTGAACACAATAAATTTGTGCCTCCTACAGTCTATCAAGAAAGTTGAGTTTCTTTGTGCTCTATAAATGTCGTCTCTTTCTACAACATTGCAAATTGCTTTTCTGTTATAATCCAAAACCCTGTCAAAATTACAAAAATTAGGAAGAAGCATGATATCCGAGCCTATCTCATGTCTTCCTTTTCCTTTGAGGGGGTTATAAATAAAAATGAGAAAACAAGGGGCTTCCATAACACATGAGAATATGTCATGAGTATTTGGATGTAGGATAGAGAGATATATAAACTCAGAATGGAGCTCCTTCTTGTATTCTAAATTTAATCCCCCTTCTCCTTTCCTATTGTTCATATCCCTATTAATGATAGGTCTTTCCTTCCATCTGATCAATCCCAAACACTACCCCTTTCTACTGACTTTTCCTAAGATATTGAGTTTGGTATGATGTCCATAGATTTTTTTTTGCATTCAAAATAATTATAAGTATACCATATGTTGGTACCCCATTACTGCATTAGTTGTTTTTCTTTTGATGTGATAAAATTCAAGGACTAAAGAAATTCATACACAAGCATGTTTATTGTGGCTCATGTTTCCATAGAGATAAGGGTTGCTAATGGTGGGGAAGCAGAGCAGCAAGTAGGAGGATTTGATGGCAGGATCAAAAACCTGAGAGATCACATCTCAACCACAGAAAGAAAGCAGATAGAGTGAACTGGGAGTGGGGCAAGTATTGTATTTCTTCCAGGAGGGCTTTATATCCTGATATTTTGTAATCTCTCAAAACACATAAATGGTCCTCATTCATTTATGATCATATAGCAATGCAAAATTACATTCAGTCTAACCTCAAAATTTATGTATTGTTTATTACTCTCAACCCTGTTTAAAATTCCAAAGCCTGGCAGTGGTGGCACATGCCTTTAATCCCAGCACTTGGTAAAGGCAGGCAGATTTCTGAGTTCAAGGCCAGCCTGGTCTACAGAGTGAGTTTCAGGACAGCCA